>NC_047666.1:41349682-41657807 GCF_011762505.2 Arvicanthis niloticus
TGTAGGGGGAAAAGGAGAGAGAGATTATTCTGCTGTGTGTTTGTATATGAGACTTCTGGAAACAATAATTGGCATTGTCAACATTTACCCCAAATGGTAAGCAATTCTACAGCCTGGTCAATGGTGTCTTTGATGCATAGTAATGGTGAAAAACAGCTTCTCATGGTTCACATATCACCTATAGTGGTTTTTAAAAAGTAAGTGGGTATTAAGTAAATTTAGAGCTATAATCCATAGGGTTAGTGTTATTTTATAATTAAGTTTTAAGGAGGCATAAATAGTAATGGGTTTATAATATTTACACACACACACACACACACACACACATATGTATTTCCCTCTCTCCTCATGATGGACCATTCCTTCTCTCAAACGGCCCACTGTTTTCATATTCACTTATAAAGGACAGCTAATATTTCTTTCTTGGGAGTCTCTGCATTGAATCATGTCTTATGAAGTATAGAGTACAAGAACAATACTATGTTGGACCATCACAGATTAAAAATGTATTTCCACAGAACTTAGCAAATTGCTTCCCATTTCTCCAAATGAAAGAAAGTGTATTTGGGAATAAATGTAATCTTTTTGTTCATCATTTTCCTATTGTGACTTGGTATTTATTCAAAAAACAGCTATACCATCCTGTTTCTACTTTGCATATGGGAACTACTTCCAGAGTAATTTATGATGGATACAGCCTTTATTTTATGGTTGGTACTAAAAGATGAACTACAAATTAATGGGGTATTGCTAATTCCACACAATCAATAGCATCTTTAATAAGCGAGGAGTGCCCATTAAAAAAATTACAAGCTATTACTGTAAGCAAATAACTTACAGTAAACACAATGTGAGTCATATATAAAATAAATATTAGAAATTCACTACAAATATCTAGGAATAAACTTACACTCACCTTAGATTTGAGTTATATTTGTTGGTTTCAATCGATATGATAATGAGAGCTATTTTCAAGGCCTCTGGAGCACATTTTGCTGCCAGACACCAGAGAGTAAATTTAATGGATGCTTTTCTGATAGACTTGCCTTGTCTGTACAGCCTTCACATGAATTTTCAATTCAATTTCAACCTCAAATGGGAGCCCCCACAAATCCAAACACCTTGTTGAAGCAGCAGAAAATGAATTATGCGGATAACAATATTTCATCAAGCTCAAGACTCAGCTGTGTTGCGTCCACAGCAGTAAAACTGTGTAAATAAATTGCTAAGTCACAATGAAATTGATGACTTGTATCTCATGTTTGAAAATGAGGATGAGTAGTTGAGAGAGGGAGAAAGAAATTATTCTTTCAGCTGGCACATTTTATTGTCATTTTCAAGTTTGAACAAGTATTGGACTAAAATTCTCTTCCATTAAATTCAAATAAATAAGTTAATAATGTTCAATAAGTAGTTATGTGTGTGTTTATAGGTTTGTAGAGTAAGATTTGGGTTTTAACGATAGGATTTTTTTCCTGCTCAAAAAAAAAAAAAAATTAGGAAAACAATTGAGTGACAGTGGTGACTATGTAATGTGAATGTAACTTTTAGCTGATTTCCAGTATATTCTTTTAATTTCATGTCTAATATGTTGATTGGTCTTGATATATAGGAGGGTGCACTCAGGCTAAGCTCTCTATTCGTTGTCTTGATGTATTTTATGCATCAAATTTGAGATGGTACAATTTTAATTATTTAGAAAATTCAAAAATAGCAAATTACCGTAGAAACAATAACAACAGCTTCAGACCTGTAAAAGGAAAAGAAAGAAGTCAGGACTGGGGCTGGACCTCAGTGACAGAGCACTTTTATCTTGTATTATGCATGAATCTCTGGCTCCAATTCCTGTGGTGGTTTAAATGAGAACTCTCTCCCATTGCCTCATGTACTTACTTGAACACTTGGTCCCCAGTTGCCAGTGCTGCTTGGGGAGGTTGGAAACCATTTGGAAGTTGAGGGCTAACTGGGGGAGAAGAGTGGAGAGGGTTGGGCTTTGAGTGTTTATAGCTTTATTCCACTTCCCGTGTGCTTCAACACCCCTCTGTTTGTAGGAAAAAAAAATGTGATCAACCAGTTTCATCCTTCTGTCATCATGACATGCCTTCCTGGTTCTTTACGCACTCTGTCCTTCTGGAAGCATAAACTCAAATAAATTCCTTATTTCTTAAGTTGCTTTTGGTCATGGTATTTTGTCACAGCAATAGCTAGCAATCTAGGAAAATTCCCAATATCCCAAATCTAAGTATACAAGCATCTTAAACCCAATAACCTCTCAACAAAAATTTTAAAATCTTTTCTGAAATTTGAACCAATTAGACAAAGAAGATATTACCAGCAATGATCTTATATTCAAAATAGCCACCCATTACTGAGGTGGGACTGGGAAAGAAGGGAAATTAAAAACCTCAAAATGAGTGGAAATAGGAGGAAGAAAATCATAGTTGTCATCTATTTATCTAGGACCTTTGCTGATGTGAAAAGCAAGTATCTGGGTCTCCAAACTATGTCCTGAATCCAGAAAGTAGGATGGATACTGAATCATTGTATACTGAATGATTCACTTGCTGCCAGATGTCTTTGGCAAGGACAAACCCCGACCAGTCAAATAGCTCCTTAAGAACCTTAATCATATTCTCTCTCTTGTTGATATGGCTGAGCTGGCCTAAGCAGACAGGGAGTTTCAGAAGGAATGATGAGATTTGTAGTAAGTACACTCTCTTGACAAGAAAAGAGGAGAAAAGTAAAGTTAGGCAGAAAGAACATGAGAAACAATTCCCAGTTACTAAAGGAGACAGGAACTTCAACATTGGAAAGCCCCCTCTTTGATATGAGGGTATTTTCTTTCAGTCTTCTTGTTATTTTGACAGATTTAATAAAAGGTAGTGTGCAGGTTCTGGTGAGGATACCAGGCTAGGTTTAGTTGCCTATAAGCAATAAAAGTTACTTCTAGTGCAGAAGGGAAGCCAGTGGCCACTCATTTCCAGTGACTCCTGCTTGGCCTCTAGTGATACCTGTCACAGAAGACTAAATAACAAATCTATGCACAATGGACTATTTTTTTTTTTTAGTAATTATGAAAAATGCAGCTATATCATCTGTTGGAAAATAAAGGCAACTGATGATAATCACACTAAGATAATTAAACAAATATTAGAAAATATTTCATATGTGGGTCTTAGACTTTTATACAAATACATAAAATCATGTACAGGTGACATAATAGTAGAAGCAAAAGTGTCTATTAGAACAAAGGAACATAATAGGAGAAGAAAGGGGAGAGTAGTGGGCTATGAAGAGACTGGTTTATTGTAGTACTATATTATATACTTGCATGTAAAAATAACCAGGTGTGGGAATGGACCAAAACCAGTGAGAATGGGTGTATCTCTGACTCTTTTTGCATCTGATTTTTGGGACTCTTTTCCTCTTATTGAGTTTCCTGGTCCATTCCTCATACGATGATATTTTCCTCATCTTAGATGATCTTGTTTTGTAGTATTTAATTGTTATTTTCAATTAAAAATTTAATATACACACAATGAAATTGCTGGGTAGAAATAGTGGTCTTATATCAATCTTCTTTCACTATTTCATAATTCTATGTGGTTATTTTGTATCTTAATGTGTCTTGTGCCTTTACAGATTCCATCTGACATATCTGTGTATCTACGTATGTATGTATGTATGTATGTATGTATGCATGTATGTATGTATCCATCATCTATCTATCTATCTATCTATCTATCTATCTATCTATCTATCTATCTATCTATCTATCATCTCCAGCTGTGTGTTTACTTTCAACATCCTCAATTAAATACAAGTTGTTCCCTGCCCTGAGAGTATCTTACCCTGTGTTCACATGTTGCAGGCAGGTCTCTAACCTCCTTCTGCAATTTTACTTTAGTGAGGGTGGAAGGATCTATCTGTGGATTTATTTACCTTTGCTTACTGAATTCCTGAGCAATGCCATCAACCTTGTCACTTGGAGGCCTCTAAGACATACTGCAATGTTCTTGCCACTACAAGGCTGACATTATTGCTTCGTTGCTTTGCCGTCAATTGCTGTGACTCCATGTCTTCATTCTCAATCATTCTTTGAAGTCTTGTCAATACTTTGCAAGACATGTTTTTTCACTGACATATATTTCATATTTTAAGAACTGTTAGGTGGTAATGATGCTGTTGTTGCATTGAGAGATCTTGGCAATATAAAAATGATACTTTTAAAGGTTCTCACACAATCCAAGACTTATAGTCTCATATGATCCTGAGAAAACTAACAAAAATTGATTGGGGTTTCAGCTTGTCAGTTTGCAATGGCACTCCTGGATGACCTCAGCCTTACTATAGCCAGTTGCCCATCATCATAGATAATTTGAAATTCTGAGGATATTTAAATGAAAAGATCTTATTATTTAATTAAAAAATATAGACTAATTTAATATTTTTGTGATATTATAGTTTAAAATTGCATAATCAAGTTAAAACAGAAATCATATCCTATTTTATTAACCATCATGTTTTAAAACAGTTTTATTTTTTAAAGAATGATTGATTTTTATTTTATGTGAATAAGTGTTTTTCCTGCATGTGTATATGTGTGTACACATATATGACACATGTGTACCTGGTTTCTGATGAAACCAGGAAAGGGCTTTGGATTCCCTGGAAAAGCTGGCTGTGAGATACTATGTAGGAACTGAGCTAAAGTGTGGAACTGAGCAACTGTGTGACAACTGAGCCTAATTCTTCTACTAGAACAAGTCCTGTTTTCTGCTGCTATCCCCCCAGCTCATCCTCTGACCATCAAGGTTATTGAGATTCGCTCATGTAATAAACCAGAATTTAATTCTTTGTTATCCTTAACTAACACTGAGAATGCAGTATGGAGAGGTGTGAGGGAGACAACCTCATGTAAAACAATACCTGGAATTTAGTTCACACTGAACAAGCACATACTGAAAAAAAAAACCATATGAGTTCATAAATGTGTATGATTTCACTGAAATATACAATGCTTAATATATCATTGTTTTAGACCAAGAATTAACATCTTATAATTTATTTTCTGTAAAACGTTTTTATTCCTTTTACTTATGTATTTATTATTTGTTTCGTTGGTTGGCTTTTTGTCTGGTTGGATTTTAGCATCTTTAACGCTGCACAGAGAACATACTACTTATTCCTCCCATTGTTTTCGCCAAATGGAATCAGAGTGATGCAAATCACGAGCAGGGCAGCCAATCAAATCTCATTCTTTCTAAGTAAAGGGTTGTTTCCAGAACACAAGAGGAAAACTTTGCTATAGTTCTGTACCATGGAGGCCAGGCCCACAAGTTGGTTCACAAGACCTACTAACTTATGCTTCACAAACTGAGTGCCAGGGCTTTCTTTGAGGAAATAAAACATTCTCTGGACATTAATTGTTGGACAATTCCCAGAATATATTATCTACTAACATTCCTACACCTTACACACAAAGACAGTCATGTAGAAAAGTCAATCTCAGGTATACAACTGCGAAGGGACAGTTAAGATTCAGATGCAGTTAGCCTGATTTCTTAGGTTGTTAGCCACTTGAGTATCATGCTTACATAATTCCATTTCTTTATAAAGGAATAATTGTGTTGAGAGAGATACAAACATGGTAGGGTTACTTTTTTTTTTTTGAGCAATTAGTATTATTGTGACATTACTGATAGCCGGATGAATAAAGCCTATGGAGACAGAACTATTTTTAAATTCCTGAGGGGCTATCATGAAGTAATAATTAACTTATGTTGTTCTCTGTGAAGTCAAGTACTAGGAATTAGACTCAACTTTAAATTTTGTAGTAAGCATGCCAATCTCCATATGAGAAGCACTTAATTATCTCTGTGGCACTAGATCACAATCTGCTTGGGCTGGAAAAATGTTTCTAAGCGAGAAAAGGAGGATTGCTTGTTAAGATGATTAGGAAAGAAAGTTGAAGATTAATATTTAAAAGGTGAGAGTCCCTTTAAAAGAACAAAAGCTAGTATAAGACTTAATGAGAAGAGAAAGAAACTTTCCATAACAATGTCTCTACATCTGCTGCCTATGCATCATCTCATTTAGTATTCACCATGAGGTCAATGATGCTCATAAAGTCAGAACATCCTTCCCATCTTATAAATACCAAAGAATTGAAATGATGTGCCCATGTCACAGACATAAAGAATGAGGCTGAAAGTCAATAAATAAATGCACAGCTACACAGGCATGAAACAACAAAGGCAGGAATGAGCTGCTACTTACTTGTTTGTGTTATATGTGTGGGTGTATTCATACATATAAATGAGGACACATAGGCATTCTACACTGTGCATATAGAGGTCACACAAAAAATTTAGATGACATTCCTCATCTGCTACCTTGTTTGAGACAAGGACATTTGTTTTTGACACAGATTATATCAGGCTAGTTGTCCTGTTATCTCCCAGGAATTATGTCTCCATTATCCATGTCACTATGGAAATCCTAGGAGTTCAGAGGTATACTATTGCACCCAGCTCTGGGTGTTCCTAGAGATTCACGTTTGAGTACTTAGGCTTACATGACAAATATTTACCCACTGAGTCATCTCCTTAACCTTAAACATCATATCTTTTTTTACTTCAAGCAAAACTTATAAATTTCAGAAGGAAATTATGGAAGTAAAACATCTGGAAGAGAGACAGGATAACTACATTTAAGTTAATAAAGTATAAGTCCGCTTCTGAAGCAATCCTGACCCAAGCAGAGGGCATGTACATCTTGTAACTGCTGGGAAGTTGAAATCAATGGAAGCAAAAAATAAAAAAATAAAAAATAAAAAAACAGATGGACGAGACACAGGTTATTAGAAATATACAAGCCAGGCTGCCATAGCCTCAGGTTTAGAGTCACTGCTTTAAATATATTATTTTAGAATGGATGTATAGAAATTAAGAATCTTTAAAGAGTTGAAGTGGAAGTGTCACTGGGGAGAAATTAATATATTATTAATCTTCTAAGTTTACTAGCCATTGATCCAAAGCAGCATTATGAGCTATGTCTAAAGAGTGATTTGTGTGGATCTCCTATGGGCAACTTGGAAGTTTGGATGGGCATTATGATACATTCACACGTTCCCACCCAACAACACCCAAATTATTGTATTCTGGATTCTGAAGACTTGTTTAAAAAAAGATACAAACTGCTGGCTTTGTGGATCTTACATTTAAGGAGTAGAGGAGACAAAAATAATATACAAATATTGATGTATACTTGGAGAAGTGTTATAGGAAAGCAAAATAGAACATGACAAATGGGTTGGCAGTTGGCAAAGGAACTCTACCACTTTCAACCTAGCTGCAGAAAAGGAGGTGTTTCTGAAAAGCCTGGAGGCAGATGGAGAAGCAAGCCAGGCAGATATTTCAGGACAGATTGTTCTAGACACAAGGAACAGCTGAAGCACACATTGCTCAGAAGTTAATATAAATTTAGGTCCTAAGAATGGTGAGCCATGGAAGGTTAAGTCACAGATGAGGTCTGAAGAGAACAACATAGTGCCTGTGGACTTCCGTAAGTGCATTATTGTCCAACTTTAAAAGACCATTAGCTTCTCTTTCACGGGGAAAGTCCTTTCAAAATATAGACTATAATAGGAACAGGGAAATTCCTTTCAAAATACAGAATATAATGGGATCATAGGTTAATTTACATTTTAAACTTGGAAAATAGATATGCCAATTTTCTCACATGACCATAAGAAATGGGTAACTTGGGCAGATGTTTTGGAAAGGAAGAGAAAAAAATTGCTAGTTCCAATCTCACCAAATACATTGGATGAAATATTCTTCAGACAGATTTTTTTCCACCCACTTGAAAGAGAATCCCTCCTGCATTAGTGGTACCTTCTCTGTCTTCCCTCTTCCTGACACAGCTGCCACAAGGATTCTCTACTCTTTCCAACTTTTGCTCTCAATTCAATTGCTTCATTTGGCCAATGAGAGCCATTTCATTTATCCTAGTCCAAGCATCTATTTTCCAAAGTTGAGCCACAAAATGCTTTGCTCTTCACTCTGTATCAACCTATAAAATGTTCATCCAAGGAAACAAATTCCTTGAAGCTGATTATGCTGCCAAAGAAAAGAAAATAGTGTGCATGTTGTTACTTTCTGTTGTCTAATCCTTAAAAAGGATTATATTAAATAAAATTTGCATCAGATTTTTTTTTTGAGAGAGAGAAATTGAGGTCATTGTTGAAGATATCTCTACCTCTCACTAAAGAAAAAGATGGTATTTGGGAATTTGGAAATATCAGTAGAACACTAGATTCGAGGTAAAGGGAACAGTTCCTTTCTGCTTCTAAATTTAAAACCAGAATATTCTTGAGTTATCTGTAATCAGAGTCATGCCTGGGATTAATTAGGAAGTTCTTATTATGGAGTACCTAGAGGGCATATGATCTTGAAAATCTGCTTCTTCAATACTTATTTAAGTAAATTAAAGTTGTAGACACAGAGAAGCATGCCACAGAGATGGGAACCAGCAAAGAAAAGGGTAGCTCTGAATAAAGGACAGGGTAAGGGATGGGAGACAGGCCTTGCAATTTGCCTAATCCTTATGTATTTGAAGAGAAAAGAAAGTCTTACAATATGGCTCAGAAGCACCCATGTGTTCTACCCTTAGAAAATGTGGTATCATAAGCAGGATTAACATTCCCTTAGATCTACATTACAATGCTTCTGTTACCAGAGATTCCAGGCTTAATTCAGGATAACAGAAAATAATAAACACACAGAGATGTCCCTATACACATTCATTCCAGAAATGCAACTGAAGTTTTCCATTCCTGTTTCTCACACTTGAACATAGAATCTTGACTCCACATAAAGCCAAATAAGTTGTAATCTAATCTTAGTATCTATACATGAAAACCACACAGGTAGCAACTTGCTGCAGTAATATTCCAGCTGCACATTAAAATAACTTAGAGAAGTTTTTAATTTGACTGATTCAGGACATATCCCACAGTGCATATTTAAATTATTCATACCTTAGGAAATATATATCCCAAGTGATTACATTATGCAGCTAACCTTGAAGATCAGGAGCTTAAAGATAATAAGGATATTTACATTCAAAAGAGAATTGCCCTAAACTTTCATTATCCACCACTTGGTCTTTCCTCTCAAATAACATATTAAAAATCACAGTATATCCTAACCTATAGTTAATGCTCACATTTCTCAAGTTCTATTTATGTTGATTTCAATTTGCAATAGAACTATGATGGGCAACAGTTGGTCAGATAAGTCCAGGATGGATTCTGCTTCTCACCATCAGAAATGTAGTGATGTTTGTTTTTAAACACTGTTTTTAAATCAAGGTTATGCTTAGAATGGAATGATTTTCTCTCTCTTCTTTCTCAAATCATTACTCTTCAAGGAAGATAAAGAATCTTCACTTTGCTCAACATTTCCAGGCATAATTATTACACATGTTTTGCAAGTTAGCTTCAGGAACTGAAAAGACTTTGATGGCAGGTGATAACTCTTGTTGAATCAACAAGATTGACTGATTCTCACAGTCGATGTTTGGTGCGTCAATCATCTGCACTCCACAATGGAAAACAGGGAAAGGAAATGTTCTTTCCTCCCTTGGACTGCTACTCTGTGATAAGAACAGAGAAAATCGGATCCCTATAAGATCAGAGGCAATCTTCTAAAATATAACACATCCATTAGAAGAGAATGAGAAATGCCAGATTAGAAACAATTGGCTAATTTAAAATTACAGAAGGAAAGAATCACATTTATATTGAGAAACAGAAAGGGGTATGAGTGTTAAGGGGGAGCAGTATCCTGCTGGGAGGACAGGGTTGAGGAAGCTGGGAGATGTGGCATAGCAGGAGGGGAAACTGTAATCAGGATATATTATGTGAAAAAAAAATCTAGTTTCAATAAAAGGTAAAAGGAAGACTAGAAACAGTATTTCCTAAGAGGCAGGAGCTTTCTTCCTTGTCACCTACTTCACATTTCTGGGATCTTTTTCCTGACAACATTTTTCAGTAATCTTGGCTATGAGTAGTAGAAACTCCTCGAAGGTCTGCTGGAGTCTGATATATCCAGAAGTGGATGCTCGCAGCTACCCATTGATCTGATCAAGGGTTGCCAGTGAAGAAGTTAGAGGACTGAAGGAGCTGAAAGGGTTGGTAGCCCCCCAAAAAGAGCAACAGTGCCAGCCAACCAGAGCTCCCCAGGGTTTAAATCACCAGCCTCGGACCACAAAGGGAGGCACCCATGACTTCAGCTGTATACTTAGGGGAGGATGGCCTTGTCAGGCATGGGTGGGAGAGAAGATCCTTGGTCCCATGAAGGCTGAACACCGAGTGGGGAGGAATTCGAGGGGGTGGGTAGGTGGGGGCACATCCTTGTGGAGGCAGGAGGGGAGGATGGAATAGGTGGTTCCTGGGTGGTGGGGGGAATGGGGTGAGGGGATAAAATCTGAAATGTAAACATAATATCCAATAAAAATATGAAAAAAAGAGAAAACAACATCAAATGGACTTAAAAAGAAAAGGAGATTCATTTATTCATGCCACTAAAATATGCAGGAGTCACTAGCTGGCTTTAGGGGCTGGTAGATCCAGGTGATCAACTGATGCCGGAAGTGGTCCTCCCCATCACCGGACCCTCTTTTTACTCCATGCTACCTTAATTTTTAGTTACATTTACAACACATGCTGGGTGATGATTAACAGTAAGTTTCTTGCTGTGAATATAGTTACCTATCAGTTCCTAATCAATGGATTATGTCCCAGTCCCATAGCCACAATGATATTTCCTGGCAGGACCTAATCTTGTCACTCACCTGCTGTGGTTTAGACAAGGCTGACCCAAGGTATACTACATATACATATACTACATATAATTTCAGAAGAAATTAGGGTGAGAGTTTTCTAGATGATAATCCAAGGGTTATAATTAGGTGAGAAAAGAGGATGCTCAAGAGAAAAAAAAATCACTACTCTACATGAAATCCTACCACATGTGCCTTTAATAGTGACACTCAATTTTATTCAAGAAGTTTAATGCCAATGAGCATATAGAATATTCTGTTCATCTTTGTTTTATGCCATGGTAAAGGCCCTGAGCACATTATGTATTATGTCCTTTTCATTCTAAAATGAACAATATGTATGATTTTTGACACGGTGAATCCCTGGGGCAATATAATGCAGAAAGAGGAAAACTCCAGGAAAGCGGGGTCACTGTGGTCAGAAATGGTACTGAGTTTCTTTTTTATTGTAAATTTGCTTTATTGAGAAATATCTCTTTTGAATATGGCTCTGTGTTAATGCATTATCTATGCTCTGCATTTACCGTTGATATGAAGATGACTAACCTTAGGGTTAAGTAATTCGAGCATGGGCACTCAAATTTCTAAGAAGAAATATTCCTCTTCCCCCCCCCCACCTCAAAAAAAATTAATACACCCAGCAATAGATGATAAAGCTCAACAAATCCTTTGTGTCATTATCATTGCACATGACAGACAGGTCGTGGGAGGTCCAGGTTCAACCCCAAGAAAACAGTGACATTCCTGAAACTGACATTTCTTTACTGTCTTATATCTCATTTTGTTGAAGACAATGAGATAGAAAAATATTTGCATGAGTAGATAATGAAAAGAGAATTGACAAAAGAAAGAATTTAGAATCACTTGAACATTTTCACAAACCATTTCTTTCAATAATTAATTGACATTCAATCCAATATTTCAGATAGACATCTAAACATCTTGTCTCTTTCTTGTTGGTCTTACGCTGAGCATTAGAAAACCAGTGTCACTCAAAATTGTGATCTTGGCAGGCTAGGAGATTCACAAGTGTAGTGTTATTTATAACGATGAGCTGCAGTTTCTCTTAGGCAGATCTTCAGTAGCCCAGCCCTGTTAACACTGAGTCAGGTTGTTCATTAATCCTTATACTATGTTTAACAGTCTCTCTGGCTTCTACTGACTATGTGCCTGTAGAAATCCTAGTTTTTCTTATAATCAAATAATCAAATACACCTCAGATCTTGTCAAATGTTCCTTGGGAAACACATTTGTTTCTCATGGATAATTACTGTTTCAAACATGGAAATGGAGATTATGGAAAATACACATTTTTTTAAAGATAGCAACAACTTTGTAACTCAGAATAGAATCTCTTTTGTGACCTGTAAATTCTGGATGAATCCTTTGCAATTCTGCACAAATATGGTGGAATTTTTTTTTTTTAAAGTTCTGAGAATAAAAGCTGAACCTGCAAAATGGGATGGCATTCTTTATTACGTGAACCTACAAAGGTAACAAGTGAAGAAAAGTACTGCTTCAAGGGGGGGCGGGCTCTTCAGATGTCTGCTGGTCACTATAGCAACGAGAACAGAAGGATTCAGAAGCAAGACACATGGGCTCCAGCACGACAAGTTCAATTTAAATCGAGATTAGCAACATTATAAAAAAAAAGGAACCACACTGAATGTAGTGAGTGCACCCACACTGTCAGGAGAGCAAGGCACTCCACTGTGAGGAGTCCAAGAGTCATGTTCCCTTCAAGAAAACCCTAGGGAGTCTGTAAGAGCTGGGGAAACACAAACATTTTATTCCAATGTCACTTTGTCAAATCTCTTATGTGGGCATGAGATCCCTTGAACCTTCGTGTTCCTCTCAAAGCACTTGAATACTGCCTTGCTTATAATACAGAGCAATGGGGACTGCGACTCTTCAAAGAAACTGCTGAGAATTTTAAATATTTAAATGTGAGTTGGAATATTCATATATCCCAAGTTAAGGAACTAACATAATATAATACCACTAGAGGTGAAACTGTAGTAATGGTATTTTTTTTCTTGGTCTTAGTAAAATATTAAAGACAGAGTTAGAAATATCTTTAGAGACAGTAATGTATTGCAAAATTAAAATCAGGATGTTCAAAATTGAAGCAAAGAATTACTCCTACTAGGATTAAAAATCATTATTTCCTGTTTTTTGTTTTGTTTTTATTTTTATTTTTTTTTATTTCAGTCATCGCAGACTATTAAGGAAAATGAAGAAGGTGACTTTTTTCTATATTGTTTTATGTTTTTTGAAACGGCTGGAGTTACATACATTTTAGTTTAAGCACTTGGAAATTGAATATCTTACTTTAGAAAACTCAGAGTTCTGACGGTGAATTCAAATGTGTAATTCAACTATTTGGTTCAAGCAATAAATTTATTGATTTTTTTCAACTTAACTGAACCTAAGGTAATTTTAATCTGAGCGTTTGTACAAGGTATAGCTGCACAGTATCTGTTCTGCTGCAGAGAGCTGTTCGTGCACTTAATGTATTTGATTAAATTTTGCTTTCTTTTTTCAAACTTGACTAGTTTAATTCTAAGAGCTTCTTAAATTTTGCTTTGATTTTTAAATTTTAAAATCAATTTTGCAACTATGTTTTGGTTCAAGACAGTTCAATATACTATCCAAATAATGGTATATAGAAATAAATAGGAAATTTGATAAAATGAAAAGCAAATAGGATCCTTCAAATTGCAATATAAGTAATCTTAATATTATGTTATGAAACCACATGTGCACATAGATGGAGGGTACACACTATTTTAGACCCTGGCCACTTTAATGAATTTAGATACTTTGGAAATCCAAATTAGATTTTTATTAAATATTTTCACTTACTGTTGGTGAGAAAAATAACAAGTTGTTTTATATTTGATTAAAAGAAATAGCAAAATGCATTAGATAACATAAGTGACTGGATACAGATCAGATTCTTATGTATAAATGTGGTGACAGCTACAACAAGAGAGGGAGCTGTGTATGGCTCAGTGCTCAAGAGTGGCTTCAGAGACTCAGTGCTAGGGAATCTAATGTCTGCTTCTCACTTCCGCAGGCACATGTATATACATGTTGTCCACTCACACAGGCAAACACACACATGAAAACACAAATATAAACATCTGAAATTAATAACCACAGTGGATCACTAAAAATAACACAAACAACTTGAATTTGCCTTGGAACCACAATCTCATATATCCTCAAGCAACTTTTCTTCATATTTTCCTATGAGGGCTTTGTAAGATAAATTAATGCAACCTTCAATCCATTTCTCTCTTCAATTTAAAAGAGAAAAAAATGAAAAATATAGAAGCAAACTTGGAAATATCGTCATTCAGACCAGTTTCAGCTATATATATAATAAAACTTCTAATTATTAGTTTGTGAAATCTTAACCTTTCTTTTCTAAATATAAGGTAGTCATATGAAAACATATTTTTGACCTTCACTAACTCATTAAATTAACTTGGGAAAATCTGCAATAACTTGGAAGCATAATGACCCACTTAGTTGCATAGCTCTTGAGTACATAGCAGGTGTTCACCACCTTAAAAAGAAAAGGAAAGAAATTAGTTACAATCTAGAATTTTACAAAGTAAGTTAAAAAACAAATTATCTTGAATGCACTTAAGATTAGCATTCTAGTGTGTGCAGGAGGTGCACACTCAGTTCCTAAGGAAAGCTTTAAGTCAAGCCAAGCAAACTTTATGTAAATTTCTCAAGAGAAATACATCACACCATTTCTAAAACGAGAGCAGGTTTTTACCAGATGAGAACTTTTCTTCTTCTAGACAACATGAAGGACCATTCTGATTTTGAGGTTTAGAGTCAGGCATACTTCCAAAAGCATATCTTCATCTCTGATGAAAAGTAGCTTTTTTTCATTATGAAACAATGTAGTCATCTATTGTCATGCTCGGGACACAGGAGGTGAGCCTCTTGCTTTGATCAGAAAGTTTAATGGGACACCCCTGCTATCAAGAACCAAGATAATTGTTTTAATAGAATATTGAAAATAATCAGATTACAAAACAAAATTTAGAGTGGACAAAATATTACATTTTTTAAATGGGGAAAAAAAACCCATGTTGATCCCAGTTTATTAGAGGCAGTTGGCAGGAATCATTTGCTCCCCCTGCCATGTGTGTGAGCGTGTGCATGCATGTGTGTGCATATGTATGTGTTTGTCTATGTGTGTGTGTGTTTCTAAGTACCAAACCTAGGTCCTTCTGCATATCAGACACAGTATCAACCACAGAGCTACATCCTCAACCTTGGGAAACAACCTTTGGCCTCCCTTATCTTGACTGTAGAACAGTGTTACTATGCTTGATTTGGAACATACTCATTTCATCTGCATCAGACCACAATGTATGTCTATGCCAACTGCTGTGTGAATATATGGATCCATGATTCACCATTTTCACAAATAACATCATGTTTGAAAATATTCCAAAAGACAGTAGAGTTTAAAAGCTCTTCTTAGATAATATTCAGGTATATTTTAAATACATGCATGGTATTTAGTGGGCTAACAGAACACTTTTTTAATGCACATGAAGGTATTAAAAATTACCACCTCTTTAGAATCTTGGCACTTTCAGAAAGGCAGGTTGATATCTGTAAAGTGTTGGCAAATTACAAAGCACTGTGCCAATGCAAATGGACAACACTTTCAAACAAAAAAGTCACTGATTTTTTCCCAAGCTTTTGTTTGTAGTAATTACAGACTTTTGTAGAAGTTGCATATCATAAAGCTGTCACATAATGTCACTAACAGGAAACTGACCTTAGTATAATTAAAAATCTCATTCTTGCTACATCAATTTTTTTAAAGATGCATTATTTTGATTTTGCACTATGTATAGGTAGGTGTGTGTGCATTTGCACAGGTGTCTATGACAGTCAAAGGTGCTGGATCACCTGGAGTCATAGATCATTGTGAGCCACCTGATGTAATGTTATAAACACAACTCGGGCCCTTAAGAATGGTAGCAAACACACTTAACTATGGAGCAGTCTCTTCAGCCCTATCTATATTTTCTGTGTGTTTGTGGTCCTCACTCATATTATTTCCTCTGTAGATTTGTGTTTTATTCTCAATTTTCTTTTATTCTTGTTATATCTCCCCATTTTGTTTTGTGAAACCACAATTCCTATTCAACCTCTGGAAAAGAAACAAGATGTGTGTGTGTGTGTGTGTGTACATGTGTGTGTGTGAAAGAGAAAGAGAGAGAGAGAGAGAGAGAGAGAGAGAGAGAGAGAGAGAGAGAGAGAGAGTTCTGAACACTAGGATTCATATCTATTCCCTAATTCTCATCTCTCTCTGTTCTAGTTCATTCTCTCAACTATTACGAACATTGTCCTTCGAGTGGATTATGTCTCTTTAAGTCTATTTACTATATTAGAGCTGCAGCACAACTTGGCTGATGCTTAATTTCTAGAAGCTCCTACATTTCCCTCCATATTTGTCAATATCTTTAATAATTGTGGTTGAAATCAGGCTTCACAATCATCTCCCTGAGATACTTGTTAAGTTTGTACTTCCTTGCCTTCTTGAGTCAAGCTGTACTCGGGAGATTTATTTTAAATAGATATGAGAAGAAAGATTATTTCATGTGATTCTTATAGAGGCATGCATGCATATTAGTGTGACCAGATATGCATGTGTGACCAATATTTGGTTAGTTCACTCTTAACACTTTACAAACTAGAAGATGTTGAGGAACAGATTTACTTTAGCACATAGTTTAGTTTTTTCCCCCTTTACTTTTTTTTGAGATTTAAATCAAGCCTCTGCTCTTCAAATGTTAGAAAGATCCAGAGTTCCTAGCACAAGACTGTTTCTATATATCTTATTCAATGTGATTGAGATTTTACCAATGAAGCCCGAGAATCATGATATTCCTCATCTTTAGTCAACATCAACCTGCCTTGTAGTTTCTCTTTTATCTTTTGAGAAGAGTAAAATACATATGGAAAGGGAAGAATTAATTACATAGAACAACACTCTAGACCAAGCAAACCCATGTGACCTGTATCAGCAAATAAATTTTTATTCCAAGACACACACACACACACACACACACACACACACACACACACCCCTACATATATGGTGTCATTATATATAGAACCACTTGTATTATGACAATTGTATTAGTTGAGTAATTGAATTAGACACCAAAGACCACACAATCCTCAGATCTAGAAATTCACCTAGTATTTCACTGAGAGAGAGAGAGAGAGAGAGAGAGAGAGAGAGAGAGAGAGAGAAACAATTACTTCACTAATAATTCAGAAGAGGCTAGAACATCAAAAATTCTCTTGGATATATGAGTAATTTTATGTTTTCTTTTCCACTGTTAAACGAGAGAGATAAGACCTAGCTTGTTTGAGCCACAAGCTAACAAGTTATTATGGGACAGCTAGGCTGTTGCAGAAAATGAATGCGTGTTTTTACTCCACTTATGAGCCACACAGGTATTATGAAAGCATGTGCAGGGATGAACATGCTGACAATACACAAAATTAGTATGTAGTTTGGGACAATAATGCTAGTGGCTTACAATAGCTATATAAGTTTGAACATTGAATAGATGAGTGTTTATTCACTGACATGGGTGGACACATTTTCAGAAAGAATGCTAACCCCCTTGGGTTGTGTAATCATTTAACACAAATGAAAGTAAAAGAGTGTGTACTGGTTAAGCACATGGCTCAGTTGGTGGAACACTAGGTTAAGATGCAAGAGGATATGGGTTTTAACTGTAATACCATATGTTAATAAAACCAGGTGCCACACCCGTAAACTCATTATTGGGGATGTAGAAGTAGGGGGATTCCATAATTTAAGGCCATCTGAAGCTAGATCTCAAGTTTTGAGGCTAGTGGGTCACACAGAACCTTGTCAAACAAACAAACAAATAAGCATACATACAAACAAAAGCTTTACTGCTACTAAGTAGATGCTTTGAATGATCACATGTAAAAGTTGGCTGATCATTATTGACGTCTCTGGATTATTATGAGGAAAAATAACTATCACAACCCACAGAACAGTAAGAACCTCTGCAGGGGTTCAAAGAAACATTGAGCTACTATAAAGGGATTCAAGTTGGCTTTTCTATCACAAGCAGAATAACTAGATTCAGGAGATATCTAGAAGAACATAACATAGGGCTGACCCCAAGACGGGAGTCAAATTAGTTCTAGTCTTTGTGTGCTGTCATTCTCAATAGATGGCTTCTGTGTCACAACCTGAAAAGATGACTCCAGCTCTCAATGCCATTTTCATTTTCACTAAGTAATGATGAAGCAATCATTTCATTGTCCTTGAATGTCACAACCTAGAAAAATCCACTCAGTTCTTCCTCTTAGCAGACTGCGCGTGTATGTATCTATTCGCAAGAGCATAGCAAATAGGATTTTTATTGGAGGAGTCATGTATTTGGGAGCTTATATCACTTAAGGAAGCCAGGTTGGACTTGTGAAGCAGCAAGCGGTTTCTACCACAAACATTAACCTAGGTGAAAATGTGAGTTTTACATCAATTGACAATCTGATATTCTCCATTATCTTTATTTCTGGATCACTGAGCCACAAAATTACATGCATATGTTGAGAACTGTATCACACTGAGACAGTTAAGATGTGAAATCCTTACAAGGATCTACAGAAGCAGGGGTACTGACCTTCTAGAGCAGCGGAAAGGTTGCAGTGCAGAAATTGACCACTGGGAGGTGCCAGCAGAAGTTAGTAAGTAGGCAATGGATGCACATACGGTTGTTGGAAGAGAACAGAAAGATGTAAAGATACAAAGGTTGGTGTAGGAGGAAAGCTATACAGTCACAAGGGAAGGCCAGGGAGTGTGATTTTAAGGAAGAAAAAAATGCTTGAGTGGAAGGAGATGAAACCCTAAGAAATAGTGAAAATGCAATGGAGAGATTCGAAAGAAACCTTTCTCCTTTTCTTTAAAAGTATATAGTACAGGACTGGAAGATGGCTTAGTTGACAAAATAGTTGCTATACACGAATGAGTCCCTGAATCCAGTTTCAGTATCTATTTTAAAAGCTGGGTGTAGTGGCATGTAAATGTAATCCCAGAACTGAGGAGGCTGAGGGATTGATGGCCAACCAGTCTTGCTCCAGTACCAGTGAGAGAACTAACACACGCACAGGGAATTGTACTAGGACAGTAAGTACTAAAATCAGTACTACTTGCCTTGTGAGACTTTTAAACACAGTCCACTACTGATAAGCTTTAAGAAGTGACTGAGCCGCAGAGAATACCAATCAAATACATATCGGTCTCTATCCTAACCTCAGCCTACATTAAAGCTGTTGTGTTAAATATTCATAGGATCCTCCAAAATCCAGCATCTGGCTGTATGTCACAAATGTTCTTTATCTTACTTTAAATAAAAATCAATGTCAGGCAACAGTTATTGAATATCAAGTAACAGAAGCTCTGGGTTATGGGACTAAGATAGAGGGGCAAGATTTGAAGCACCTACTAAATGTCTCAGACCCAGACCAGTATGCCTGGACAGGAGTTCCTGCCATACTCTAATACACTGATACTGAGATG
Organism: Arvicanthis niloticus; assembly: GCF_011762505.2. Taxonomy (NCBI): domain Eukaryota; kingdom Metazoa; phylum Chordata; class Mammalia; order Rodentia; family Muridae; genus Arvicanthis; species Arvicanthis niloticus. Next base: position 41,369,148 of record NC_047666.1, read on the forward strand.
TAGCAAAGATAAAATTACTCAGGAATCAGGCTTTTCCCAACTGACATTAGACTCTACAGGAACAGGAGACTTTTGAAAAGCTCTCTAGTTCAGTGAAGACTTTCCGTGTAACTCAATGGCAAGACCATGTGATGCCAACACTACATTTTTGCAAAATGAGGGAAGGAAGCAGACAGAACAGCTTGGAAACAAAGGCTGCAGACATCAATGGGTTATACACTTATTTATACCTACAACCCATGTTGACTGTCCTTCCAAACTGTCCTTGCTCTTTCTTCATGACATTTACCTCTTGAAATTCACCCATCATCACTCATCATCTTTTCTTGCTACTGTCATGGCCTCCTAATGGCTTCTTTTCTTACTCCCACAAGGTATGGCCAACAGAATAAACAGACTTTATTTTTTTTTAAATGTTAATTCTCTTTTTGACTGTTCAAAGCTTAACATTTTTCAATAGTTTCTTAATCAGGATGAAAGAAAATCTCAAGGCTGAATCTCAGCCTCCAGCCCACAGCGAAGCAGCTCTGTGGGTGTTCCACTCAACCCCACAGTGATGTCACCTCTGCTTACATGCATTCTCCACCTGGGGTCCTTTCATTCTCCACTTCAGATCACAGAAAACACTAGTCCCTCCTCTTTTTCATAGAACAAATGTTCGATTATTCTTGGGTCTTATCTCTGCTGCTGAACATGCCAGGCTAGCAGGCCCATGAAGTTCTGGTAATCTTACAATCTGCTTTTCATTTTGTAGCAAGAAGTCTAGAATTATAGATGTACCCTAATACTATGCCTGTCTTTCTTTATGTAGGGATGCACACCTTTGAAGCAACCATTTGACCACTGAGCCATCTCCCTTGCTCCCAAATTATATTCTTTTTCTTCTTCTTTTACTTTTATTGGATATTTTCTTTATTTACATTTCAAATGTTATCCCCTTTCCAGGTCTCCCCCTGCCGCAGAACTCTCTATCCCATCCCTCCTCCCCCTGACTTTTTACCATCCCATCCTCCCACTTCAGCCTTCCCTCCCCAGCATTCCCCTACACTGGGGCACTGAACTCCCTCAGGCTCAAGGGCTGCTCCTCCCACTTATGTCCAACAAGGCCATCCTCAGCCATATACTCAGCCAGAGCCATAGGTTCTTCCATGAGCACTCTTTGGTTGGTGGTCCAGTCCCCGGGAGCCCCGGGGCTTATGGCCAGTTGACACTTGTTTCCCCCATGGGGCTACAAATATCCTCATCTCCTTCAGTCCCTTCTCCAGCTCCTCCATCAGGAACCACACTCAGTCCAGTAGTTGACTGAGAGCAACTGCCTCTGTATTTGTCAGGCTCTGGCAGAGGCTCACAGGAGACAGCTATATCAGGCTCCCATCAGCAAGCACTTCCTGGCATCCACAATAGCTTCCAGGTTTGGTGACTGTATATGGGATGGATCTCCAGGTGGGACAGTCTCTGGATGGCCTTTCCTGCTGTCCCTGCTCCACACCTTGTCTCCATATTTCCTTCTGTGAGGGTTTTGTTTCCTTTTCCAAGAAGCACTGAAGCATCCACACTTTGGTCTTTCCTGTTTTTGAGCTTCATATGGTCTTTAAATTGTATCTTTGAGCTAATATCCACTTCTCAGTGAGTGTATACCATGTGTATTCTTTTGTGACTGGGTTACCTTACTCAGGATATTTTCAAGTTGCATCCATTTGCCTGTGAATGTCATAAAGCCATTGTTTTTTAATAGCCGAATAGTACTCCATTGTGTAAAAGTACCACATTTTCTGAATCCATTCCTTTGTTGAAGGATATCTGGGTTGTTTTCAGCTTCTGATTATTATAAATAAGGCTGCTATGAACATAGTGGAACATGTGTTCTTATTATATGTTGGAGCATCTTCTGGGTATATGCTTTGAGAAAGCAATTTTTCATCATGACTTAAGGAGGGAAAATTAATAGAATTCTATTCTTCTAATGTAAATATTTCATTTACCTAATTTAAGAGAAAGCAAAATATATTTTTCTCAAAAACATTCTAGCAATTTTCTATGATCTTTTTAATTTTTATTTGATTAAATTATCAAATTTAGTAATAAAAGTAATTTGCTGCTAAACTTAGGAGATGCACATTTTATCATACTATACACTTAGTTAATAAGTCACAAAACCTCCAAGTACTTAATCTTTCATTATGTATTGTTACCCCAATTTTTTATCTTTCAACAATTTCATTATTCTACACCATGAAAATCTCTGAAAACAGGAGACACTACTATCTTTCATTTTAAGAAATAGAACATGCTCTATTTACTCTTGTTTGCCTCATGCATTAGTAAAGATATGCAAATTATACAATTAGATGCATTTTGTTGCTCAAATAAAAATGCATATTCCAAAATTTCAGCTCAAGAGTGCCAATTGGTGAAACCAACTTCAAAATGCATTTCATGCTGATTGGTGTTCTTACTTAAACCTCTCTTACTTGAAGGTTTAAAGTATCACACTTCAGCTAAGTATTGTTTTCTTAGAATGCTTTTGATTTCTAACTAAGAGTGCTAGAATGATGGGTTGCAATTAGAGAGATTCTTTGAATGCTGAATGCTATTTATCACTGTTTTTCATCTATATCACTGAATAGAAACGAATTGAAATAAGGGGAAGTAGGAAATGGTATATATCGCTACTTAAAATAGACCTTTCAGAACAAACTACAAAGTCCTTTTAAAGACTGTATCAGTGTTTCATCAATATAAAATGAAAAAGAGAAAAAAAGACATTCTACTACATTTAGCAAAGAATACTTATACTCTACATACAAAAAATTAATTTAATAAACCAATTATAACCTTACATACTACAATACTGACCTGTAAGGCAAGATATATTCACTGATGCAACAGTCTCAAGGCAGTTATAGAGGCAATCATCTGCTTTCTGATTGGATATGAGGCCTTCTCACAGGACAAATTTCATGCCTGGTCAAAGGTCTGTGACTTCAGAGATCATAGGCCCTGGGGGAGAACCAACTGCTATTGTTTTATTAAATGGTCATGCTATCAAACTGCCATCAAAATATTAATGTTTATGCCCCTAGATTTGTGCTGCTTGTCGTAACTCTGATGAGAGGTTTTTACTTTTTCCTCCCCCCCCCCACCACTTTTTTTTTTGCAATGGGTAGAGGTTTATGTAGAGGCTCTTAACTGGTCAAAGAGCTGAATACAAGTAATCATGAGCTTGTAGCTGCAGATGGGTAAGTTATATCAAGTCCTGCATACCCAAAGCTCTGAAAACATTGTGGAAGACAGGATAGGCAGAATTTAAGTTAGTCAAAGGGGAGGTGAGTGATAAAATGCTGACCTCTGGACTTAACATGGATATTGTTCACATTAACTGACAGCTGCCGTGATTACACGCACAAGATCAAGCCAGTCAAAATTCTGGCACAGATGGGAGAGTGCCTGTGAGGACCCTGCTTAATTAGCTAACGAATTCACAGAATTACAGGAAGTTAATGGCTGTTAACAGAGGAGGAGTTACTTTCCTTTGTGGAAAAGAAAGGCTCATATAGTCACCTACTTCTTAGCTGGTGGCCCCCTACATGCATACAGGCAGCTCTAATTAAACTTGGGACTGTTAATAAGAGTAAAAGAGAAGATATAAGATTTAGAGGGACATGAGGTAGTGGATAGAGATTATCAAAATACATTGGGCTTTTCAAAGAATAAAAATATTGTTTAAAAGAGACCCTTGGTCCTGTGGAGGTTTGATAACCCAGAATAAGGAGAAGCTGGAGTGGCAAGGTGGAATGGATGGGGTGGAAGGGGAACACCCTCATAGAGGCATAGGAGATGTGATGGGGGAGTTTGTGGAGGGGAAACCGGGAAGGGGGACAACATTTGAAATGAAAATAAATAAAATAACCAATAAATAAAGAAAAAAATTACATCACCCCCCTCAGAAAGCAAGCTGAGTAAGCCAGGGGAAGCAATCTAGTAAATAACATCCCTTCATGGCCTCTGCATCAGTTCCTGCTTCCTGAACTGATTGAATCCTGACTTCCTTTGGTGATAAACAGCAATGTAGAAGTATAAGCTGAATAAACCCTTTCCTCCCCAACTTGCTTCTTGGTCATGATGTTTTGTGTAGGAATAGAAACCCGAAGACAGAAGACATAAGTGGAACTTTGGAATGACATTGGATATTGATGACTAAAGAGGAGAATTAGTGTGATCTACAGGTTCAGTATACTCAACATCAGAAAACCAATGTTTTTTTAAACAGAATATTATCTAAGAAATTATTGTAATCTTAAAGATTTCCCAATACTCAGTCTTGAAAAAGAATATAGTTGAAGAGCTAACACTTTCTGACATTGAACTTACCACAAAGTTACAATATTCAAAACAGTGTGGTATTTAGGGTTAAAAATAGATATGTTTGATGAGTAAAACTGAACGGAGAACTTAGAAATAAACGTTCAGCATTAAACTTTCTTTACAGAGATTTTTAGCAGTGGTTGCAAGACTTTTTAATTGGAAAGGACTCTTTTCAGTTAAACACTCAGGAAACTGGGTGTATACATGCAAACATAAACAAACATTGGCTCTTGATGTTATATGATATACAAAAATCAACTCAAACCAAATCAAGTATATAATAAAAAGGAAGTCTAAAGTATAGAACTGTTAGAAGAGCACATGGGGGTTGGGATCTTGGTTACAATGCATTTTTAAAGGATTGCTTGGATTTGATATCAATGTCACAGCCTCTCTTCAACACCCTCTCCAATGAGGTAAGCTGACCATTAAAGTTAAAACATTTATTTTTTTTGTACATCAGGAGAAATTAAAGAGTAAAAGATAATGCATATACTGTGAGAAAAATATTTTAGTTAATACACACAGTGATTTTGTGTTTAGCCCTTCAAAGCACCAAACAACCAAACAACAACAACAACAAAAACAGCAACGCATCAGGTGGTGGTGGTACATGCCTTTAATTCCAGCACTGGAGAGATAGAAGCAGGTAGATCTCTGTGAGTTCGAGTCTAACCTGGTATACAGATCAAGTTCTAGGACAGCCAGGGCTACACGTTGAAACCCTATCTCCAAAATATAAACAGAGGAACAAACAAACCAAGCAAGGGATTTGAGCTGACATATACTTGAGCAATAAAAATGAAAATATAATTTACATTATTGTGATGGTTTATGTTCATTGTCAACTTGCCAAATTCACAATCACCTTGGAGACACATTTTTAATATGTCTCTAAGAAATTGCATACATTATAGTATTTGAGGTGTTAATATATACTTAAGATATGGATATCACACAATTCAATATGCTGGGATCTTAGACTGAATACAAAGGAAAACGTTAAGAAGCATCATTTATCTCTCTTTCCCCTTCTTGACTATGTACCAATGTGCCCAGAGGCATCTTACTCCCTCTGCCTTTTTTTTCTCTAAAATTTGGACTTTCCTTTACTCCATAAGGCAAAAAACCATTTTTTTCCTAAGTTGTTTTGGTTGGGTATACTATCACAACAATGAGGAAAGTAACTAAAACAAAATAAATAGTGAAGATGGGACTGTTGCCATAGTACACTTGATTATGTGTGTGACTTCTCCAGCACTTGGGACAGATTTGCAGCAGGCTTGTGGAAAATTGTGGAGTGTTGGTTGAGAAAAGTCTTAGAATGTTGTAAACAGAGCTTAATGGGCCATTTATTGATGCTTGGGTAAACAAGGATGCAGAAAGATATGCAAATTATAGGGATCCAACTCCTAACTTTTCAGTTTCAGACACAAATGACAGCTCTATTAGTAACTGGACTAGAGGCCTTTCTTTCTGCATTCCAAAAAAGAACATAATAGACTTAATCTGTTCACATTTAAACAAATTGAGTGAGACTGAATTAAAAGTTAATGGATTGATTTCTTCATAAAGATCGTACAGCAAATCAGCCTTTGGCATGGCTGATAATCAGGGCTCTCATTCTGAACTTTAGTGAGAGTGGCTGAACAATGGGGAAAACATGAAAAACTTCAAGGAGAGTTATGAGAGAAAATCTGATAACAAGGAGAATGCAGACCACGAAGCACCTATAATTACTTAAGGGAACCTTCATATTCTTCAATAAGACAAGAGGAATGATTCCCTGAAGTGAGAACTTCCCCTGCATCAAAGGCTCCAGCTTGTAAAATGCAAATTTATTTGAAAGAAGAAAGACTGAACTGAGAATAACATAGAATTGGTTCTTTGCCCAATAACAACTGTCTAGGAAAGTGTTTTTGCATATCCAGACACTAAGGTCTTTAGAGGATACAACTGTTAGGCGACAAAAAAGCTAGGTTATGTTTTGACCTGGCAACAGGTCATCAGTATCAGCCTTATGGTACTAATTTTGCATGCACAAATTGGACAATGTTAGAAGAGTCATGGAGTCTTACTCCATGGTTCCAGAATGCTGCTGAGTTTAGGTATATTTGTGGAAGGACTAGAGTCCCTGCAAAGAGATCCTAAGAGACCACTGTATAAATCTATGAAGATAAAACTGAAGTTTCAATTGGAATCCCAGGATATTGAAGATGCCCAGGATCACAAAAATTCCACTGAGGAAAAATTAATTCATAAAATTGAGCTGGCCCAAGAGAGGTGTTATGTGTGCTTCAGAGAGCAGAGCTTAAGGCATAGAGTATTCAAGGTCTCTGGAGCCTAGATAACTTCACTATGAGTCTCAGATCCCTTATATGGAGCTGATAGATTTGATGTTTTCCATTATGGGTCACTCTATCATCATCATTTCTTGCTGTGCCCCCATTCCTACTTCTCAGAAGAAAATGTATATTCCTTGCCATTATATATTGAAAATGTCCCCTGTGGGACATCAGAGTTCATAGATACCTGAGCCTCAGGAGAATGTCCATGTTTATACTCTTGAACCGTGTTAACAGTTATGGGGACTTTTAAAGTTGGACTAAATGTATTCATTTTTGAGATGGCCTTGAGCCTAATAGAACAAGTAACTAATAATGGCTTATGAGGAATATGTGTATGAGTCAAGCTGAGAAGGAGTAGATTCAGAGAAGTTTATATTGATGTCAACAGGCTCTAGAATCACCATGAACATGAATATCTGGGCCTTATCTGTGAGGGATTTTCTAAATTAGGTCAATTGAAATGAGGAGACTGACCATAAATGTGGGCAGCAGCATCCAATAGGGTGGGAGCCTGGGCTACGTAAAAAGATAAAGCGAGGTATGGACCAGCACTTATCTCTCTTACAGTTCCAGAGTGCAGGCACAATATTGCCAGTTGCCTTCTCCTCTTGGCAGAATGCCTGCACCTCCATAACTGACTTCCACTGACATTTTAAGTGAAATCAAACTGTGCCATCCTTATGAATCTTTGGCTAGGTGTTTTGTTGCAACAAAGGAAATAACTGAAATAACTATAGTACTCAAGACTTACAAATGTAGTTCACAGTGAGCAGAAGGTTTTACTAAGTGATTATTTTTTTATTTGTGTGCATATGCATGTGTATGCATGATATATGTGTACTATAAGCATGCATGTGCTTATGAAGTGATGAGAGGGCAACAGATCTCCTGGAACTGTGTTGGGAACCGCACTAGCCCCATGTTCGGGTGCCAAAAAATGTTGAGAACCGCACTAGTCCCTGTTCGGGCGCCAAAAATGTTGGGTCCTAGGCTGCCCCACTTTGGGCTGCCTAAAAATGTTGAGAGCCGCACTAGCCCCACGTTCGGGCGGCCAAAAAATGTCATGGCCCAAGCAAAATGTTGAGGCCCGGGCTGCCCCGCGTTTGGCGGCCACTGTATCCTGGTCCAAGCTGCCTCTCCGGTCCTCAGGTCGGGGTTCAGCAAGAGAGAGGGTGAGGATGGACTCGAAGAATGGAGACCAGACAGAGTGTGTTTCAATCCCGTTTATTCTTCAGTCTCTCTTCCTCTAAGTGTGTCTTTCTCTCCCGTCTGCCTCTGCCTTTTATATGTCTCACTTCTAAGCCATGCCTTTTGGTCACACCTTTAATCATGCCCTTAGGTCTTGTCTCCTTGTCTCTAAATCTGATCTCTACACTTCTAAGTAACACTCTTAAGTTACACACCTTTAATCTTACACGCCTTTAATCTCACACACCCAAGGTATCTAAACCAAGATTATCAGAGTGTGATCAGCTGTTGTAGGCTATTATAATCCAAGTCTCATGTCAGGGTATATGGCTCAAGATGGCTGCAAAGCTGATAGCCGCTTTCTGCTAAAAGTCGGCCCCCAACAGAACTGGAGCTACAGGCTGTTGTGGGCTGATGTGAGAACTGGGAGTGGAATCCACTACTCAGCCACATCTTGAGTATTGAAGACACCTTTTTTAAAACGATAAAAATAAGAAATATTGCTGAGAAAGTAGAAACTGGATACTTGCACTGGTGTTTGCTTCCACTGAGAATATAAAACAGTGCTTCTCCTATAGAAGTTCACTGGATGGATCTTCAAACAAGTAAATAGAATCATTATAAATGCAACTGTATTCATCAACTGTGACTGTCTTCTTGGAGACCTATTGCTGAATAAGCTCATGCTTTCTAGGTTTTTCTAAGCTCTGGCTGGCTGGTTCAACTCAGCTGCTCTGACTCAAAACTCTTCTTCAAGCTGGCTGATTCAAATTGGCTTTTCTTGCCTTCTCACTGAATTGCTCTACTTTGAAAAACTTCTGAATTTCATGAACCGAAATGCATTGCATAAACTGAGCAAAACTACTTAAACGCAACTGAACTCAACTGCATTCAACAGAATTGCACTGAACTCAACTCAACTGAACATCACTGCATTGCCTGAACCCAAGTGAACTCCACTCACTGAACTAACCTCTACACCTGACTCACTCTGAACTGCTCTTAAATAGCCTCTCTTTCCTGTCTGTACTCCTGAGAGTTAGGCATATCCTATCTCTGACTCATTCTGTCAAATCTTTCTGTTTCATCACTTTGTCACCCAATTAAGTGTGACTTTCACACATGGCTGCAACCTTTTACAACCTAACCTTCTCTTCGTTGTTTGGGACTAAAGGTGTGTACTCAAGTCAGAGGGATTAAAGATGTGTCATTTCAGCTGTATTGCACAGATTTAGAAAAAGTTTGAATATGATTCCTTGCCAGAGAAGCCATGTTGTTGGATTAAATTCCTCTACAAGTCACATTTCTCTCTCTCTCTCTCTCTCTCTCTCTCTCTCTCTCTCTCTCTCTCTCTCTCTGTCTCTCTCTCTCTCTCTCTCTCTCCTGTGTGCACACATATGTGTGTATTTGTGCATATGTATATGTATGTGTGTACGTGTGCATGTGTGTATGTATGTGTGTGTATGTGCAAGTATGTGTGTGTACTAATACATCAATATTCATAGGAGCATTATTCATACCAGCCTGCAAGCAAATAAAATCTATATACCAATCAATGTATAAACAGACAAAATTATAGAACACACACTTATAGTCATGTATGCACTGTGTATATAAATGCATGCAATATAGTATTTTTAACCTTTAGAAAGGAATGAACTTTATTTATTAGTCACACATAGGTTCACAGAGAGACAATAAACATTATACCATTATTAGCAGCAGTAGAGAGGTATGTGAGAAGCTCAAGAGAACAACAATGATCAAAGATGCCAATTAATTCTACAGAGAACACAAGCTGAAGTCAAAATAGAAGCAGGGGTGAGGAGATGACAATAAAGACTATTATAGAGGAGGAAGAGCAGCAGCAACATGATTCTGATGAATATGATGACTAGAATCTCTAGCTGATTTCAACCATAGCCTAAAAAGATGATATCCCACCACTGGCTCAACAGGACGGCTGGTAGGTAGTTCTAGAGGAACCAGAAATATACCTATGTCAATGATAAATTTCTCTCCACTAATGTCAGAAATCTCACCACATATACCTGGATTGTTCCTTCAGAGAAAATATACCTAGGCACTTTGCAGTGAAATCATAATGATGCCAACCGTGTAATGATGCCACCTAGAGCAGAAATACCATCTCTAATCCCTAGTACCATTAGTTATGCATCCTGATCCACAAGCTGGAATTTCTCCAATGACATAAGTCTAGACTGGTCCCAGTATGTGCTGATACAAATTGTGAGGCTCTAAAATAGTTCTGCAACAATTATGGGACACTGAAAGCCTATATTCCTTGCTTATACACAGGAATTGCTTCAACTAGTAGCATAACAAATATGTCTACAATTAAAGCACAAAACTTACAATCATAAATGCAACTAGTAGACTGACCCACCAACATGGATCAGTGGAAGTGTGGAAATCATAGCTACCTATATCAATATACCTCTCTTGACATCAGTAATTCACTGTTTGGTTCTTTGGAGGTATAGGAACAGAGCCAGACATTCCATAGTATGAAAGAATGAGACCCTTATATACCATCTAATTGTTATCACCATAGTCACCAAAACAGGCAAGTTACCTTTCTGGAACTTAGCCACCTTACATATAGGATCTACCAATGGTATTCCTTAACACAGTTCTCTCTCTCTCTCTCTCTCTCTCTCTCTCTCTCTCTCTCTCTCTCTCTCTCTCTCTGGTTTTTCGAGACAGGGTTTCTCTGTGTAGCCCTGGCTGTCCTGGAACTCACTCTGTAGACCAGGCTGGCCTCGAACTCAGAAATCCTCCTGCCTCTGCCTCCCAAGTGCTGGAGTTAAAGGTGTGTGCCACCACCGCCTGGCAGTTGTTCTCTTTCAACACCAGTGAGAAGGTGACCTTACTGAAGATGCAAGGTAGTCAGTACTGATCTTTCTTTATCCATTTACCTGGATCAGAGATTAAGTCTTTGTTCAACTTACGCTATTTATATGGTTAAGCCTTCATTTGGGAGGTTTCAATGTGAGTTTAGCAAGAAGTTAGAATGTATGTTGTATGGTTTCTTTTTCAAGTTCCATATAGGTCTGTATAAATAAAGTATAACAAATATGGTTTATTTAAATTGTGAAGGCACTGGAATTATATATACCTACCATCATAGTAAAGGAAGGGTCTGAAACTGGTCTTCCTACATCAACCATTATACTTTTACAACCTTTTAGATGCCATTCATGTCCTTAGCCCCCAATAAGTGCTCAGAATACCTATATACTGGAGGTCTAAATTCAACAGTATATTATGTGTTTATAGTTCCTTGTGTTTAAGAAATATGACCAAGGTCATGTGAGTATCCTGTACTGTTAAATTTCAGTATGAAAACTTGAGGGAGTACTCATGTCTTTTATTGATTTTTCCAACTTTAGACCACTATCTGATAGGTTTGTGCAAATATGTGTCACAGTAGTTATTTATATATACTTTTAAATAAAATTCACAATTACCAATTTAAATAGAGATAAAAAAAAAAAAAGATTTCTGAAGGGTAACATCTCACAGATAAATCCCGCTAGTATCATAAACATGAAATATTGTCACAAAAGGACGAGTGTGTGTTGCTCCTTACATGAGTGTCTTAGTCAGTTTGCAGTGCCTTAGCAGATGCATTAAGACTGGGAAGCTTAAAAAAGATTGGGAAAAGCTTACACTTCAAATATTTTTTCTTATAGTTTTAGCAGTTGGAAAGTGTAAGGTCTAAGTTCCTGCAGATTCTCTATCTGGCGAGGCTTTTTTTCTACTTTGTCATGTGGCAGAGGAGAGAAAATCAGAGACAGACACAAAAGGAGATAAGAGACATAGAAGAGAGGATTCTTCTAAGTGCATTTCTCCATTTACACTAGTTCATCACACTGACTTTACCTATTCAAAAAATCTCTTTTATCATGGTATAAATTGTAGGTGATTCCACCATATGAATTTGGGGAGTACAGAGATTCCAAGAGTGTAATAAGTGAGAAGAGAGACTATCTCTGAATGTATCTAACACCACTGCATGGGCTGGGAACTATGATGGAACAAGACATAAAAGGAGCATCCTAGGAGAACACTAGTCTTTCTTTTCCCACTGACTCCTCATCTACCATAATATGAACTGCTCTGTCATGCTTTCCCCACCATAGTGGCCTGAATCCCATGGAACCATGAATAAAATAAGCCTTTTCCCTCTTCAGTTGTTTCAGTGGGTTTTTGGTTACTGTAATGATGAAAATTAATAATAAAAAAGAATACAAAATTTATTTTTGTTTTATGAAAAAATTCTTACATGGACAAAATGATGGTTCTACCAATGCCACTGAACTGTGCATTAAAAATATTTAAAGTAAATGCTATATTGTATATTTTATCACTCCTTTTAAATAGGTTCCATGTTATTACATCCATGGGAGTGATTAATTTTAAATAAGTTTCAAATATTTTTTAAGAAATTAAACAAATAATGTACATTGCATCACTCCACACAAAACAACCTAGATAATGAGTCAGAATGCTATCAGAATAATTTTGGAAATTGTTACCAGGAACTTTAAAAAGTGTTTTGAGAGAGAGCATCAATTAAACCTCACATTTGCATTATAACATCTATTCCTACATGTTTTTATATAAAATGAGAACTATAAACCACAGGAGAAAAAGTACAGTCTGCACCTGAATCAAACATAGGCAGACTACATACGAGTAGATGAAGTCTTCAATCCAAAAATAATGCCATTCTTCAAACAAGATGTGCACACATAAATCCTAACCTTGGAGTTTGACATCAAATGAAATTACTTTTTAAAATAAAATCAAGTTAATAGGAGATTGCTCAGTGGTTATGACTACTGATTGCTCTTTCAGAAGACCCAAGTCCTATTCCCAGCACCTATATGGCAGCTCACAGCTATATGTAACTCCACTTTCAGAGGATCTGATACTTTCATTTGGCCTCCGTGGGCACCAGACACACAAACAGGTAAACAGACATGCATGTATATAAACATCTATACATATAAAAATTTTTTAAATTATTAAATTTCAAAAAGCTAAGAAAAAATCAAATAACTCATATTGAAGTTTTTCTCCTAATTAAAAATTTAGATTACTTAGGAGACTTTAAAAACAAGTCTGTTTCCTCCTGATGATTTACAGTTTACTTAAGATAAAAAGTAAAGACGGCAGTATACTGCCCAACGCATAAGCATCTGCCAGATTATAAAACATAGGCTACAGAACTATTTACACCACTGGAAGACCTATGAGGATTTCTTCAAAGTAACATCTACTTAGCTTATTTTACCCATATATAGACAGGGAGAGTCAGCTATTATTTCCAGAAAATGGGAACCTGAAACACAGAGAGTGGTCAATTCTATGGTGTGAAATTAAAATAACTCTTCTAAGTTCAGGAATGTGGTCAATGTGTATGAAGCCTTTGAAGGTGAAATTTTCTTTCTTTCACAGAAACCTTACAGTTTCTCTCTGAATATCAAGAGTACCTTGCTTTAGGTAAATATGCACAGAAACCGAAATAAAAAATGTGTTGAGCTGGTAGCATATCTCAGCAACGTTTTACACATGCACAGACACGCATACACACACAGAAAGAGAAAGAGAGAGGGAGGAGAGAGAGAGAGAGAGAGATAGAGAGAGAGAGAGAGAGAGAGAGAGAGAGAGAGAGAGAGAGAGAGAGAGAGAGAGAGAGAGAGAGAACCCATATCACTCAAAAGCTTGGAGTGCTTAAAGAGAATCTTTTACAAAAGCCGAATTTAAAACAAAAATGAAACTTTCAATTTACCATTTTGCGATCATAAAATATATATACTTGCCTGGCAGTGGTGGTACACTTCTTTAATTCTAGCAGTTGACAAGCAGAGACAGACAGATGTCTGTGAGTTTGAGACCAGCCTGGCCTACAAAGTGAATTACAGGACAGTTAGAGCTATATGGAGAAACACTGTCTTGAAAAATATGTGTGTGTTTGTGTGTGTGTGTGTACATATGTATGCATATGTATATATACACACAATTTAGTTTAGTTTTCTAATCATGTCTGCCTTAGAAGTAGCAAGACTTACTTATTTTTTTAGTATTATTATTTGGGCATAAGCTCTGGGATGATTGCTATTCCTGAGTAATTACTCAGAATGGTTTGACCAGAAAAATATATAAGTTTTGTGCTTCCAGCTCTTGACTTTCAAAGACCAGTAGATTCCAAGACGGAAAGGCTGAGAAATGACTATTGTAACATTCTGACATGCCTAATTTTCTTCCAGTAGATGACTGGTCATAGAAAATACAAAAAAACCGATTTAAAATTCCCAAACAGCACTGTACAGAAGACACACACTAAACTTACATATAAGGTTTCAAATCAACTCTGAGCATCAGAAACACAATGAAATCTTCTCACATGCTCATGGATACTTAGCCCAAATTTTCTTGGCCTGATGTTTAACATTTTGATGCTGCAAATGAGTCCTATTTGGCTCATTCATAAACCAAAACCACCATTTTGATCCCATCATGCATGTTTGAAGATGAGTTATATCTTCTTTTTAGGGTTTTCACATATCAAACACCACAGTGGCTCCTAGATCAAGTTTGACTTGAAGTATTTATCTTACTAATATGGAAAACCATTGCCACTTGGAAACCCTGAGCTGACAGCTCACTCACTCATTTACCATTACAGGAACCTCTGAGGGGTCCATTTGGGAAAAGAAGATGCCTAGTTTTTTTTATAATTAATGAAGCTCTATTATGACACAAACTAGTCTGCCTTACTTTGCCAATTGCAGCATAATTAGGCATCCTCATTATCACACAGCAACTCATTAATCCAGGAAATAAAAATTTGCATGTAAGTTCACTAATCTTTAAAGTACACAAAAATAAAATAGCTCATGATATGGACAGAAATACTATCTAAAAATGTTAAATTGAGGAAAGAAAATTCAGGTGGCTTATCAACAAAGCATTCTAAACATGAATTCTAGGGAATATTATTTGATATTAAGATTCAATATCCAAACATCAGTTTGCTTATGAAGAGTTTATTCTAGCCCAAATTAAATAGTATAACCAGTGAGAAGGTACAGGTGGTAATTTCAACTCAGAAATGAGTGGAATCATTGATTACAAATGAGTTACTTCCAAGAACAACTAAAGCCCATAATGTCACAAAAGAGCAGATGAATAATTTTGATCATCGTTACATCATCAATAGTCATAAATATTTCTGTGAAAAATGACAATTCACATTTTAATGAATGTACCCAATTTACAAAACAAAGGATAAAATGTGCACTGGAATAAATAAACTCTAATATGTTCTAGGTCAAAATAATATTTGGGATGTAATATAATTAATCTGTAAATTTATCTAATAATAAATAACTAAAATGACACCAGGTTTTTGAAAATTAAATAATTAAAATGTACTTAGGTAATAACTCATTTAAAGAACAAATATCTTTTGAAAATAGTAGTCAAACACATGATCATACCTAATGTACCTGATACAATGTCTAAAGGAATATTAGACACTTAAAATGTAGAAAATTGCAGAAGCTGAGAATCAAAAGTAAATCTACTGGGCAAAACAGAGAAAAAAAAGGTGAGTTAATTCCAAGTAGGAAATTGAAACATTATAGTATTAATAATAACAAATGACAAAAAGTCCATACTTCTTGGAAATTATTCATTGACCTGATTATTCACTAATCCTGATTCAAATCCCCTACATCTGATGTTTTCTACAGTGTATTCTTCCAGAGACTTAGGAAAAAAATGTTAAGTATAAAAGAAGAGGAGAAGGAATCAAACAGAGGAATGGAGAGAGGAGAAATATTCCTTGCCTCATTTTGTAGGTCCAACAAAACATGAACAGAAAATCTAAAGAGGACATTACAATGGAGATTGCAACAAAGTCCTAACATTAAGGATGTATAAAAAGGAACCTGCCTTTTTTGAGTTTACCAGAACTATAATTTTAAAACTGAGTTCGAAAGGAGGAGGTAACCTATCTGAGGGGAATGATGCTCTTCCCAAATGTCATAAGTTTTAAACAAAAGTCCCAGTGGCAGCTCTGGGATGCTTTCCTATGGCATGTTGGTAAGAGAGGTCCCAGCAGGCCTCGAAATAATTCAGTATGTTGTCATTGTTCTTAGTTAACTATCAGAACTTGATAGTAAAACCCTACTGCTGAAAACCTACAACTCATTGGTGACAGGACCGACAAATCACACGAAGACTGACCTGGAAACTTTTAGTTTGCTGGAAGCTTTCATGATGCCAAAAGTTGCTATACATGCTGATGGGGAGAAAAAGCACCAACAATCAGACCCAGCTCTGAATTCTGCGAGCTACAGCAATAAATGACATGGTGTGAGATATAGGCATAAATGTTATGTTGGTAACTACATTTAATTAGATTTCTTTGAACTGTTCCATAAGAGGGAACTCGTGTTTGGAAAACCTGCCTACAAACTTATGGCCGGGGAGGTCACAAGCCCTCAATTTAGGCCTACTACTATTGTTTTGCTAAATATAAATATGGTATTATAACTGCCTTTTCCTAGCATATTTTGTTTATCTTTATTCCCATAAATTAGTACAACTACAAGTCTTACTTAGAGAAGCTTCTGTTGTACGACAGACGGTGGTTACTACAGAAATTCACCTTGTCAACATGCAAATAAGAAGCAAATTAGTGTTTGGTCTTATAACACTTGGTTCTAAATAGGACATCTATAATCTCTCTCTCTCTCTCTCTCTCTCTCTCTCTGTCTCTCTCTCTCACACACACACACACACACACACACACACACACACACACACACACACACACATCCCTCTACCTATCCCCAAGACAATTCTGACATAAGAGGGAGCAGAATGATTTTTAACAATCTCAATGTGGGGGCAAATGTTAGGAAACCATGTTTTTTGGTCTTAAGGTGATAAAGTGGCTGGTGTACTTATGAGCTCATTACAGCAGTGGTTACATGTAGAAGATGGTTGCTATCACATTTTACCATGGAAGAAGGAAGAGTTCATGATGCCTCATAGTTTTTGAGAAACTATTGTCAATGAATGATGGCTGAAAGGAGGGTCATGTTCTTCTTGTAGTCATGTAGCTTCTGTTGGGAGCATAGCATAAAGGTACTTGTGCCCACTGATCTCTAGAAAAATCAGAAAAGCTAAGCATGCAGTATTGTCTTTCTAGCATATATATATATATATGTGTGTGTGTGTGTGTGTGTGTGTGTGTGTGTCTGTGTGTGTGTGTCTGTGTGTGTATGTATACCTGTTCTTCCATCCAGAAAACCAGGGATTAGAGGTGATTAATGGCCCAGACTGCCACAACCAGGACCAGAGACACTTAATAATCTAAATGATTCTTGGAGTTTCTATATAGCCAGAAGCTCCTCAAGCTCCCCCAACCAGAACTAGAGGTGGCTAATAGTCCCATATGATCTCTATGCTATCTGTATGACCAAGACCAGGCCAGAATCTTCCTTAGAGTCAATCCAGTACAAGTAACCAATCTTTATAACCCATGTTTTTGGAAGAAATGACATGTACCCTTAGTTGAGTTTCCATTGTAGTTACATTCCCTTGTAAACTGGAGATTGATTATACCAGGAAAACTAATTTTTTTTCCAAATTGTGTGGTGCTTTAAATATTCCAACAATGATTCTCCTAGCATTAGACTCTCCAAGTCTGGATTCAGATTGACTAAGTTAACCTGAAATGAATTTTTATTTTCATCTCTTCCCTTCCTGGATACCTGTAGACACTTCTTCATAGCCACAGCTGTGTTGCCCTTGTTCCTGTAAATAACCTCCCACCCATGCTCACACAGGCAGCGTTATTACAGCTCAGCAGATCTCACCAATACAAAATACATTAGAGTGGGAAGGAGACTTATTTAGAAGAAGAGATTTGGAGAGAGGGGTAGCAGGGATGAGTCGGGTTCATTGTGGGTGGAAAGAACTAAAATCCGTTAGACATGTGTATGACTCTGTCAAGGAATAAAAATTTAAAAAAAATTAAAATTAAAATGAAGTAGTAAACCAGTAGTAAAAATGCAATGTCAAGTCTAGGAATACATAGGAAAGATACCACAATTAGAGGATATTTGTTTTGTGAATTCAAACTGAGGGGAAACTGTCATTTGCAGCATTATTCACACACACAAAAAGAATGTCTATGGTTGCAAATAAAATTTTGGATAGAATGTAGCAAAATCACACAAAATAATGAATCACTAAACACTCGATTGTAAACAAGAAGAGTTGTTTTTGTTAACATCTCTATGCATATTAATAAATGAAAGAGAAAATGGAGTGTTGGAAAAGGAAGAATATGTTGTTATTCCTGGAGATGATAGGAATTTGGAAGTGTCTATAGATGAATTAAAAGCCAAGCAAAACTCACAGCTAATAAAGGCAAGTTAATAACCACCTCTGGTCATGGAGTGAGAATTAACTTCTGCAAAAGACAGACAGAAATGTACTTCCTTTTGATCTAGTGCAGTCTCTACCAAGTGATATGTTTAGTTATTAGCCTATGCACGTGGGTGTCATGGGATTTACTATAAGTATGATAAACTCTGAAAAATAGATTTCTACTTTAGGTATTATTTAGTGAGCAACTGAGATAATCACATGTTAAAGATAGTATTAGTTAATACTAAAATAATTCCAGGAAACAAAGTCTGGATTTGGTCCTATTTTACAAACAGAAATAAATGTTTATACATTGCTTACCATTGTAAAACTATATAATATGAGGTATCCAGACCTCTGAACTCTTTAACATGGCAAATTCCTATTGTGTTTACATAGTATACTTCCCTACACTTTTAATTTGCTATTGTTTCAATTTCTCTTGATTACTTTTGTTCAAGAGTTTTGGCACAGGCTGCTGGTTAAACTCTAATTCAAAATGAGTCTGAATTCATAGCAGCCATGAGCCCGGATGATTACATGCCTGAAAACACCATGCTTAGGGAGATAATATTGACTGCACATTGCATTTTTCTCACATTCATGCAAGATTGACTCAACCTGTCAAATGTTTAAAAAATCAAAGGCAGACTTATGGCCCAAACATATATTAAATCATGTGCACAAATGATTCATAACAAAAGCCAACCCACTCCAGTGGGCCAGCAGCCATGAACAAATCTCAGTTATGCCTGAAACGTAGGAACGGCTTTTCTCATATATTGTTAATGATGAGATTACAAAGCCAGCAAAACACAGGAGATGAATGAGTGACCATAAAATATACAATGTATGCTCCAGTAAGACCCAAAGTAATCAAAAGAAATTAGATCACAGTCCTACTTCTTTCTGTTCTATCTGGCTTTTTCTTTATTCTTTTCAACCTCTCTGCAGAAGTGGATGATTGAGGAGAAAATATTCGCTGGCTGACACAAAAAGGCAAGGAAATTTGGCCACATTTGTATCAAATGTAAGACAACTTCATCTGGTTCATATGTTTTAAGCACATCCTAAAATAATAACAGGAGACTAATTTGCAACAAGGCAGGATAGGGACAACTATGAACAAAGTCACAGAAGCAAGCAATTTAAAATTTCAATATGCCATTGCAAGTTAAAAAAAATTCCAATGTGGTACTAATGCTGTGCTTGACTTGATGATTTGATCCCTTTAGAAATGCACAGTTATATTTTAAATATTATATCTGACCCAATTATTTTAAGAAGTGTTGAAGTTGCTTTAAAATTACAATTACAATTCCTAGGATGTTTTGTTTTCTGTTACTGACTAGTTCTTTGTTTGAATGTGCTACCAGAATTCACAGTGGCTGAGCTACCAGAAACAGGGCACATATGGCATATGTACTTTTTTTCCAGGGGAGTGGAGTCCTTTGGGGGCACATCAGCAAACTTAGTTGTAAATATAGTCACTATTCTTAAATGTTCTTTCATAAGTGGAAAATGTATAGCAAATCCCTTCCTCGTGTATAGCTATGAGTTTAAATATCAGGTGAGGAGACATGAAGACATGGCTCAGTTATTAAAGTGTTTTTAATGTAAGCCTGAGGACCTGATTTCAATCTCCAGTACTCACCTTAAAATGGAGGCACACATCTGTAAGCCCAGCACTGGAGAGGTGGAGGTACACATAGCTAATCCCAGAACTGCGGATGTAGAGGTGCATATCTGTAATCCCAGCACTGGTGAGGTGGAAGTGTATACTTGTGATTCCAGCATTGAAGATTTGGAGGTGCACATCTATAAGCCCAGCACTGAAGATGCACACCTAATAAGCCCAGCACTGGAGAGGTAGAGACAGATTTTTTTAGGCTTTCTGGCCAAGTATTTTAGCTGAATTAGTGAACTTGAGGTTCAGTGAACGAGTTTATCTCAAAAAAAGTGAAAAGCCATTAAAGAATACATTCTCTATAGTCTCTGTAGATTTCTGTCTTCCACACATGTGCATGTGCACACATACAAATAATAATAAGTAAATTGCAAAATAGTCATAGTCAGATGGCTATGATTTAATGTCTAAAGAAAACAAACAAGGTACTAAAGTTTGGCAGTGTGACTTTTAAAAGTATTATACTGCAGTTCTATGTAGCATGAAGATATGTCTCCCACCTCAACAAAGAGGAAACGGCATAATGAACATAAAATAAAAGCAGCTTCATTTTAATCTGTTGTTTCATCCCTGTTGAATAAAACTTCTAAAAAGTGGGAGCTATGCCTAATTTCAAATCTATTCACAAAAATCTGCCGCTGTATTTGTTAAGTAGAAGATGCTTGGTAACTTTCTATTGAATGCATACAAGCCTGTGAAGTAATGCTGCCTTTGAAAGGTAGGATCAGGGAAAACTTCCAAGCTCCGTCCAAGCTCTGTGATGCTCTTAAAGAACCCAGAACACTCTAAATGCCATTATTGCTTTGTTCATGATTTATCCGTGTTCCTCCAGCATTGTCTAATCACAAACTATTTTTTTCCCAAGAAACTTTTTATGCACCTAAGGTGTATAGAAATATAAAGTATATATAAAAATATTATTCTGATACTGAACTATAGAGAAATTTCTTTGAAAACAATCCTTTGTTATATACATAGAATTGAACAACTCCATAAAAACTAAAGCAAATTAGCATACTATAGAGATAAATGTATTTGTTTATTACATTATTTCCCCCTTCCTATCCTCCCTCCAAACACTCCCATATAATCTCCCTTGATTTCTCATGTGTTTGGTTTTTTTTTTTTTTTAATTAAGAATTAAGTCTTGGCTGACTAGTTGATACTATAAGAAATAGGGCATCTTCACTGTTTTTCTGAGTACAACGATATTTTGATTGTCTAAATATCAGTGTTAAGAATATGGTTTCATGTAAATATATAATAAAAAGTGCCAAAAGTTGGGCCCAATGAGATGGTTCAGCACTCAGGACAAAGGCAATATTCACTCCACAGGAGCCATATGGTGGAAGAAAAGAATTGACTACCACAAGCTCTGCTTTGACTTCCACACACTTAAGCTACGGGGCCATATAGCAAAACACAAATTCAGCATACACAAAAAACAAGCAAACAAGCAAACAAATAAATATATATATTTAAAAAGTTGACAGCTTAAATATTCCTAGGGCCATCACAGAAGATTCCAATGGGAAACTCTGTTCTAATCTCAAGCAAAAATTCCACTGGGTGAGTTCTTTTAAAATTTAGTTCCGTTGGGTTGTTTTGTTTGAGTTGTTACTGGTTGGTTTTCCTTTGAAGACAGGGTCTCATGTAGCACAGACTGGCCTCAAATACTCCACTAGCTTTAAATTCTGGTTCTTTTTGTGTCTACTTCACGCGTGCTGGGATTGCAGGCATTTGTGGAATTTTCTTCAATGATCCTGTTGAAGATTTTTCTCTATGAACTTGACCTGAATTTCTTCTATGACTGCAATCCAAAGATTTTGATGGTGTCTCAAATTCCCAAATGTTCAGGGTTTATGTTTGTGCACACAAGCACATGTATATGCATTATTTTTTCATATTTCTTGCTAGAGTGTTTCAATTCCTCTTCTTTACTTTCACGTCTTGATATTTTATCTTCAACTCAATCCATTCTGCATATAAGGCTTTTACCTATGGTTTCTACTTCAGTTAATACTTCATTTAATTCCATCTTCACTTCACTTTGAGCTGTCTTCTGTATTTCTCTCTTTTCAAGTCCCAATTATCTTTGACATTTCATTTTATTCAGCTATATGCTTGTGTTTCCTTGTACATCACTCTTTTTTTTTTTTTACAAGTTTGTTGAGCTGTTTGTGCCTGTCCTTTTAAAACTCCTTACATTCTCAGATGAAGTTCATGGTTTTCATTCTGGTTTTCCCTGTATGCATGCATGCATGGTGTTAATAGAGGTCAGAAGAGCTTATCATATAATCTGGGATTAAAACTACTGATGATTGTAGGCCTTTATCTGTGTTTTGGGAATTGAACCTGTGTCCTATAGAAGAGCGGCCAGCCATTGCTCTTAACTGCTGAGACATATTCCCAGCCCCATGACTGTCTTTTACCATTGGCTTTATCTAGGCAATTTTCAGTGGAGAAAATTTCTTTTGAAGTAGTAGATTTGTGGGGAGGGTGTACTCTCTTATCACTCCATAATATTTGTGTTCTTGTAATAAGTTTTGGGTTTTGGACTTCTTTGCTTGGCTGTGTGTCTGATGTGAGATTCTAGGTTGATTCTGTTGACTGGGTATTTATTTTTGTTGTCACTTAGGCCTGGTTTATTTTAGATGAAGTATGAAGAGTTGGTAGGCCAGTTCTTCATTTAGATAATTAGAGTTGATTTTGGAATGGGTAAAGTGAAAAAATCATGTAGAAGAAACAAAAGAATTGATATATATGGTCCAAGTGCAAGCTCTGCTACCTGGTAATGCCTGGGGGTTGTGAGGATGGTGTGCATGTTTCAGCATCTTGAGAACTTATTATGGTAGGCCACTCAACAAGCTGTATGACAGAGGCTAGCTTTGAGGGCTGAGGATGGCACAGAAGGGCAAGATCCCAGAGACTCATCACATAGCTTTGGTTTAGCAAAGTATGAACCTTGTTAGGTCTGAGGGTCAAATACAACACAGGAAAGCAAGGATCTGAGGGTCTCATAAGACTGAATCAGCATATACAGTGCAGACCCTTGGCCAAACCTGGTGGTAGGAATTGCTCAGGCAGGTTAAGAACTGTGGATTTACCATAGTAGGCAGGGACACAGGACTTGCAACTGGAGGTCGAAGTAGCAATGGCACATATAAACCTGTACATGATGATGCTAAATGACTTTAGTACCACACTCTCACCAACATACAGGCCATCCAGACAAAATCCAAATAGACAGACCCTGGGGTAAAATAATATAACAAAGTAATTGTACATAGCAGACATCTATAGAACATTCCACCCAAATTCTAAAGAATATACTATCTTTTCAGCAGTATATGGAACTTTTCTCCAAAATTGATTTTATACTAGAACACAAAGCAAGTCTTAACAAATATAGGAAAACTTGAAGTAAATCCTGCTCCCTATTGGATGGAATTACAATGCTTTAAAACTGGATATTAATAATAGAAATGACAAAAAGTAAAAACAGGTCACAGTGCTAGCTGGGCAGGCAGAGATCACTGTAGCTTTGTACCTTTGTACCCAGCATGTGCACACACACACACACACACACACACACGTGTGTGCACAGTAGAGCAAGTTAGGAAAGCACATAACATCAAATGCTGGCCTCCACCTGCATGTATATGTATATGTATATGTATGTATAGTCAAAAGGGAAGCAAATAATCATTATTTCTTAATTGTTAGAGTCCTAAATCCTTACATTTCTGAGCAATATCCACCGAGTATAATTAAGAGTGTGGCCCATATGACTGCAGCAAAGACTAAGAAATGAAGGTGAATGAAGAGTTATCATGTGAGTACCATCTGCACAAAAGACATAACAAAAATAGATACCTAGTTTAACTGAGAGCAGGTGTTTGATGCTCCCATGTATTTCAATGCCCCTGCAAGCTCTGAGTTAGCTCAAAGGAAAATTTTGGTGTCCTTTCTTACCTAGTCATCACAGCTATTATTTAAATAGTGATAAAATACTGACATATTTGTGCTGACAGATATTATCATAACATTTTCCCTCTTGTGTTATGAGCTTGGATTTCTTGACATTGGCCTAGAAAATTTATTTTGTAATCTTCTCATGATTCAAGCCAGGTCATTTGGAGTTTGCTGGCTGAGAGCAGATGTGATGATGATTTTCAACAGTTCCTTATAAGCAGATAATTTTCTCTTTGGGAGGAATTCTGTTTCTTGGGTAATCTGACAATATCCATTTAGCTTAGACATAGAGCTTTCCTTATGTTTGTCACATTGCAATAGTTTTTATAGAATATTTTGAAACTCAACAGCTCTGTGGCTTGCTTGCTTTATTTATTTATTTATTTATTTATTTATTTATTTATTTAATGATATGGGAACATGAAGAGTTCATTGTAGGGACTGGAGAGATGACTTGGTGGTTAAGAGCACTGACTATTCTTCCAAAGGACCCAAGTTTGATTTCCAGAACCAGCATGAATGCTCACGACTACCTTCAACACCCGATCCAGGGGATTATTGTCCTCTTCTACCTTTCATGTTTGCAGTACACAATGCACAAACACACAGGCTGGCAAACACCTGTACACATACACATATCCAAAAAGAAAGATTAGTTACATTAGAATAAAATGCTAGAGAGACTGTTCTTCCAATTTTGTCACAATATTAAAATTAATGCCAAGCAAAGCATAAAGATATTTCCTGGCGACACTGTGACAACATCGTGGTTTATAATAATATGGACTTACTATTTATCATTGATATTGTAAGTGCTTTATAAGCAAATAACTAATTTTTCAAAGCAAACAGATTCTTCAAAGTCTGCTCATTTCGATTAGGAAAGATGAGCCTAAGGGAGTTTGGAAAACTTACAAAGACTCTCTGTAGAGGCATATTTTCCCGCAAGTTGGAAGGAGCTAATGTGGGAGGAGTGAGGAGAGGAAGAGGAGGAGTAAAGAGAGGAAATAGAGGAGTAAGGAGAGGAAGAGGAGAAGCGAGGGGAGAGAGGACCAGAGAGAGAGGAACATGGCAGTGGATGTCTCTAGCAGCCAAAGGTAGTTGTTATATCTAGGTTGTGTATTGGGTTACACATCTAATTGCATGGACATTTTGTTATTGAGCATTACCAAATATATAAAGCCTTTGGATAATCTAAGCATTAGAGTCTCATTTCTACTGGGCCCATGTGAATGGCGGGATGGTCTAGACTCAGCCTATCCTTGTGGAGATAATGTGGAAGATTGGCAGAGCCATCTCTCATGCTGGCATCTTGTGGTGGCATGGCTGGTGTTTCTGGCTGCCTGGGCTGGCAGTCTGAGCAGCTGCGCTGCTTGTGGACACAGGCCTTGTCTAGTCGGGAAGATGGCTGCAGATTTAAGACAAGCCAGATTGAGGGCTGCTGCCGTTTAAAATATTACCTCAACAACTCTCAGATTTACAGTGCTTTGCACTGTGATAAATACAACCTATCACTCATGTGTGTGAGTAGAGGAGAGGTAATTATAAGCTAATACTCTGTCAAGGGCTGTAGTGAAAATATTTCAATTATATGTCTATATGAAATAATTATGAGCATTTTATTCTGAAATAATTTTAACCAAAATTTTACTAAATGTTGTGTATAATGCGTTATACAACAGTTATTTTTCTCAATTTTTATAGTACAGGATGACCATAAATAATCACATAATGACCCCAAAATTCTTTAATTTGTATATTCTTAAGGACTATAGGTAGTAAGGTCATTTTTTATAGGCTTTGATTTTTTTTAATTATTACTATGTGTGCACATGTACATGCCACAATATACATATGGAGTTCCTTCTCTCTTTCTACTTCCAGGTAGATTCCATAGATCTAGCTCATAAAGGAATTTACCTATAGAGCCATCTTACAGGCCTGTTACATGTTTTGTAATTTTTAAAAATAGACCTGTCCTCCTGAGGTTGGGAGAACTATGAGAAAACCAAAATTCATTTGAAAATATTTGCTGATTTGAAATATTCTGTTGGCAAGTGTCATTCTATATAGAAACGTTTGTTTGCTTTAGTAGGTGTCCTGCTGTGGAGGAAAAGGCAGACTACTTAACATCTACATATGCTACACACTTTGTAAAACTCTGCTGGGACCTCCATCTCTTGAATTTTGTAAAGAGCAGCAGAGAAAACATTGGCTTCCCTTATTGAGGAACAGTGTGACTGCTGGTTCGACGTCATGAGAGATCACATAGATTATCCAGGTTAATTTACAGGCAAAAGTTTCATTTCATTCCAGAATTCTAACCTCTAAAACTTTTCATCAATATCATGTGCCATGGTTGAAATGTGAAATGATCCCCACAAGGTCCATGTGTTTTGACACTTGGTCTCTGGTCTCTAGGTGGTGATGCTGTCTTAGACAGCTGTGAAACCTTTCAGACTGACTTGGGTTGCAGGGATGGGCCTTGGGGGTGATAGACACTTGTAGTCCAAGTTACATGCTTCCTGATCTACTGAAATGTTAATGAAATGTGTGGAAATTCTACTACTGACTAAGCTGCTTCAGTTTTCTTACTTTTCCCACCTTGAAGGTTTAGATCCCTGAATCATAAACCAAAATAAACCCCTCTTCTTTTAAATTGCTTTCATTACCTTTATCATCTCAGTAATTTAAAATTAACTTAAAAGTCATGTAAGGTTTACCAAAAAAAAAAAAAAAAAGTTCACATCCCTATCATTATTTATTTTCTGTAGACAGGATAGTTTACAAACCTTCCCAAATCTTCTGCAATGAATCCCAGAACAGGATGACTGGAGGCCTGGAAGTACCAGATGTCCATGCCAAAAGTCTTTAAATCAACCTCTTAGAATGCTTGTAATACATGGCATGCTTGTAGTGTACAGTAACTAAGATTCTGTCACTTACCCTACAGAGCCAATCATATTCACCTATATAGAGAGGAGATGCAGAAATCAGAATGAACACTATTATCCAATTTTATAATGCTCTACGAATAGCAGATACTCATGACCAGTATCCAGGCTCTGGAATGAGAGGCATGTGAATTCAAGCTTCTTTCTTTACAGATCTCATTTGGTAGTTGACCCAAAGTCATGTAATTTTTGACCTTTGTTATTTGCTTGTATAAAACAAGATCATGTGAGAATTAAAGTAAGCAATTACATAAAATTCCCCAAAACATAATCAGTGAAGTAGTTATAAAAGGCAAGAAAAGGTATTTGCATGCAGTGATATGAAATATTTGCTTATTTATTTATTTTTACAAAGACTTTAACTAAGTGCACACATGGCAAGCACTATATGAATACAATACTCCCAGCCTTCATTTTTACTTAAAATGATATAAAACATTCTATTCTGATACATGCTTTGGAAAATGCATATGTGTATGATTGTATGTACTTGTAAGCTCCAAATGATGAAAACGAACAGATGTTTCCACTTACTTTAACCTTCTATCACCTTTTACTTATAGGATGCAATTCAGATCCATGCTAGGTCCCTGTAGTTTAGACAGAAAATTTGGCAAATTTGTTCACAGAAATTCAAATTCTAACTGCTACCCATAGTCTTAATAATTGGCAGTACTCTTAACACTATGCAGTTTACGAGAAAAAAAATTGAAATGAAGAATAGATTTTATCTGAGTTTAATTTTTTTCCAATTTAGTTCTAGAGTTATTGAGCACTTGACCCTGTCCTGCTGACATTTATAGTTCCGGTAAATGGTTTACAGTTAGACTTGATCAGAACAATGACTGAAAATGCAATAAAATGTTCAAACACTAAATAAAGTTTAATTAAACCATGTCCAAGATGTCATGAAAACACAATGAGATAGACAAATGTAATTTTAAAATCACTTTTATCAGTGAAGTTTGAACTGAAAGTTCAGGTGAAACTTGATTGAGATAAATTAATTTTTTTTCATTGAAAATAGATTTATTGAGATTTATTTGAGAGGCACACATTCAAAATAGTTACATGATAGTCACTTTGATCATTGTTTTTGAACACTGGTAAGAGTAAACCAGAGGTGAAGTGTGGACAGAGATAAAAGAACAGACACCATTGATCAAATCACTCCAAATAATCCATACATTAATAGCATTGTATTTTGCCAATGTGAATGAATGTTGAAGAGGAACTGGTAAAATGTATAGTTTATATGCAGCTTTGGGACTTCCTGAAAGTTTGGTGAAATTCATCAGTTCATTAAATTGCTAAAACAATGCCCATGGAGTTATAAATATTGAAACTGAAAAGTGGAATTATTTTAAAATAAAAAATACAAATATTAAACTACACAATGTCATATACCCTGATAAAGCATCTATGAACAAAAGCATGGACAGGCAGAAATATGAAGTTGATATAGACTAGTTATGAGTATGAAGTTTTTAAATGCCCAAACAAAGGATTTTTCTGCTTACAAAGAGGCACAGTCTGCTGAGAACTGCTTCACCAACATAAACCACAAGGGTTTGAGAGTTTGTTCCAAAGCATGAGAGAGAGAGAGAGAGAGAGAGAGAGAGAGAGAGAGAGAGAGAGAGAGAGAGAGAGAGAGAGTGTGAGTATCAAGGAGACAAGTTTTTAAAAAGTTTTCTAAGGATAAATGCAATGAGACAAAAGTTCTTGTGAGGAAATAGAAAACGAGTTAGTGTCACTGCAGGATACAGTCTTACTGAAATGGCCCTGGGTGAAAGTTGTAAATAACACAGGAAATTTCCATCAACTATGGCTAGCAGAATCCTTAAGCTATTGATAGAGAGAAATAAAATAAAAAATAAATACAGTTATAGAACTGGATTTCTGAGGGCAACAGACTTGTATTTTCTCCCTGATTTCAAATATGGTAGAGGCAATAGCTGAATAGCTTGTGCTTGGAGTTCAAAGTGTACAGCTTAACGTTTGTCCAAATTAAATATCTGCTATTAAATATCATAGAAGATTGCCAGTGTAAATAAAACCAGATCTAAGGGGAAATATTAATTCTGCATGAAAAGTCACTACCCATTTATAAATCTTATAAAGCTAAAAAAAAAAAAAAAAAACCCACAATACTGTTGCAAGATATTTTATCACACTGTGAAATCTAAGATTGTTTTATTTAATGAAAAAAATAGTTTATAGTTATGGTGTGGCTCATCTCTTAGTACAAACATTTAATCTAAAACAATGAAGGCAATATTCCTTTGTAGAAGGAAGCAAACATGTTTGAAACAGATGTCTAATTGAGTGGCAAAGTGATGAATCAGAGAAAGATTTGACAGAATAGGATATGCCCAAGTCTCAGGAAAAAGAGAGGAAATGGAAGCCAGTTAAGGAGCATTGTAGAAGGAGATAGGAGACAGTTTTATTGGAACAGTTATAGAGAGACAGGTTGCAAGAGAGAACAAGCTATATACAGATGAAGATAGAAAGATCCAGAGAATGAAAAGGAGTTAGAGGATTAGAACATATTGCCAAAGTTAGTATGAAGCCAAACAGAGCAATTCAGTGAGAAACTGAGAAAACAGATTGAATCAGTCAGCTTGAAGATGACTTTGATCCAGAACAGCTGAGTTGAACCAACCAGGCAGAAATCAGAAAGAATAAGGAAGAAGGGTGTAAGTTCAGTGCTTTTGTAACACCAGAACTCCCCAGTAGCCTCTGCGTGTGCATTTTTTGTCACACTGATGCCGTAGTCAGCGTGGATGGCAAGGCAGGTGTGGCATGGAGGCAAGAGAATCCAGGACTAGGCCTAGGATAAAAGACTGAGGCAGTAAGCCTGGGAGATGACAATTACATCCTTAGAATAAAAAATACGTTTACAGAAACCTTATATGACCAAAGAAAATTTATAATACTTCCCAAATATGTTACAGATATCTGACACTGCAATCCTGTCCTAGATGGCAAAATCCAAGCAATAGGGCTAGCATGTTTCAAATCCTGTAGGCTGCTGCTTTGTTCAAATAGCAGTGCTCTTCAATGTGAAGAAACTTTTCAGTTTCTTGATGTCTCGTTTATTAATTGATGATCTAAGTGCCTGTGCAGTCTTCTGTTTAGAAAATCTTTTCCTGTGTCAATGACTTCAAGGCTAGTCCCTATTTTATTTTCAATAAAGTACAATGTATCTGGTTTATGATGGAGTCTCTGATGTATTTGGAGTTGAATTTTTCTAACCTAGACCTAGTCCTGGAAGCTTCTTGCCTTCATACAATCTAATCTAGGCCTTAATGTTTTCAGCCTCTGAGACTTACTGCCAATTAAACTCAATAGGCATAGATTTATTTGGATTCTTCCCTATGCAGCCATTTATTTTTACCAGAACCATTTCTTGAAGATATTTTCTTTTTTCTAATATATCTTTCTGGTTTCTTTTTCAAAACTGAGGTATACATAGGTTACCTCACTCAGGATGATTTTTTTCTAGTTCCATCTATGATTTATGTCTGGGTATTCAATTAGATACCATTGATCAATCATTCATTGCTGGTTAGAGTACAAACTTGAGCAGCTACTATGGTAATCAGGGTGGTGGTTCCTTAGAAAAATGAGAATCAATGTCCCTCAAGATCCAGCTATATCACACTCTTGGATACATATCCATTGAAAACTTCATCCCGTTACAGAGACACTTGCTTAATTATTTTCATTGCTGCTCTAATAATAATAGTGAAAAATTGAAAACAACCTAGATGTCCCCCCACTAACAGATGGGTGAAGAAAATATGGTATATATTTGTAATGAAATAATACTCAGCCATTAAAAATGAAATTATGAAACTCAGAGATAAATAGATGGAACTGAAAATAATCATCCTGAGTGAGGTAAGTCAGACTCAGAAAGACAAATGCAAATAAATATTCATTTATATGTGGATATTAGCTGTTAAGTCAATGATAAGCAACAACCTATAGGACCACAGAGACAAGGTATAGAGTAAGGGACTAGTTGGGGCAGATATATCTTTGTAGGAAAAGGAACTAGAATGAATAGATACTTATATGGATTGGAGGAGCTGGAACAAGTAGAGAGAGGAAGAAAAGATGAGGATGAGTGAGGGAAATGGTGAGAGGTGGCTAAAAATTAGTGGTCATTTGAGTAGTATGAAAACCTACTAAGTAGAGGATTCTTAAAATACATATGTATATGAAAGTAATCTAAATGAAATTACCAAATAATGGGAAAGAAAGAACACCTATTGTATATCTCTTGTCACTAAATAAAGCTGCCAGTACTGGAAATGGGATATATCTTATTGAACTGTTGGACAAAACAGTTACATGGGACTCCATCGACAACCCAGGCTGTCGTCAAGCCTATAAGTCGCTCTTCGAAATAGTAACAGCAAGACACCATCGCTGAAGTAAACACCAACACAACTCACTGAATTCGGAGATGCTAAACTAGTGCCCACAGACAGCCTTCATTCCTATATTCTAGTATATAAAAGTACTCTGCACATTATCAAGAATAAAATGTAAACATCAATCTAGCCACAAATTCTTCTGTTTATAATGGTGTCTCATCTACAAGATATGCTAGTTCAATGGTGGCACAACGTTGTGAGTATAATCGATATCTGATTAAGTTAAGGCCCACTCTACAAGCTGGAGTTCATATCCCACACTACTTGGGTGACCAAGATCCTGAGACTAAATAGCCCAGGACCCTGGCAAAACCTAAAAACTATTGTTCTGCTTTAAGAGTGATGCATTAAAATGACTACTACTAATATTTTACCATACTCATAGATCAGTGCCTTGCTCAGCCATCACCATAGAAGCTGCCTCCCTCAGCAGATGGAACAAGTTCAGAGAGCCAGAGCCAGTCAATATGCAGAGAGTGAGAGACCCTGGAACACTTAGTTCTAAGTAGTATGTCTTCATCCTTCCTCTCAGGGCTCAGGGAACTCTGCATGCAGAAAGTATGTAAGAGTCAGAATGAATGGCAAATGCAAAAGAAAGAAAGACTTTTCAACATAATCAATGCACATATGAACTCACAGAGACTAAGGCAACACACACAGAACCTTCATGATTTGCACCTGATATTGTTCTAGAGTTGAAAGGAGAATTGGGCACATGCCCTAATCCCTAACCCAGAAGCTGTCTCCAGTTGCTTACCATTTGCAAATAAAATCTAGTTTTGGCCAAGGGAGTCTCACTGTTCTTAATGTTAGACTACATGCCCAGCAGTAAATGACCTACAAAAA
This sequence comes from Arvicanthis niloticus, assembly GCF_011762505.2. Classification (NCBI taxonomy): domain Eukaryota; kingdom Metazoa; phylum Chordata; class Mammalia; order Rodentia; family Muridae; genus Arvicanthis; species Arvicanthis niloticus. The sequence continues at coordinate 41,401,435 of NC_047666.1, forward strand.
AACAGACTCAGCAGCATCTCTGAAGGTTTCTTGTCTCATAATGTCAGGGAGTTTTTAAAAATCCTAATCTTACTTTTTATTTTTATTTTATGATACACATTTTCTCTCTTTTTATACTAGAGGTTCTGTATGCATATATCATTGCTTCTGGCGTAGTGTTTTGTGGGATTACTAAATATGTAAATGTGATTTTCTATATATATGCTTCTAGTGCCTTATCCTTGACTATTTTTCTTCTGTTTTTGTTGTTGTTGTTGTTCTATTCTAACGTGCTGCTTTAGTTTTATCACATTTTGATATATTATTATTTTCCAATGAGAGACAGAAAGGAGTGGATCTGGATAGGATGGAAGGTTGGGAGGAATTGGGATGAATAGAGGAAGGGAAAACTGTAATCAGGTTATATTATGTTGAAAAAAATAAACTGTTCTTAGTTTAAGGAAAAAAAAAGAAAATTGTCAGTCAACTGGAATGGCAATCACTACTTTATAATTTAACTATGTACAAAGATGTACTATTGATTCTCTACCACCAAATCAAATGGGCTCCCAGTCTGATCTCCAATAGCAGATTGGAGGCATGTCCACTTCAGTCATGTCCAGTCTAGTGTCCTTCAATAACAGAAGAGGAGTGATGGGACGTGAGCTAGATTTAAGCCAGAGTGAGCTTGAACAATTGATGGCAAACTGTCCTGCACTTTAGTTCTGTGTTCTTTGCTTCATAATTAAGTTTCCCTGTGCACATCTATGTCCATGGTTGCCTCTCGATGGGACAAGTGCTACATTTGCTAAAGAAGAACAAATGATCTGGAAAAAACATAAATTCTCATTTTTTTTTTTAAAAAAGAGAGAGAGAACTGATGTAGAACAGTTAACTTCCCTATATATGCATAAATATTCAAACCTGAAAACTAATATTTTTAAACCTTTTTTCATTTTTTGGTTATTTTATTTATTTACATTTCAAATGCTATCCCCACTCCCAGTTTTCTCTCCACAAACCTCCTATCCTCTCCCTCTCCCCTTGCCTTTATGAGGGTGTTCCTCTACTCGCCCACCCACTCCTGCCTCATCACCCTAGCATTCCCCTACACTGGGTCATCGAGCCTCCACAGGACTGAGGAACTCCTCTCTCAGTGACACCTAATAAGGCAGTCCTCTGCTACATATCCAGCTGGAGCCATGGGTCTCCCCGTGTGTACTCTTTGGTTGGTGGTTTAGTCCCTGGGAGTCTGTTGTTGTTCTTCTTCTTATGGGGTTGCAAACCCCTTTCAGTTTCTTCAGTCTTTGCCCTAACGTTCCATTCTGGTCTCCGTTCTCAGTCCAATGTTTGGCAGCATACATCTGTATCTGTATTGGTCAGATGCTGGCAGAACCTCTCAGGGGACAGCTATACTAGGGTCCTGTCAGTAAACACTTCTTGGCATCAACAGTAGTGTCTGGGTTTGGTGTCTGCAGATGGGATGGATCCCTAAATGGGGCAGTCTCTGGATGGCCTTTCCTTCAGTCTCTGCTCCACTCTTTGTCCCTGCATTTCCTTTTAACAGGAGAAATTCTTGATTAATATTTTTGAAGTGGTGAGTAGCCTCATTTCTCAACTGAGGGCCGTGTCTATCCACTGGATATGGTCTCTACAGTTCTATCTCCCCTTTGTTAGGTATTTCAGTTAATGTCCTCCCTGTTGGGTCCTGGGAACCTATTGGGTCCCTGGTATCTGAGACTTTGTAGTGGCTACCCTCAGATTCACCCTTCCCCACTGCTACACACCTTTTTTCAAAATCTTGACCCTCTGTACTTCTCCCCCATCTCTTCCCAGATCCCGCTTTCCCTCTACTTCCTGAGATGATTTTCTTTCCCCTTCTGAGCAGGACTGTTAGCACCCACACTGTGGTGTGGTTTTCTTTCTTCTTGGGGTTTATGGTCTGTGAGTTGTACCATGGGAATTCCAAGCTATGCACTCACTGATAAGTGGATATTAGCCAAAAGGAAGCTGGGAATATTTTTAAACCTTTAAAGGAATTTTTTGTATGTTTTTATTTATTTTGTTTTTGAGGATCCCAAATTCTTCCATATGGAAATTAACGAGAGTTTGCTATCAAGTGATGTAGAATTTCTAAACTCTGTAGAGAGATGTGGGATATTGAAGGGGTTTCTACCAAATAATTAGCTATAGAGCAAAAGTCTTTAGACTACTGCAGGCACACATTATTAGAGAACCAGAGCATGGCTTGAGGCCACTCTTGACATTAATATTCAAAGCCCTATTTTGCTAAGACTACAATATTTGGTCATATTTTCTCCAATTAGAAAATTCATCAAGAATCAGTTTATTAAATAAGAGTTCCTCCAACCACGTATCTGAAAGAATATTAACCAGGAAAACTATCTTATAAAGTTTTGAGGCAGAATGGAGGTAATGAAGGAATATAGCAGGAAGAAAATGGTCTCTCCCAAGAAAGATTTCTACTTATACAAGACAAGCTGTAATTGGGCATTCAGTCCAGGGTGAGCAAGCAAAGCGTGGGTGGCTTCATTTTCTTCAGAGGTAAGAAAAATAGAGAAGGAAGAGGCAGAGTGATGTGATGATGATAACTTTTATTGTGCAATTTTGCCAAGGGCTTGCCTCCCCTCAGGACCTGACAATAAACAGGGTTGACACATGTGCACACAAAATGCCATGGGTGAAGGCTGCATGTATAATCCATAAGCACAAGATTGGAGAGCACCCCTTTTTATGCCATGTACTTGAGATAGAACAGAGGTGACAGATAGCTATTTCTGGGGAGCCTTGAGCAGTATTTCCTGAAGGATGTATGTGCACTTACAGCGCTGTGCAAGATGTGGCCATCTCTAGTCAATGCTTTCTACATTTCATTTCTCTTAATGTGAACAAAGATATATCGACCCAGGGAGTTTACAGATATTACACAATTACTTTTTAATTTAATACATAACAGAAAAATTGAGACGAGTCAGTAGTAAAGAGTAATATTCTGACCAACTCCTGCAGAGATGTGATGAAATTTGTAAAGGTAAAATGGGCATGACAACACTGAGAAAATGAAGCAATTTGAAGGAAATTGTGGAGGATTGGATCTGGGGGAGAAGGTAGGTAGGGTTAGGGACTAGGAGGAGTGGAAGAAGGGGAAGCTGCAGTTGGAATGTAATGTTTAACAAAGAAGAGGAGAAGGATGAGGAGAATGAGGAGGATGAGGAGAAAGAGAGGAGGAGGAGGAGGAAAAGGGGAGGAAGAGGGGGAATGGAGAAAGAGGAGGAAAAGGAGGAGAAGGAAGAGGAAGAGGAAGAGGAAGAAGAAGAAGAAGAAGAAGAAGAAGAAGAAGAAGAAGAAGAAGAAGAAGAAGAAGAAGAAGAAGAAGAAGAAGAATTATTTAATCGGAAAAAAAAAAGAAAATGAAGTAATTCGCTATTGAGTGAGATATACTGGCCACCCCTCCCTTGCCCTCCCATTTGCTAATGAGTTGGTTCTCATGATGCAAGGACTGGGAAGTAGTTGAACCTTTGAGAGATAGGGGGTTGTGAGAGGTTGTAAAGTCAATGTTGTCATGCCACCAGTGAGAATTCTAGGACTTTGTTTTGGAGGCGGGTCTTTTTTTTCTCTCTCATACAATACATCTTGATCATAGTATTTCTTCTTTCCTTGACTTTCTCACTCCACCCTTCCAAAGATCCACTCCTCTTCTGTTTCCCTTCAAAAAAAGGGTGGGATTCCCAGGGTTATGAACCAAACACAGCATAATAAGATGCAATAAGAAAAGGTACAAACCCTCATATCAGTGCTGCATGAGGCAACCCAACTATGGGGGAAACAGTCCCAAAAGCAGGCAAAAGAGTCAGAATTAACACCATTATCATCTTTAGTAATCTAACAAAAACCTCAAGCTAGACAATCATAGCATGTATGTAAATGGTCTAGGGAGGACCCATGTAAGCTCCATAGTTTCTGCATCAGTCTCTATGACCCCCTATGGGTCCTGCTTATAGTTGATATTTAAACCTAACCATCACAGGGAGGCTTGAATGACTACCTTCTCTTGCTAGGACTATCTGAGAAAGGGTATGTTTCAGGAATTTTTCAGATTTTTCCTATGGTTTGCTTTGTTGATTCATGGGCTGCATTCTGGCATCTTCAACCCCCTTGGTTCCTATAATCCTTCCCCCATCCCTTTTCTGCTGGGTTCCCCAAGCTCTGTGTAATATTTGGCTGTAGACTCTTGGACTTTCATCCTTTCTCTTCTCTTTCGTGGCTGACATGCTTGGTAAGGGGTTCTGTTCCTTGTGCTTCTGCCATGATGTGTGGCTTCATCACAGGCCCAATGTAATGGGGCCATCATGTATGGGAACAGCAAAAACTGTGGACCAGCTACAGATTGCAATTGTAAACAAGCCATATATCTTCATTGTTTTGGTATTCTATTAATGATGAAGAGCTGAATGATGCACAGGCCTCTTTGATTCATAAAAGTGACAAGAGACAGTTTTGCCGAAATCTGAAAGCAACCAAGCATGTTTAAAACTGAGGAAACGTACGTTTCACAGAGTACAATTTTAAGTTTTAAAATTTAAGAATAAAATAAAGGGAATGAAAAGATGGCTCAGTGGGTTAAAGTGTTTAGTTAAGATCTCCAGAAACCTAGGGAAATGGCAGGTAGGTAGAACAGTCTACACATGATTCTAGGCCTAGAAAGTAGAAATAGGAACACTCTAGAGCGAGCTGGCTAACAAGCTAACCTTATCCACAAGCTCCAAGTTTGAATTAGAGACTGTGCCTCAGTATGGAAGGTAGGAGAGTGACTGAGGATGATGCAAAACACCAGTCTCAAGCACAAGCAACCATATACAGGTACACACGCACACACAGACACATACACTTAACACACAAGGAAAGCATAAAACCCCACATATGCATACTAACACAAGCATAGAATAAATTGTCAAAGTAAAAATGGAAACATTAAAATGATACCTTAAATTTTGTGATTTCTCTATGCTTTTCATTTTGGCAAAGCTTTTTTTTTTTCCAATGAGGAGCTTAAGATGTGACACCATTATGTCTTAAGGTGTAAGTCACAGTTAATGCAAGTTTATTATATCTAAATCTCACATGAACTCCCATCCTAGCACCGGATGAAGAAGATACCTTCATAGAAACTGATAAGCTGAGATCTCAATGGGCAGGAAAATGGCCAATGCCTGAGACACAACATTTTCTTCCCAAACCGGTTCAAAAGTTTTTATGTCCTAAAGATGAGAAATTACTAATATCAGGCCTACAAAACAGTCAAATGTATAAATCAAAAGATAAAAACAATTCATGAAAATTATATATATTAAATAGGTGTGTCTCTAGGAACATGCATGCTGACATCACTCACATTTGAGAAATGGAAATTTACTGATAAGGACCAAACTTATTCTTGGCAGTTAAGAATGATAGCTCTGACTCCATGTTTGGACTGTAATACTTTAACAGCTCTATGACTGTGAGCAAAAGTTTCATCTGTTCTCAACTCTGGTGTTATAACACAGAGACAATTATATGAGCTATCTTACAGCATTGCTATATTAAACAGGCTACAATTAAAAAAACATAAAAAACACTATGCCTTGGAAAGGCTAAATGGAAAATGGCAAAAAAGAACTACTAGTGATAACAGTATAATATCTGTTAAAATATGTATAAATACACTTGAGTTTCAATTTTGTTGACTTAATAATTAATCTGTTTAAATATGGATTCTTATGTTCATACTTGATGCAGAATTAAAATAGGCATTCAAACAGCTCAAGTGATATAGACTTACTTCATAATGAAGAATTTCCTACTTTATTTCAGATGTAAAAATATACTCTGACCAATAAATGAATGAATGAATGAATGAATGAATGAATAAAAACATTGGAGATGTAAGGGTGGTTTATTATTCCAGTTTATAGTCCATCACTTTCTGGGTGGTCACAGAGGCAGAAGCTTAAAATATCTTGTCAAACCACATCCATACTCAAGAACAAAAAGAAATCAATGCACCTGTACTTCTCGCTTTCAGTTGCTAATGCTCAATTACCTTTTTAAATTTTTATATAATATAAGGTCAAGCCTAAAGAATGGTGGCACTCACAATGGGCAGGGTCAATTAATGATTAAATCAATCCTGCATAGATATACCCACAGGGCAACCTGATTTAGACAAGACAATTCCTTAAATGAGATTCATTCTTCTCAGGTGATTTTTGGTGGTGGTAGCAAGTTGATATTTAAACCTAACTATTACAGGGAGACTTCTCTAACCACCCTCTTTGGCTAGGATTATCTGAGGATATTTATGTTCAAGAAATTCTTTTGAGTTTTTCTATATTTTCTTTGTGGTAACAAATTTTTCATAATGCAAGTACTGCTTAGGATTAAGAATGTATGCAAGTTAGGTTTGAATCATAAACTATGAGAGTGAGTTTCCCATGTAAAATAGCAAAAAGAGAGCAGAGCTTAAAAAATAGGTACTTATTCTATATAAATGGCTTATGGTTAGAAAATACTGTTAATTCGTGAAGTTATGCGTTGTTCAGTATGGTCTGATCTTAAGGTGAAAACGTGGGAGCTCAAGAAACTATGTCCAGGCACATTGTCGCAAGGCCTGTGTAACAGGCTAATAATTTCTGACTTTATCCCAAGGGAAATTGAGAGTAACTGGTGATGTCTAAGGTGGAAAATTACATGGGCATCTTTACTAAAATGTTACCAGGATCTACGTGACAAGAATATGGACCTGAAGTCTCTTGGCATTCTCTGTAATCTCTCAAGTCTGTGAAGTACACTAGCACAAAGGAAAGGGAAACATTTACTCTTACTGAACAATTAAACCTAATGCTGTGAGTGTATCTTTCTGCATGAAAAATTTATTCATGATGTATTGATGATAACTTTTTTAATTTCATGCTTTTATTTTTGTTTTATTTATTTAATTTATTCTTTAATTTTTTTTTTTTTTTACAGTTCAGTCTTCACCTCCTAGTCTGCTCTCTGACTGTTCCTTATCTCATACCTTCTCCTCCCACCCTTTCTCCAAGGGGATGTCCCCATCCCCCCCATTCCCACCCCACCAAACCTCACCATTCCCTGGGGCCTCAACTCTCTCAAGGGTTAGGTACATATTCTCTCACTGAGGCCAGATGAGGCAGTCCTCTGCTGTATATGTGTCAGGGGCCTTATATCAGCTGGTGTATGCTGCCTGGCTGGTGGCTCAGTGTCTGAGAGATCTTGGGGGTCCAGGTTAGTTGAGAATGATGGTTTTCGTATGGGGTTGCCCTCCTCCTCCTCAGCTTCTTCCAGCTTTTCCCTAATTCAACCACATAGATCCCCAGCTTCTGTCCATGCATCTGACTCTTTCAGCTACTTGTTGGGCCTCTCAGAGGTAAGTCATGCTTGGCTCTTGTTTGTAAGCACACCATAGCATCAGTAATAGTGTTAGGCCTTGGATCCTCCCATTGAGCTGAAAAAAATTCACTAACCCCACATTTGACAGAGAGCTAATATCCAAAATATATAAAGAACTCAACAATAACCACCAAGAAATCAAACAACCCAGTCAAAAAAAGAGGTATAGAACTAAACAGAGAATTCACAACAGAGGAATCTCAAATGACTGAGAAGCACTTAAAGAAATGTTCAAAGTTTTTAGTTATAGGGGGAATGCAAATCAAAACAACCGTGAGATACAACCTTATACCAATCAGAATAGCTAAGACCAAAACTCAGGTGACAGCACATGTTGGCAAACATGTGGAGACCCAACTATACCACCCTTGGGCATATACTCAAAAGATGCCCCACCATGCCATAGGGGCACATGTTCCACTAGGTTCTTAGCAGCCTTATTTGTGATAGCCACAAGCTGGAAACAACTCAGATGTCCCACGACAGAAGAATGGATACACAAAATGTGGTTAATTTACACAAATGGAATACTCCTCAGCTATTAAAAATGAGGACTGCCTGAGTTTTGCAGGCAAATGGATGGAGCTAGAAAATATCATTCTGAATGAGGTAACTGAGACCTAAAAGGACATGCATGGTATGTACTCACTAATAAGTGGATATTAGGCAAAAAAGTACAGAATACCCAGAATACAATCCACAAAATTCAAGGTTAAGAAGCTGAAGGGTCCAAGTGAGGAGGATGCCTCAGTCCCACTTGGGAGGGAAAAGAAAGCAATCACAGGATGGGGAGGGAGAGAGGAAGAGAACTGGATGGGAAATGGGATGAGGAGAGAAAGGGAAACATGATCAGGTATTGGGGGTGGGAAGTGAACAGGACTGAAGCCCTGAGGGCCAGCAGAACAAATGGAAAGAGGCAGCCTCAGGAGGTAGGAGGTAAGGGCACCCTCTAGAATGTATCAGAGACCTGGAAGGTGAGAGACTCTCAGGACTCAGAGGGAAGGACCTTGGATGAAATGTCTTACATTTGGGAGAGGGAACTAGTAGAGTCCACCTCCAGTAGAAAGAGAGGACATCAAGTGGAGGGATGGGGTTGCCACCCCACAGTCAAAAATTCCTACCCAGAATTGTTCCTGGCTGAAAGAACTACAGGGACAAACATGGACAAGAGCCTGAGGGAAAGGAGGTCCAGCAACAGGCCCAAACTAGGATGATAACTTTTAAAATATTGACTTTTTAATCCTGTGGGTTTTAAGTTATGATTTTAAAAATATTGCTCTTACAGGGGTTGAATAGGCCTCTTCGTTATTCAAAGGGGTCTATGACACAAGAGAAAGTTAAAAGTCTCTAAGGAAGGGTTAAGTATACATATAAATACTGTGAAGATTTGGATCATTGTTCCTCAAAATGCCTAAGGGTTGGCAGCTGGGTCTCCTATCTACTGTGCAATCTTTCAGACTTGGAAGAACTGTAGAGAAAAATTGTGTGACTCCATAGTGTTTTAAACTCAGGACTCTGGCCCTCTTTTGCCTTTCTCTTTGCTTCCTTGCCATTATGAAGCAAATAGCACATTGTACCATCATCTCTGCCTTCATCTATTGCCTAACCACAAGGCCAAAGGCAATCTTGCCAAGAAACTACAGACTGAGACCTCTGAAAGCATTAGCAAAATAAACTTTTCCTCCTTAAAACTGTGCTTCTAATGTTAGAGTAACAGAAAGCTAACTATCACACATAAAAAAAGACAGCGAAATAGGAATATGCCATGGGAGTGGCTGAGAGTTCAGTATAAGCCAGATGTTTCATGATGATCATTGCTAACCCAACATAAACAAAAGTTCCAAATACTGGTATCTCCAGTGTTTGTTCTGCAGTGTTTTCTAGAAATACTATCCAAAATAGCATAATGGCTTCTTTAAATAATGGCCCCTGGTTCCCCTGCGAGCAGAAAGCCTGTACGTGACTTCATGTTGCTCCTCTGCACACACACCATCATGGTGCGTATCAATTAGGTTGGAGCTCTCCCCACAGATCCAAACACCCTATAATAATAATAATAATAATAATAATAATAATAATAATAATAATAATAATAATAAAATTATATTTTATTATTAATTATATTATTTTTATTATTATATATTATTATATTATTAATTATAATAATATAATAATATATAATATAATTATTAATAATTATGTAATAAGATTCACAGCAACCAACGAGTTCAACAAATCACACTCATATCTTTTCCCTTGCTTAGTATTTGTAGTCCCCAGGGGAGTTCTCCTCAGTAGGTGCCAAGGCTAAGCCAACCATTCTACCATGTTACACGGTCAATCTGACCTAAGGTTGTGCAATCAGAGTGATTCCTAGGGTTCCCCAGGAACTAACTGATGACATTTGTTCTGTAGTTGAACTTAAACACTGAAAAAAAAATCTCTCCTGAACTCATCATCTTTGTTGCTGAAGTCAGGCATTTCTGTCAGAGGAGAAACTAAACATGTGGAAATTGGAGGTTAGAAATAAGAACAATCTGTATGAAGCAACCTGACCTCTGAAAGTTGAGCCAACACTAGAATTCATCAACTCATGATATCAACCAACACTAGAATTCATCAACTCATGATATGAGTGGGATTTTAAAAATTATTATTAAGAGAAGGGGGTTGGGAGAAGGAAAGAGAAGAAGAGAAGTAAGGGGAGAGAGAGAGAGAGAGAGAGAGAGAGAGAGAGAGAGAGAGAGAGAGAGAACCCTTACAGAGCAACTTAAGTTTTTCTTTCTAGAGAGTTTCTATGAAGTATGCTCACTTCGTAAGGAATATTGTTTGCAGCCTTCTATAGATTTATTTAGTCTCAATTATAAAATTATGTAAAATTTTACTGTATAACATTTCAGGAAAAGAGCCATTTTCCAAGGATAACCTTAAGGAGATTATCAAATCAGACACCAGACAGAGCTGTCAGATTGGGTGTTTGGGTAACCAAAGCATTCCCCAGTAAAAACTGCCAACTCACCCCTGCCCTGTGTATACAACATAAAACACCTATAGAAGAATTCCATGTGTCAATAGTAGATATTCCCGGGCCCGGGCCAAATGCACTGGGTAAAATCACTAAAGAGAGACCCGAGGCCCAGGCATCTTATTCCAGCTCTAGTACCCTGAGATTTTTGAAGAACCCTCTTTCCTGATGGGTTCCTAACACTGATCTGTCAGGCTATGTGATGGTACTTTGCTAACTGCTTACTAGTATCATGTTTGGTTTTTTACTTTCAAGTTATTGTTTAGGGTTTGAGCTGCCATTCACTGTGTTCAACGTGTACCATGCACCTTCACTCCTGAAACTCTTCCTGCAAGTTGGAGACCTAGGATTTAGATTTAGTTTACTTGTTAGAACACTCAAACATTTGTCTATTTGTTGACCAAGTTTACAGGTAATTCTGACGCATCCTGAAGCTCTACAAATCACCAGAAATAGAGAGATCAAGGCAAAAACTAAATTCTAGATAAAGAATAGCAAAAGAACATGAAACGTGCTACCATTAAATGCCTTTGTACTTGAGACAACTTCATGTTTCCTTTTACACAGATGTGTTTTATTCTTTTCAGCAAACACACTCAAGCCCTTACAGAGGATTATAATTCACGAAGTTAGATAGAAATTCAAGCTACTTGAAGGAACAAAGCAGTTTTTAATTAATAGTGTGCCAAAAGAAAAAAATAGGGATTCTTATGGGCATTCTTTATAGTCAGCTTGTCACTAGCCAGCAGGGGTTGATTCTTATTCAGTTTAGGTTATTTTTAAAGGAAGAAATTAAGCATATGGTTGAAAATGTGGAAAAGTTGCTGCCTTCGTGAAATAAACTCACTGTGAGCTGAGAATTCCATCTCTGCGCCTCAGTCAAAATTGAGTTTGAGTTATGCAGCCATTTCAGGAATAGGAAAACTATTATTTATCTCTTCTCGGATATGGGTTTTGGCATCTTTTTCAAACTAGCTGTAGAAATTGAGCTGCAGACAGGTAAGCAGAAATACTGCAGTTTCTTAAGAAATTTTTGACAGTGGCTTCAGGTGGAATTGAGAACTTCTATTTTGTAAACTCCACATTATTGGACAAAGGAAGAAAACTGCATTAATAAAACTTTCCATCTTAGCAAATGGATAGTTTCCTTCATTTGCTATATTAAGGTCTTTTTCCTATCTTTTTCTGTGGAAGAGAAAAAGGGAGAGGAAGAGAAGGACGTAAAAAGTGATATAAAGAAGGTAAAAGAGAAAGAGAGAGCATTGAGAATTACTGTTACCTGTATATATTAGGAATTCACAGAAAATACATTATAAATCTTAACAGTTTCCATTTTATTCAAAAATTTACTTACATGTATAAACTAGGATTTGATACAACTGGAATTACCATAGTCCATCATGGGACAGAAGTTGGTACAAATGTGGGGCAGGTAGAAAAATCAATTCAAGTCTGTGGCTTCCTCAATTGGTTTTGGACCTTACTGGCTTTAGACAAGGTAGGCTAGCCTCTCAGCGGAAGCATAATGTGAAGTGATATCAAAGACAAAGTTGAAACCTACATGATTTCAATAGACACTTAAGATGTGTGATGCTTTTGACTCAAGCAGGAATGTCTGGGGTCTTCTGACAAAAGTAAATAATGCATTTCATGTTGGTTTTTCCCAGTGATGAGAAAGACTGCCTCAGAGTCCGTATAAATTCAGATGTCCAAGCAATTGCCTCAACCGGGTACAGTTGATCTAAGAGAACAGACCTATGTTCCATTTTTGGTGCCAACATGGCATTCAAGGAAGGGGTCATTTTGCCTGGTTCTACCTTATTTTTAATTATTCTTTTTTTTCATAGTTCTGCAAGTCAGACTATATGTGTCTTGAAGTAAACTGGAGTTCTGGGCATTTCAACCTCCATCCTCAGGTGTACACATTAGGTGCCTTGGAAGAAAATTGATCGTAATTCCACAGAAAGTAAACAGTGAATTTCAAACTTTGTTAATTGACTTAGGATGGTGATCTTGATAGTTTCCCCAAGAGAAAGTGACAGTTCCCACCAGCAATAGCAATAGTAAAACTACACTTCTAAAGATGGCCTATGTTTATTTTGATTTGTCTGCATTTACCTATCTCAAATGTATGTGAACTTGCTCAAAACAATTTGCCATGAAGTTTTGAATATGTGACCAAATTAAAAGAGTCAGGCTTCCAAAGAAAAGTTTATGGGAAGTGACATAGATTTGGGTTCATCCAATCCAGAGGCAGTAAATTCAAACATACAAGTCAAACTCTTTTACATCCCATGTGAACATCCCTTTATGTTCACTCTTTTGTTCATTATTCTGAGTAAAGTTGTGTAAAGGTAGCTTGTCCCTACTCTATTTTTAGCTTGTGTTTACCTCCAGACTCTGAAGGGCTTATGTATGTATGTATGTATGTATGTATTTATTTATTTAATTAATTCATTTATATTTTAGAATTCCTCTTTTAGGCCATGAATTTGAAAGAAAGCAGAGAGAAGTCATAAGTGAGTTTGGAGGAAAGAGAAAGGAGATGTTGTAATTTTATTATAATCTCAAAAATAAAAACACAATTAATTTTTTCTTAATTTCAAGTGTTTTCTTAAAAAATAATTTCTCTTTTACAATTTAATCATAGTATTTCACTAGTCTATTCTCTGATTGTTCTTCTCTAGAAACATGCTAGTTCACAAACAGTATTGTTTAGCCAGTGTGGTGCCAGACATGCTCTATCAGTACCAAAATGGACCCAGAGTATCACCACACACACTTTGGAATATACATTTCCACCACAGCCTTAAACCCACAGAGCAAATGCTCCTGCTTTTAATGCATGCATGTCATGCAATTTCCTCATATTGATCTTGTGGTCAGTTAAATTCTTTCAGGCTTCCCACACAGAGTGTACAAAAGCCACTGTGCTGTTCCTGTAATAATACTGCACAGCTGGATAATCTAGACTCAAGAGGAAGTCATTATATTGTCATTTTTAGAGTTTTCTGGTGTTAAAAACAGTAAGTTGAGGTCTATGTGAAATTCTTAGCTGAATCTACTACAAATACTTTAAGTGACAGCCCTAACTTTCCCTAAGTGTTTATGAGTCAAACTTTACAAAATACTGTTTTTGATTTTATTTGACTTACTGTAAAGTTGACTTACATAGCTAGTGCCATGAGTTCTGATTATTAGTAGTAGGGGGTAAGCTTCATGAAGATGGGGGTCTTCATCTTCTCCATTAACTAATATGTATCTAGGACAGGCCTTCCTTCATGTATAAGAATGAATGGGCTGATTTGTCAGGTACTTCCATATACTAAATTATTTAATCTTTTTAATAGCTATAAACGATAAGATATATTTATCCTGCTTTACAAATGATAAAATGATGTATGTATTTCCAAATTTTTTGGAGTGAATATTGGCTGATTAGTAGGAATGGAATCTGTACATGAAAAGAAATGATAACAAGATGTTATAGAGTAAGGAATAGGGAACAATGTTTTCTAAAATTAAAAAAAAATCCTTCTTTATAAAGATAGCTATGTATTCACTAATCATATAAATGTTGGGTGCTGTGTAGTTGCTGAAAAGTTACTAAATGCTGTTAGGAATTGAGGTCAATGATAATACTCAAAGTAACAAGAAGAACTATTTGAAATAAAAAGACAACAGAACCATGGAGACTCATGTGTTCATTTAACTCTCAAATAGCCATAACAATAAGAAAACATCACAAAATAGCAATTGTAAAAGAGAAAGGTCACAAAAACAAATCTTATTACAAACTGAAACACAAGAAGAACCCATAGAAGATGCACACAAACCTAACTGTTATGACATTATGGTACCCAGGTCTGGACTGATGACAAAGGCTTCACATTGGAAAGCCAATGACCTCAAGAGTAAGAATATGGCTGATTGCATATGTACAAATAAACGGCTATTGTTCTCTCCTGAGGGTCAAACCAATCCATGAAGAATTTTAGCTCCCTAGAGCATCTACTTAGTTAATGGCTTGCATTGTTTCTTCCTTCTTGAGATCAGAAAACATTCCTTTGTCACTGAAACTCTTGCTTTTGTCATTTATAATAATGATAGACTGAAATAAATGGGCAGTTGAAGGAATTGAGACCTAGCCTGGCTTCTTGTAGTTCCTTTTTTGATATACTTTTTCTGGTATATTATTTTCTGTTTCCTTTTGTGGTTTACAAAATATTTGCAGCGGATGCTTAAAGCAATTTATAGTGTACACCTTGGTCCCTCTTCAAGTTTTTTTTTTTGTTGTTGTTGTTTTGATTTTTGTTTGTAGTTTTTTTTCTTTTTTAAACAAGTGTGTGTGTGTGTGTGTGTGTGTGTGTGTGTGTGTGTGTATGTGTGTTGGTGAGGTATAATAATATATGAACTAGGATACAGGGGCCTGTGGAGGGCAGACAAGGCTGACAAATACCTTGAAGCAGGAGTTATAGGTATTTATATTCTAGGAACCAAACTCAAGCCTTCTGTAACAGCAACAAGCACTTTTAACTGCATAGCCATCTCTCTAACCATGTAACAATTTCTTAATGATTTGTCAGAACTACTTACATAAAGCTTGCCTTCTTTTTAATACATTTTTCATATAGCATTGAAGTTTCAGCTATGTAGTTTCAGAGTCAGCTAATCATTAGTTGAATAGTTTGTTGAAAACCACACAAGGACTTAACAAAGAAAAAGAATTTCATGCAAATTTCCTTTGTGATTATAGATGCCCAAAGTACTCAACTGAATCCCCAGAACGCATCAAAAACATCATCCAACATAACCAAGATCAAGTAGACTTCATCCCATGGATATAGGGATGGTTCAACATATAAAAATCCATCAATGTAATCTACCATATAAACAAGCTGAAAGAAAAAACTCACATGATCACCTCATTAGAAGCTGAAAATAAATTTGACAAAAATCCAAGACTCCTTTATGAGAAAAGTCTTGAAAAGATCAGGAATACAAAGCTTACATTTAAATACAATAAAAGCAATATACAGCAAGCAGATAGCCAAGATCAAATTAAATGGAGAAAAATTTAAAACAATTCTAAAATTCATGGACAAGACAAGGCTGCTTACACACTTCATATGTATACTATATAATACTTGAACTTTTAGCTGGAGCAATAAGACATCTGAAGCAGATCAAGAGGTTAGAAATTGAAAAGGAAATTAAAATGCTGCTATTTTCAGAAGATATGACAGTGTACATGAGTGATCTCAAAATTTCTACCAGAGAACTTCTGCAGCTGATAAACACCTCCAATAAAGTTGCTAGATTCAAAACTAACTCAAAATAGTCAATAGCCCTACTTTATAGAAACGATAAGTGTGCTGAGAAAGAAATTAGAGAAACAACACCCTTCAGAATAGCCACAAATAATAAAAAAAAAAAAATCTTGGTGTAACTCTAACCAAGTCAGTGAAAGGCTTGTCAAGAACTTCAAGTCTTTGAAGAAAGAAGTTGATGAAGAGTCAGAATGGATAATCTTCCATGCTCATGGATTGGTAGGATTAACATAGTAAAAATAGCCATCTTACCAAAAGCAAGCTATAGATTCAATGCAATATACGTCAAAATTCCAACACAACTTTTTACAGACCTTAAAAGAGTAAACACTCAACTTCACATAGACAAACAACAACAACATCAAAGCAAGATAGCTAAAGCAATTTTGTACAAGAAAAGAACTTCTGTTGCTATCACCATCCTTGACTTCAAGCTGTAGAACAGTATTAATACCTCACAGTATTGGATAAAAACAAACAATTTGATCAAGGAAATCCAATTAAAGATCAAGAAATAAATCCATGCACCTATAGACACTTGATTTTTGACAAAGAAGTAAAAAATGTACTATGGAAAAGAGAAAGCATCTTCAGGAAATGTTGCTGGTCTAGCTAGATGTCTGCATGTAGAAGAATGAAAATAGATCTCTATTCATTGCCATGCAGAAAACTCAAAGCCAAGTAGGTCAAAGACCTCAACATAAAACAGGATACACTAAATCTGACAGAAGAGAAAGTGGGGGAACTATCTTGAACATATTACCACAGGAGAAAACTTCCTGAACAGAGCACCAACAGCTCAGGCATTGAGATCAACAATTATTAAATGAGAATTAAGGAAACTGAAAAGCTTCTGTAAGGCAAAGAATACTATCAATTGGACACAATAGCCTACAGAATGGGGAAAATCTTTACCAATTCTACATCCAATAGAGGGATGATATCCAAAATATATTTTAATACTCAAGAAGTTAGATACCAACAAACCTAATAACCAAAGTTTTAAAAATGGGGTATAGAGGTACACAAAGAATTCTCGACAAAGAAATCTCTAATGGCTGAGGAGCACTTAAAGAAATCTTCACCATTCTTAGCCATTAGGGAAATATAAATCAAAATGACTCTGAGATTCTGTCTCACACATGACAGAATGGCTAAGAACAACATCTCAAGCATCAGGTCATTCTGAGGAGGATGTGGAGCAAGAGGAACTCTCTTGCATAGCTTGTGGGAATGCAAACTTGAACAACTTTGGAAATCATTTTGATAGTTTCTCTGAAAACTGGAAGTAGTTCTGTACTTCAAGATCCAGCTATACCATTCCTGGGCATATACCCAAATGATGCTTCACCATATGACAAGGACATTTCCTTAGCTATGTTTGTAGTAGCTTTATTCTACTAAAATAGAAACAACCTGAAACTGAAAAAACTTAGATGTTCCTCAGAAGACTGGATAAAGAAAATGTACATTTATACAATGAAATACTATTCAGCTATTAAAAACAAAGACATCATGAAATTTGCAGGCAAATAGGTAGAACTAGAAAATATCCTGAGTGAGGTAACCCAGACACAGAAAGACACACATGGTATGTATTCACTTATAAGTGGATATTAGACACTTATAGTAAAAGATAACCATGCTATAACCCACAGACTCAAAGACGCTAAGTAACAAGGAGAACCTAAAGAAGGATGCTTGAATCTCACTGAACAGTGGAAATAAAATAGATATAGGGGTGTGTAGGGGGAGGAAACTGGAAGAGGGGCTCTGGAGGGGAACATGAGGGATCAAGTGTGGGGAGGACAGAGGGACAGAAAACTGAGATTGGTGGTGTTAGTGGGGCATCTCTGGGATGAAGTAGAAACCCAGGAAAATGGAAACTCCCAGGAATCTATGAAGGTGAACCTAGGTAAGACTCCTAGTAATAGGGGATATAGAACCTGAAACAGCTACTTCCTGTAACCAGGCAAAACTTCCAAGGAAGGGATGCAGACACAAAACCACCCACAGAACATTTGACCCACAATTTGTCCTGCCTACAAGATGTGCAAGGATAAAAATGGAGTAGAAATTGAGGGAATGACCAACAAATAATCGAAAGACCTTGAGACTGTGCCATGAGAGAGTGCACACCCTTGACACTATTAATGATATTTTGCTATACTTGCAGACAGGAGCTTAGCATAACTGTCCTCTGAGAGGCTTTACCGAACAGCTGATGAAAACAGATGCAAAGACCTATAGCCAAACATTAGCTGGGGCTTGGAGTTTAGGGAATCTTGTGGAAGAGTGGGAGGAAGGATTGAAGCTACCAGAGAGGTTAAGGACACAACAAGAAAAAATACAGCATCAACTAACCTGGACCCATAGAAGCTCACAGAGGCTGAAAAGCCAACATGCACTGAACAATGGACAGACCCACGACCCCTACACATATGTAATAGATGTGCAGTTTGCTTTTCATTTGCGATCCCTAACAAATGGAACAGACACTGTTCCTTATCATTCAGGATCATCTCTTTCTCTTGACTTTGATCACTTTTCTGAGGTCTTAAAAAGTTAATTTTTTTCTTTTTGTTTTTCTGTGAATATTCTTGTGGGCAAAAGTGATTTTTGGAGAGCACTGTAGTGCATCTCAGAAGTATAACTTGCCTTTCAGCTTTTGTGTTAACTCCTTTCATTGTCTAGCCAATGGCTTTCCTATGCAACTTATCTAATCTAACCTCACATTTACAAGGTTCATAATGTTAATGTATACAACTATCATTTACATGGATATCTTGGGAGATTTTTATAAGTCTCTGATAGAGTATCTGCTAAATGTAAGTGTTTTATGCTGATAACCCTAAATTTGCAGAAGGAATCTCATAATGAGAATCAGCAGGATAAAAAACTCAACATTTACAAAACAAAGGTTAAAACATTCTGATTTAGCTAAACCAATAATACTCCTCTTAATGGGAAAATTTAGATGCACAGGTAAAAATCACAGAAAAGATAAAATAATTACAATGATTCATCATATTTTTTCTTGAAAAATGCATCAAATGTTGTTTTAGCTAAATGGAATTAATTATGAGAGAGGAGAGAAAGAGGCCAAACAATCAATGTTGGCTTTTTTTTTTTTTTTTTTGCTAATCATATGAGAGACATGAATTTTAATATTAATAGATTCAGGTCTTCCAGAAGGTAGTTTAGTCTCTTAAAATACTGTCTCTGATTCTAGTGTCTAAAGATGTCATGCTGAAAATCACAATTTTGTAAAAGCATTCAATTTTGGATGTACAACCCACATGTAACATTCTCATTCCATACATGATATCAGGTGTGAATATGTCCTTCCCCAGTGTCTTACAGAAATCTCATAATGTTCCCAAATTTGGTAATAACATAATTGGAGATGTAATTTCTTAAGATGAGGTTAAACTATGTTAGAACAGGCCCAAAGTTCAATAACTGGTATTTTTTACTCTTTTTTAATTGGATATTTTATTTATTTACAGTTCAGATGTCGTCTTCTTTTCCCATTTCCCCTCCCTAGAAATCGCCTACCCATCCCCCCTCCTCCCTTTTGCTTTTATACCATTTTAATTACATGCAAGTATTAAAGTCAGTTCTAGGTTGAGGAACTAGCAATATAATAGATGCAAATAGTCAAGGAATAACTGGTATTTTTATTTTTTGTAAGAGAGGAAAATTAGAGATACACAGGAAAGGATATATGAACACAGAGGTAGAGATTGGATTGGTGCAGCTGTAAAGCTAAGAAGAGCAGGGGCTAGGGGGAGACACTAGAGACAAAACAAGGTCATTTTTTAGTGATTTCAGAAGAGGCAGGACTCTGCCAAAACCTACCTTGAGGTACATTGTTGCAACAAGTATATGGTGCATGTCATACATTTTCAGAAGTAAAATGGAATACATTTAATTTTGCAATAGTATTACCTTACTGATTATATTTGCTTATCACAACAATGATGTGTTTCCCTAATACTGAGACTTTTACAATTTATTTTTACTTTTCCTTTAACACTATTAATTTAACTGCCATGATCTGATCTATGACATTCAGATGGTGTCAGTCATTTTATGAGATGACAGGTCATAATACACTAATGAGTTATAGATCTTCCTTTAATTGTGCATTGTGCATGTTTATATTAAGAAATGTAGTGTGCCATTTGAATATGTAGGGTGTTTAAATAATGGGGCCTGATTTTATTTCTTTAATTTTTTATTTATATTTATGCAACTCTCTGGGTCTCTTTAGGTCTTTGTCCCTGACTCTTGACTCTCTGTCTCTTTCTCTATGTGAATGTGTGTGTGTGTGTGTGTGTGTGTGAGAGAGAGAGAGAGAGAGAGAGAGAGAGAGAGAGAGAGAGAGCACGCGCATGTGTGAATGCTGGTGTACTCAGACATCAGAAGAGGGTATTAAATTTTTTGGAGCTGGAGTGACTGGTTATTATAAGCCACTTATTCTGGGCTCTAGAAACTAAACTCTGATCTTTGGCAAGAATACCATAAGCCTTTAACTATTGAGCTATCTTTCCAGTCCCTTTCTTTTTTCCTCATTTGCTAAATAATATTTTGGTTGGTTATAATACTTACATCAAAAATCTCAGTTAAAAATACAGTCCATTGCTCATTCTATATGTTCAAAGAAATGAGTACTGACTATATTCTTTAAACTAATAAAACCAAACATTTTTATTTGTGTATTTCTATGTGCATAGGCCTATGCCACTGTGCACATGCTGAGTTCAGAGGAAAATATGTTCGTTCGCTGCATCTATCCTGTGAGTCCAAGCAATTGAATACAGGTTACCAGGATTAGGAACAAATACCTTCACCCACTGAGCCAGATCACTGGTGCCATACTATTTAATTTCAAGCCATTGCTTCATGACCTCTCAAAGAAAGCCTACACACTAATTTATCATTTTTCTTCACTTCCTAGCTCCAGGCAACCACCAATTTACTTCCTTTCCCTATAGATCCATTTCAGATGCTTCTTATAAGTGGAATTTTACAATAAAATCTAGTGAAAAGGTAAGATGGCTAGTTCAATGATGATTTTGAAATTTGAATTGCATAAATATCTTACTGTGCTTAGACATGTTTTACTTATATCAAATGCTATTATTTACCTCCAAAATAATAATCACTAAATATGGTTTTAATTTAGTCAATGCTTTATTCATTATCAATGAAATGGTCTATTTATTTGAGTTTTAAATTTTCTTATCATTAAATTAATATCTGCCTATAGAACCTCCTTATATTACTTGGTTTTTAGTTTGTGTTATATTATATTCATAGAATATATGTCATATGACCACTCATCTCATGTAGACTATCAATTATATTCAGTATTATATATTCTATGATGCATTTTAAAATTAATTTTTATACAATATATTCTGATCATATTTTTTCCTTTTCCCTGATACTCACCATCTCTATACACTCAACTTCATGTTCTCTCTCTCTCTCTCTCAAAAACAAAAACAACCAAAGAAAATCAAAACAAACTCAAGAAGATTAAAAAAATACCAAAAATAAATAAAAAGTGCACACACACACACACACACACACACACACACACACCAATTCACAACAAAATGGACCTACTTCTGGGGATGGAGCTAGCACTAGAGTGTGGTTGATGTATCTAGTGACTGTGTATTAAAGGAAACTGATTTTCATTTCCTTGAGTTTCAGTTACAAGTATCTTCTTAGGGCTGGAAATTTGTGTTCACTTCCTCCTCTTCCTGATTTTCTTTTTCTGGTTTGAACTTGCACAGGTTTTGTGCATGCTGTCATAGTTGCGGTGAATTCATCAGTCCTGTTGTGTCTGGAAGATGCTGTTTCCTTGGAAACATCTGCCACCTCTGGCTGTTATAATAGTTTATCTTCTCTTCCATACAAAACTTTCAACCTTAGTTGAGAGGTTTTGCTAAAGACATCGCATTTAGCCATGAGGGCTCCAAAGTCTCTTACTCTCTACACATTATCCAGCTGGGGATCTGTGAATTACTGACTTCTCTGAAGAGGGCTGGGCAATGCATTGAAAAGAAGCCCAAATTAGACTCTCTCACTGTATAATGTCTGGCTGTGTGCCTTCACGGAATAGTAAGGAGAAAGACTTTATAAATATAGAGAATGGAGTACACCAGAACATGAACCACTGAATCAGCTAAGCGGGGCTCATATGGGCTCAAAAAGACTGAAACAGCAAACACTGGGTTCTCTATGCATCTACACCATGTCCTGTGGTATATGTTACTGTTAACTTGGTGTTTTTGTGGGATTCCTAACAGTGGGAATGGGTGTGTCTCTGACTGTTGTCTTTGGTTGTTGTCTCTTGGAGGCCTGCTCTCTTCTGAAGGGAAATGGAGCGGGAGTGGATCTAGGGGAAAGGAAAAGTGGGATTGAGATGGCTGAGAGAAGCAGAGGAAGGGAAAACTGTGGTTGGAAAGTATTGTATAAGAAAAGAATCTATTTTCAATTTAAAAGGATCCCAGTCAAGTATAGGGTGTCGGGTACCTGGTAGAGTGCTGTTGTGTGGGTTTCCATAGACTCACACAAAGGAATGGAGATAGGATATTTAAAAGAAGTAGTCAGAATCAAGAACCTTGACTCTGGTTATGCACCAAGAGAGCTCCTAGTCAGTTTTATTTAGCACAGAATTATATCTCTTTTATGCTTCTCGAACATTCAGCCTCTGTTTCTATTGTAATAGTCCCTTAAAAGTTTGTTAGAAGTTACAACTTTTGGATGAGAAATACAGCTCAACACTAAAGCGTCTAGTAGATGTGAGATCCTAAGTTCAATTCTTAGCATGTAAAGAAACTGCAAAATGCACAGCCCTAAGTGAAACATTGCACTCTACCTTCTGAGCTTCAAGAATCACATAGAAAAAAGTATAAAAGTCAAAGGTGGCAGATGGCGACGAGGAAACAGTATCTTCTGGACAAAACTGCTCAACTGCACATATAAACTTACAGAGATTGTAGCAGTTTGCACAATACCTGTGTAAGGTAAGGCCAGATAAATTCCCAATATTGAGAATGAAATTTGACACAAAATCACACTCTGTTGATGATTGTTAGCTTCTGGGAGGCTAACAATCTGAGACACTCAATTTTCTCTAAGAGTGTAGACCCTGGAAAGTTTACTATACTCTAGCTGAAGACCACAGATTCCAATAATATTTAGGCTGCAACAATTGGTATTGAAGTATAAAAGCACAGAAAGTTGGGTGAATGGGGAAAGGGAGCTGGGTCTGGGAAGAGTTGGTGCATGTGATCCAAACATGACACACATTTTAGGAAATTCTCAAAGAACCAATAACATATTATATTAAAGATGGCCTCTTAAAAGAATAATAACAAATGAATAATAATATTCAATGATTCTCAATATAGGCAGGAATCGCACAGAGTGAATAACTTTTGGAGTTTGAGACTTAATTTTTTTAAGTTGTAAAAGATCTTGAACCACTATAAGCAAGGGAGGTAAGCTGGATTCCAGTGTAACAGAAACTGTGAATATTCTTAACAAATGAGATGCTTTGTTTAAAATTCACTGCTCTAGCATTTATGTTCTTTGAGAGCTTGGTGATGTTATAAATCACTTTGTTCTTAAAGACTAGTTATCTACCTTTATGCATATGTAAAAACACTATATTTTATAATTTGATTTATTAAGTTATAATATTGCCTATTGCTTGGAAAATGAGCAGTATTTCATGAATGGTAAAAATCAATTAAATTGGGAGAAAGAAACTGAACTCTTGACCAAAACAGTTTATATTGTGTTTGTTCCAATGTACTGAGTCTTTACTGTGTAGAAAACATTGTACCAGATGTCTTACAACAATGTTCAATTAAGGTGTGATGTCAGAATGTTGTTCTATAGATGAAGAAACTGAGTGCAGTCACAACGAGCAACAGACAGGAGCAAGATCTAAATGTGGCTTCCTAAATTTCTATCTGTGCTTTTTAATACCATCCTGTATAAATATCCACAGATAACATGAAGTTAGAATTAATGGCCCTGGAATAAATAGAACCATCTATTACAGTCTCAACCTTCTGAATTTCTTTCTCGCGTTATATTGGCATGGTGGAAAGTTTTAAATCCAAACAACTGCAATCCAGACTAATGAAAGTTTCTGAAGAAGGCTTTGAAAAACAATTTTAGTTTAAGGATGAGGAAAAGCTAGCAGGTAACTCCCCCAACACATTTATTCATCAGTCAGGAGCTCAAACCAACTTATCTTATTTGACATGCATCTCTTCATCTCTACCCATGCTTGCAGCTCTCATTTCAGGATGCTATGTTGGCAATGGACGGTAAGGCTCAGAGAGATTTATTATGTCATTAATCAGTACTCAGTGCCACAGAGCAAATAAACCACAAGCACGCTGAATTTGCTAGTTCAGTTGTCTTCAGCACTGTCAACCACTGTTCAGGGGCTTGTGTATGTTCTTCAAAAGGCTCAGTTAGGAGAGATGCACCTTCATCAACCAAGTCTAAGGCCAGCAAAATTTAAAGGTATGGAACAATAACATGCCACACTTTGCAGGCATGTCTGACCATGCTACAATCACAGTAGACTGAATGGTGTAAGTTTATTTTCCAAATATGGCCTCAGTTTACGAATGTTTTACTAGTTCATACAGTAAGTCATAGCTTGCTTATGAATAAGTACCCACATTGCATCTACTCTACTCTCAGAGGGTTACTTCTGTGGTAGACACATTTCTCACTTAACTCTGATAAGTGATTTCTGTAGTTTACACAGCTTTAACTCTCAATATGCCTGAAATGCCTAGCATTAATTAAAGTATGAAAAGTATCACCAATTATGTTATTTATATTAATGAGTATGGGGCCTAGTGGGATGGTGCTTATTACCAAGCCTGCTGACCTGAGCTCCATCCCAGGAGCTCACCTGATGGAAGTGGAGAAATAATTCCTCAAAGCTGTTCTCCGACTCCCACCAACATCATGGTATTCCTGCATGTATATGTACACATATTTGTTGTTTGTTTGTGGTTTGTTTGAATCAGGGCCTTTCTATTATGTTCCTCTGAATGCCCTGCTACTTGCTATATAGACCACCAGGCTGATTTCATGCTTACAAAGATCCATATTCCTGTACTGAGATTAAAGGTAAACAACCAGCCTAGATATAAATTTTTAAAATGTTTAAAAGTTTCTGAGAAACATAGTATTATTTCCCTAATGACAATTATTCCACTTAAACTTTCAGCACCAAGTATTCTCCCTGGAACATAATAAATAGATTATTTTGTTGTAAGACAATAAATTTTAATAGTTTACAAAACTCAAACCTTTATACAATTTTATATATTCTACGTAGAATTCATAAAATCATCAGCCAGAATACTCAAAGGAAGCAAATGAGTATAAATGACAGTAGCAGAGTGAACTAGAAATTACAGTAGAATAAAAACAGAAAAGTGATTGTGTGGATCAGAGAAGGGTATATGGGATGAGACATGGGACTTAAAGTCTTTGCTTAGCATGCGTGAAACCCGGGGGTAAATATCTGATATCACAATAATAAACAGATAAGGAATAAAGAAGGAAAAGAAAGGAAGACACACTCACCTCACTTCAACCTGAGCATACTAAGGTTTCCACTATCTCATTGAATCCTCACCAGTTGCTTTATAGGAGAGCACCACCACTTTCAGCCTGCAAACAAAAATAAATAAATAAATAAATAAATAAATAAATAAATAAATAAATAAAGCACAGAGAAGGAAGTTCCATAAACTGAGAGAGCCAAGTTTGGACCATGGTAACTCTGATTGAACAACTATTTTTGTCCAAATCCTAATTCTTCAGCTAAAGTAGTAACTAAGGCTTAATATGATATTTTCCCAGTTAGACATTTTATCTAAGTTTCAATACCACATTATCCTTGAAGAGATTTAGTGTAGCTGTTTATCTTAAAGTGATTCCTGCATTTGTATCTATACATAGCACATGACACAGCGAATTTGCTAAGATTATACCCATGTGTTCATACATATAACAAAGGTCATGTAGCTAATGATCCTTAGCGGTCTCACTTATATTATCCCTCCCTGTTGGGAGATAACAACGTGCCTTACCACTGGAATGTACATGTAAATGCACACTCATACAGTGAAGCACTATCTAGCAAGCAGAATGAATAGTCAACTGTACTCAACATAGACGAATCTTCCAATGTTTATATACATAAACAAGGCACAGAAGAGCAAACACTAGATGAAACCCTGTATATATAACAGAACAATAGGGAACTTTGTGTTGTGAAAAGTCAGCACAGTAGCTACCTTTTGGCAGTTGAACAGGAAGGTACTCTGTGGAGGTTTAATGCCAACTGCTAACATTCCAATTTCCAAAGCTAAGAGTATTGGCTGAATGAATGTTTATGTTTAGATGCACACAGTGTTCTTAAGTTGTAATGTCAGTTCTTACACATATACATAATGCTTTAATAAACATCTTATTATTAGGAAATTATATGTTTTCAGTGAGGATAGAGTAGCTGCTCACCAAGCATATGCTGAACAGGGCAAATAGTCTTAAGTATTATCCTATTGAATCAAAAACGTTGCTTTATGTGTGCAACTTCATATATTTAGCTCTCTAACTCTGATATTATTTAACTAGATTTGTTTAGAACCCTAAAGAAAAATCATTCAAGAGTTTCACTCTCTTGTTATAGAAAAATTATAAATTTTTTTATTATAAAATTATTATAATTATATATATATAAAATAATTATAAAAATTTTTTATAGGAAAAAAATTAGAGGGAGAGCCTGCATGCCAATGGCTTTTGCATCAGACCAGTGTGGATGCAGAATTCTGGACACAAGGAAGGAGCAGGATTCAGAAAAATGTAATGAGTGTGGTTACGGAGACCCAGAGATTGTTTACAGAAAGGTTTGTGTTGCCACAGTTTCTTGGGAGATAACAAAAGATGCCTGATGCTTTCACTTCACTATGGAGTGAAGGAGGTTTTTTTGGTTGTGTCTATGGGGTCAAATTTAACTGTAAAGGACAGCAATATAAAGTGACAGTTGCAGTAAACAGAGGTACCAGGCACAAATCAACGTTAACCATCTTACATTGCCTTCAGCTCCAGAATTGAATTTTTCAATTGCACAAGCTCTAATCGCCATTAAAGCAGTTCCAATATCTGAGAAAGTATGAATTAGACATACAATTTTATCTACCATGAGGCAATTATGGGCAAATTTATTTTGTTTTTCTTCCCCACTGATGTCACCCAACCACATGAGAAAGCATAGTAGTTCCTAGAATCATAATGTAAAATATTTAGAGGGGTCAAATGCTCATAGCTTTTAAGTATTAAAATGAGAATACTTGTCCCGGAGCACATAAAACATCATCCACAGTAAGAAAATATTAATAAATTATGGGTTACTTAAATTGTGCAGCCTGTGGCTTCCCTAGATAAAGAACCAGAGAGTTCTTTATAAGCTTGTATTGGGAACATCAGTCATCTCCTCACTAGTAGAACGTAAATAAGCACACAAATGTCCTTTGCGCTGACACACTTATCTCCATGTTAATCTGTAATTAATTTAGGGAGCAGCGTATGTATATGAGTTGGGACCAGAATCAGCTTTATGTCCTGCAGCAGAGTAATAAATATGATCATTAGCAGATAGAGTACATGGAAGACTCTTCAACTTAATATTAGTGTTACACATTGGATGGCTGCTTCAGATTTCCGTTCCGTATGGATGGGCATCATATAATGCCCTGGTGACCTTTAGAAAAAACTCCTGATTAAACGCTGTCGTACTTCATTGTGACATTTCTCTCCTTGTACTACCAGATTTGATGTGTATGGCTTAATAATGCAAGCAGGCACGGATGTTAATAACTTCACAATTCATTGCTTTGCTATTTTTTAATGCACATGAAATTTAGTACAAGTTTCGCTGGCTGCAGGCTTACATGAATCATATAAATTAGAGGGTAACAAAAGAACGTATTAGCATTTGTTAGCTGAGATGCACGGGTTTTGTTCTAACCATTTTAATATGTACTACAACTTTTCTACCCTCAAGTTAAAAAGCCTTTCAATTTTTCAACCAACATCATAATTGAATTGGTTCTCTTTTCTGCCTAAGGATAACGATTTCACACTGATGGAATCCTTATTAGATTCTAAGGATTATATTGATGCTTCTGGTTTTTAAAGTCAAACAACTCACTTCAAGGGACAAAGGGATTTCAGTTAAATTATGAGCTAAATATGAAAATTGTGGTATATTTTGGGAAAGAGCTTGTTTAATAATTATTGAAAAATAAGCACAAAATTATCTAATAATTGATTCACAGGAGAAATGGCCACACACTGAGACGGCTCTACAATCTAAAATTCCATAGAGCAAAACTAGCCCCAAACCATTGGTATTTTTCACACCAGGTGGTATTTTGTTGATTTTTCTGATGAGCACACTTTTAAGTTTTCATTTGAAGTGGAATTCATAAGATAGTATGTTTCTTCTTGCTGATGAGAATGTTGGGTTTCTCAGAAACATTGTTATGCTATGAAAATGGACTGAAACGAACAGCTTCATATCCAGTTTTAAATAAGTCTCAGTTGTTCTCAGAGTCTGAGTTGTATACTGAGAAAGACATTTCAATTCCGCAAAACTAAAACTTCTACAGTCAGAAATAACAAAGTACAATGATGTGCAAGTCATATTAAAACTCATTATTTTGAACATTAACAACAATTTTAAGGAAAAACAAACTCGCACATATGATCTTTAGGGATAAATGACATAGTCCTAGAATTTTAAAATAATAAATCTAAAAATAATGGTGTGTATATTGTATCTGAATGATTTTGATTGGCTCTATTGTACTTTGTTTTATTTCTTCATTGCCCTTCCTTTCTGGCTTAACCTTGCAACTTATATGCAAATAAGGGAGTTGACATAAAGGAAAAGTAGAAAGTTACTGGAGAAAAGGCCAATCTGATTTTCTTGGCTCTCAGCCACAGAAAGAATCTCTCCTCTCTCTCTCTCTCTCTCTCTCTCTCTCTCTCTCTCTCTCTCTCTCTGTCTCTCTCTTTCTCTCTCTCTCTCTCTTTCTGTCTTCAGTGGTGGGAAAATAATATAACTCACAGAACCAAATAATGATTTCTATTCTGAAGAGACATGGAAGAAGGCAACATGAGGCTTCTCATTATCAGCAAAAAATAGTGTTATTTGAAGGTTGCCATTGGAATAAAATTTTTGGACCATTTATTTTGCTCTGTATTGCTGATTTAATGATTCAAAGCCAGAGAGATTGAGAGGAGAGAGAGAGGGAGAGAGAGAGAGAGAGAGAGAGAGAGAGAGAGAGAGAGAGAGAGAGAATTTTTTTAGTTGAGCCAAAATCCACTTCTTTCCAGGATATAGGCAAGTATTTGTTTTATTAGATCACCACAGGATATTATGGTAAAAAGTGCTAGAGTTTTCTAGAGAAAACCCTGGCTATCACTATCAGAAATGAAAAGTGACAAAATCCAGTATCCGTAAATACAGCAGGACAGCAATGATGGTAGGTTTTTATTCAGACTCCCTTGTTATTGGAAGGTCAGTGTACTGCTTTCCTATATTATGAACTTAATAGAAACCACATGTTAATGGTAAGCATAACATTTAAATAGGCAAAATGTTGAAAGGTGGGAAATTGTTGTATAATAATATTAAGATTTTAGTTCTGTCCATTCTCAACTTATTAGCAACACTCAACAAAATAATCAATGACTTATTAACCTTTTCTTCAAAATGAGATAATAACAATATCAGTGCTGCAGTGAATATAATAATTAAATAATCAATATGAAATGCTTAGCACAATACTTGGCACACAATAAGTGCTACAACACAGTAGCTTTCAATGACTATTATTTTCATCATTATGTTTCTTTCGCATGAATTTCCCAAGATCTACATGGAAAAAAAAACTTATATTTAACCACAGTCAACAACCCTGAATATTGGTCAATACAAAGTAGGAAAATCAATAAGCATTAATTGTAATCAAAATTATACATTAAAATACACTAGACAAAAGAACTGTTGAATGGCTATCACAAATAAGAGTGCAATGTTAACATCTATCTCATGTGATATAATGTTCATGAAGTTGTTCATTAAGATGTCCAGTTGCTTTCATCTGTAGGACTGAATTTCTCAAAGGAGAGAATGAGACGAAGGTGGGATCATCTTTGCCAGAGGCAACTGGCTATGAATTAATTCTGAATCCTGGAGCTGTCATAGACAACATTTCACATTCCACTGCATGGAGTTAATATTGTATATTCAAACAGAATATTCAGCTGAAATTTATTATTTAACAAATCATTGAATATCTACATGTATTCAGAATGACCCAAGGAAGTAGATATTAGCCTTATTTTTATGAAGAAAAAACTTCAGCCCATATAATATTCTTAGTAAGCCCCAGAATCTACTCAGTTAAAAATATATTGTTGAAGAATCATGATCCTAATAACTCTCTTGTTTGGTATTACCAAAGAAAAATCTGCAAAAGTTCTATGGTTTCACGGGCTGACAGTTGGCCTAAAACTGCCATAGAAGTCATACATTTGACATAATATTACTGCTTTATTCCTAGCTGTACAGAAGTCCTCCAAAGTGAGATAATGTTACCTAGGTTACTTGGCAGAAATTTAAGGCTTCTTTTGCTAAAACACTTGCTTTACTCAAAATTTCTGCATTCTGATAAATGACATTGAAAAGAATAAAATAAAGTTATTTGGCTTCTTAGTCCAATGTTGTCTTTGTTTCCTTTGTTGCCTTAATCACTCAGATTGAATTCTGTTATACAAGTCTTATGTATTCCTATTGAATGTTTGAGAAAGTTCACTTAGAGCTGTAGTACAGAATGAACTTGACCTATTTTCCCCAAACTCCATCTTCCCTGTATTAGGCACCATAACCAGAAATACCAATAAAGAAGAAACAAGAGCCAATATTTGAAGTCCTAGAAGAACCCATCTATTCACAGCAATGGACTATCTATTTCCGTTTCATTAGTCTACACTTTGCCTTCTTTTATTCTGTCCTTTATTGTAACCCCTCCATCTCCCAATGTGTAGAAGATGATCTGTGAACACACTTCCCTATTTTTTGTTTGTTGGCCATTTTATATATGTTTAACTTGTTATAAGCTTGCAGACCTGAAGTTGATAATGTTTTGCCTGTTGTTATTATTATTTTATCAATGTTGTATAGTTGTTTTGTTATCTAGTATTAGAGTAGTATACTAGCTAAGATTATTAAGAGTTTATTTCTGAGTTCAAATCTTGGCTTTACTATGCTCATTAAATTTCTTAGTCTGCTTAACTTTTCTACTTTGAACACAGGTTTCGGGTAGCATCAGTTTCTCCTATGTATAAGATGGCACAAGATATGATCTGGGTGACCTTCTTAATGAATATGAAGAGGTGTATGAGAGGAAAATAACAACCAGAATGAATAAAATGGAATCAGCATATGCAAACATTTCTACAATGGAAGATAAAAATTGTGTCATTTAAAAACTAAAGCTTTGCTTTGGAGAAGAGAAATGACTGTTTCTGTGTGTAGAAGAAGCATGTATATTCACGTGCGTACACTGTTGTGTGGGTGCTATAGGGTTTGAAAAAATTAATCTCTTGATAGCTTAATATTTGCTGTTTTGTATGTCATATCCAAGATGTTATAAACCTTGAGTTTACCACTCACCACTTTGTGGTAAGATGAATGTCATGAGAATTATTATATTTTAATGATAATTTAAAAAAACTAAAGCTATAGAACCAATAGAACAATGAAATTATTTTAATCAAAAAAAGGGAAATGATCACTCAGAGATCCTTTGCACAAGCATGATTGTATCAGGAGTACAGAAAACTGATAAGATATGGTTTTGCAGTGATCAGAGAAAAACATCCTGATTCATAGATTTTAGAGATAAACTAACAGGACTATTAAGAAGAGAATATGAATAGAATTTTAAATATTCTAAGAGGAGAGAGAGAAAACAAGTTATGTGGCAATTTTCTTGGACATTTACCATGAACTAGCAATGGTGTAGTGAGAACTAAGATGCAGTGATATCTACTGCATTGTCTTGCTTGAAACACAACCATTGTTTTCTGACACATGAACTTCCCTTTGCTCTTGGGTAGCAACTTCTTCCTTCAGCTCAAGAGTGGGATGTAGGACTTTGGACTAAATCGATGCCCATACCTCATACTCCTAGCATTGGTAGTTGTTCAAGGATACTCATCTAACTCAATAAAATATATCTTCCTGAGGTTTCTAAGACATGTTTACAGCCTTGTCATTCCACAAACAAAAGGTAGATGTTCTGTGGTGAGGGGCTTTGCAATATATTTTTTTCCACTTGTAAAGAGTCACTGGAAGATAGCAAAGATTAGAGCAAAATAACAGAATTGTTATGTAATGAAGTGACTAATGTAGCGAAGCCAAGCCTGACACTTGCATGTAAGCCTCATAGCTAATGAAATTTTAATAGACTGAATGCTCAGGAAATGATGCTTGGCACTCCTGGGAGATGAGATGCATAAAAGGTCTTCACTTAAGACCAATCTGTAATCCTCTAACCAAATGCTTCCACTCCAACAAAATCTTGGATATTTTGAGAGAAATAGATCTTAGTAACTAGTGGAAATATTGATTATTAGCAAAACCATTATGTTTAATGAAATGTAGGAAAAATATGATAAAAGTTACAATGTACGTAATCCATTTTTAAAGCACAGGAGTTTCAGAGGAAGATTTATATTCCTACTTAAAAAAATCTATCAATAATACATGTACCATCATCATTTAAAATTGTTCTATATGATTGGCTAGACTATTTGTATTAGCTAGGATAATTTAAGTTCTCATTTGATCTCTACCATGTCTTTTGCAAGTACACATAGTTAACACTACTTTAAGGACAAAGTCAAGAGTAGAGCTATGGATAAATATGATATTCAACACTGAGACTGTCTAATTAAATCATCAGGCATATTTTGGTTTACATTCATATTATTATTATGCTGATAGTCTATTGGTTTGATTTTTCAGATTTGAAGCATATAGTTATATATCAAAATCTCAGTGAGTTACTAGACATTCACACTAGGCTTACTCCTGTATAAGATAAGACAGGGTTGGTGAGCTTCTGTGCCAGTATAACTTTATGGTAGAAATGTGGAAACATGCTGCAGAGCAAAGCTGTTGAACTATTTGAAACAGCAAGATCAATTCCGAAATATGAAATTTTGAGAACAAGAAAATGATGCTAAAATTGTTCATTTCTGTATCATTTAGCATGATAAAATATTAAAAGCAATAAAAATGCTTTAAAAAGATAATAAATAAATTGTTGCTAAACTATACAACAGAGGAGCTAGAAATCATTAAAAATGTTTTCACAGGAGAGTTTACACTAAGAGAAAACTCTATCATGTATGTTTAATAAAAAGTAGGATATGGCAAATAGTAACATACCATATGGCTATTTTAATACGCATACACAAAGAAACTTTTAGTTATCACAGGATGAAGGGAATCTAGAAATTTCTCTGTGAAAACTGTTGTGATTATTTCACTGCTGCGGCACTAGGGAGAGCAGTTCCTAGGAGCAGGAGAGCAGGAGAGCTGTCCTTGTCCATCACTGGATTCAGCACTTGGGAGACAGCAGCCCTGCACCTCACCAGGGAAGCACTGTAGAGTGAATGCTGATTTTAGGTTGGCTAGAGGTAGGACGAGGTTGTGAGTGAGATAGCGCTGAGGTCATGAGTTGAAAAGCTGGCCCTGCGACTGAAAGACATGAGATGATGTGGGCACAGTCGAGTTGTGTTCCCCATCCCTTGCTACCTACAGCTAGCAGAACAGATGGCGCCAGGGTCACGAGAGTGGAAAAGTTGGCCAGCTCCTCACCTGGGCAGTAAAATAGAGATGGCCCTGATGGTGTGGGCATGAGTAAACCAGTCTGGAGGTCTCTCAAACTGGCTTCACCTCTTTCCCCCTATAACATCAAGTGAGCTTGACAGAGCAGTACTGGAGAGCTTACCTTAGTGGTGTGGGTTACAAGGAAAGGAGGTGGACTGACCAACTCAGCTATCATCCAAGTCCTAATCCAGGGCTTTGAATTGGCCACCAATGTCTTTGAATTGGTGAAGTGTATGGATAATCTGGTCCTGTATTTACAAAGCTGCAGAAACTCCATGGCGTGGGGCAACAACAGAATATCTTAAATTAGTCTCTGGGTGTGTGGATCCAGTATTGATGGTGTAGCATAAGCCAGAGGACTTGAATCAGAACAATGACTCATTGGAATGAGTGTTTACAAGTAAAGATGTGTGGACAAAAGCATCACTGTATGATGCACTGTGACACACTGCAGCTTATACAATGAATTGTTTTTATGGTGGGGTGATTGCAAGGGTGGTGGGTAGATATGAAGGGAGAAGGACAGAGATGAGTGGGATTAGGGTGCATAGAGGTCCCTGACTTCAGTCCAATGGTGGAGTTGTAACTATCTGCTTCTGTCTTAGCTGCTAGTAGGGCCTCTAAGAGGTCAGCCATGCCAGGCTCCCATCTGTAAGCACATTGTAGCATAGTAGTGTTAGGCCTTGGTGTCCCGCCATGAGATGGATCCCAAGTTGGGCCGATCACTGGACCACCTTTCTTTTAGTCTCTTCTCCATTTTTGTCCCTGCAATTCTTTTAGGCAGGTACAATTCAGGAATTTTGATTGTGGGGTAGTAACCCTGTCCCTCCATTTGATGCCCTTTCTATCTACTGGAGGTGGACTTGTCAAGTTCCCTCTCGTTAATGTTGGGCATTTTGGCTAAGGTCAGGCCAATGAGTCCTGAGAGTGCCTCACCTCTGGATCTCTGGTACTTTCTAGAGGATACCTCCACATTCCAATCCCTGAGGCTGCTTATTTCCATTCATTCTCTTGGTTCTCTGGGCTCCTCTCCTGTCTCTTCTCCCATATATCAAATCCTGTTCTCCCTTTCCTCTCCTTCTTCCCTCTCCCACTGAGGTCTCTTCCTCCCTCTGCCTCCTGTAATTAGTTCCTTCCCCTTCTATGTGGGATTGGAGCATCTTCACTTAGGCATTTGCTTATTACACTTCTTACTGTCTGTAGGTTGTATTCTAGCTATTCTGTACTTTATTTTTTGGCTAATATCAACTTATCAATGAGTACACAGCATACATGTTATTTTGGGTCTGAGTTACCTGACTCAGGACAATTTTCTAGTTCCATCCATTTGCCTACAAAATTCATGATGTCCTCATTTTCAATAGCTGAGTAGTATTCCATTGTGTAAACAAACCACATTTTTGTATCCATTCTTTTATTGAGAGACATCTAGTTTGTTTCCAGTTTCTGGCTATTACAAATAAGGCTGCTATGAACATGGTGGAGTACATGTCCTTGAGGTATGGTGGAACATCTTTAGGGTATATTCCCATGAGTGGTATAGCTGTGTCTTCAGGTAAAATTATTTCCATTTTTCTGAGGAACCACCAGATTGATTTCCTGAGTGGTTGTACCAGTTTGCAGTCTCACAGACAATGAAGGAGTGTTCCTCTTTCTCCACATCCTTGCCAACATGTTCTGTCACTTGAGTTTTTGATCTTAGCCATTCTGATTGGTGTGAGGTGGAATCTCAGGATCCTTTTGATTTTTACTTATCTGATGACCAAGGACTTTGAGCATTTCTTTTACGTGCTTCTCAGTCATTATACATTTTTTTGCTGTGAATTCTGTTTAGCTTTGTACTCCATTTTTGTAATTAGGTTATTTGTGTGTTTGGAAGCTAACTTCTAGAGTTCTCTATATACTTTGGAAATTAGTCCTCTGTCAGATGTAGGTAAGTGAAGTTTTTTCCAATCTGTAGGCTGCTGATTTTTCCTATTGACTTTATCCTTTGCCTTACAGAATCTTTTCAGCTTCATGAAGGTCCCTTTATCAATTGTTGGTCTTAGAGCCTGAGCTATTGTGTTCTGTTCAGGAAAATTCTTTCTTTACCAAAATGTTCAAGGCTTTTTTCCATTTTCTCTTCTATTAGATTCAGTGTATCTGGTTTTACGTTGAGTTCCTTGATCCGTTTGGACTTGAGCTTTGATAAATATGGATCTATTTTCATTCACTAAATACACACTGCCAGTTAGACCAGCATCATTTATTGAAGATGCTTTTCTTTCTACTACATGTTTCTGGCTTCTTTGTCAAGGATCAAGTGTCCATAAGTATATGGGTTTGCTTTTGGGTCTTTGATTTTATTCCATTGATAAACCTGTCTATCTCCTTACCATGTGGTTTTTATCACTATCCCTTTGTTATACAGATCGAGTTCAGTGATGGTGATTCCCCAATATTAATTTAATTGTTTTAGTTATCCTGGGTTTTTTGTTTTTTCCATATGAAGTTGAGAATTACTCATTCCATGTCTGAGAAGAAGTGTTTTGGAATTTTGATGGGTATTGCATTGAATCTGTAGATTGCTTTTGGTAAGATGGCTATTTTCACTATGTCAATCCTTCAAATTTATGATCATGGAAGATCTCTCCATCTTCTGAGGTCTTCTCTGATTTCTTTTTGCAAAGATAAAGTTCTTATACAGATCTTTCACTTGCTTGGTAAAAGTTACACCAAAGTATTCCATACTATTTGTGGTTATTATGAAGGGTGTTGTTTCACTAATTTCGTTCTCAGTCCGTTTATCATTTCTGTAAAAGAAGGTTACTAATTTATTTGGGTTAATTTTATACCCAGCCACTTTGCTGAAGTTGTTTCTATTTGTTGATGTTATAGTAGTTTTCTGGTAGAATTTTTGGGGTTGCTTATGTACACTATTATATCATCTGCAAAGAGTGATACTTGACTTTTCATTTCCAATTCGTATTCCCTTGATATACATTTGTTGTCTACTTGCTCTAGCTAGAACTTCAAATACTATGTTGATTAGATAAAGAGTGTCCAACCTTGTCTTGTTCCTGATTTTAGTGAGATTGCTTCTAGTTTCTTTCCATTAAATTTTATGTTGGCTGTTAGTTTGACATATATATTGCTTTTATCATGTGTAGGTATGTGCCATGAATTTCTGATTTCTCCAGAACTTTTAATATGAAAGTGTGTTGTATTTTGTAGAAGGCTTTTTCAACAACTAATAAGATGTTCTTGTGTTTTTTTCCCTTGAGTTTGTTTATATAGCATATTATGTTTATGGATTTTGATATATTGAATCTTCCCTGCATCCCTGAGATAAAGCCTGCTTGATAGTGATGGTCTTGATATGTTCTTGGATTTGGTTTGTGAGAATTTTATTATGTTTGCATCAATATTCATAAGCAAGATTGGTCTGAAGTTCTCTCTTTTTGTTGGATGTTTGTGCAGTTTAGGTTTCAGAGTAACTGTGAAGGAGGGATATTTTGAGGGGTATTGGTATTAGCTCTTCTTCAAGAGTCTGATAGAATACTGTACTAAAACCATCTGCCCTGGGCTCTTTTTAGTTGGGAGGTTTTTGAAGACAGTTTCTATTTACTTAATAATTATGGATCGGTTTAGATAGTTTATCTGATTTTGATTTAACTTACATGGTATCTGTCTAGAAAATCATTTTTTTTTCATCTAGATTTTCCAGTTTTGTACCATATAGGCATTTGTAGTAGGTTTTGATGTCTTTTTTCATTGTTGCTGTTGTTTTTAATTTCCTAAGGTTCTGTTGTTATGTCTCCCTTTTCATTTCTGACTTTGTTGATTTGTATAGTGTCTTTAGGCCATTTACTTAGTTTGGCTAAGGGTTTAACTAATCTTGTTAATTTTCTCAAGTAACCATTTCTTGGCTTTGTTGATTCTTTATGTTCTC
Organism: Arvicanthis niloticus; assembly: GCF_011762505.2. Classification (NCBI taxonomy): domain Eukaryota; kingdom Metazoa; phylum Chordata; class Mammalia; order Rodentia; family Muridae; genus Arvicanthis; species Arvicanthis niloticus. The sequence continues at coordinate 41,439,213 of NC_047666.1, forward strand.
TTTGTTTCTAACTGGTTGATTTCAGCCCTCAGTTTGATTATTTCTGCCATCTATTCCTCTGGGGTGTGTTTTCTTCTTTCTGTTCTAGAGATTTCAGGTGTGCTGTTAAGGTGCTTGTATGGGAACTCTCCAATTTCTTTATAAAGGCAATTAGTGCTATGAATTTTCCTCTTAATGCTTCTTTAATTGTTCCCCATAAGTTTGGGTATGATATGTCTTCATTTTCATTGAATTCCATAGTGTTTGATTTCTTTCATTTCTTCTCTGACCAAGTTATCACTGAGTAGTAGAGTTGGTAAGTTTCCATGAGTGTGTGGGCCTTCTGTTGTTTTTGTTGTTATTGAAGTCTAGCCTTAGTCCATGGTGATCTGATAGAATGTAGGAGCTCATTTTATGTCTGATTATATGGTCAATTTTGGAGAAGTTTCTATGAATTCCTGAGAAGGTATATTCTCTTGTTTTGGGGTGAAATGTTCTGTAGATATCTGTTAAATCCATTTGGTTCATAACTTTAGTTTCACTGTGTCTTTGTTTAGTTTCTGATTCAATGACCTGTCCATTGATGAGAGTGGGATGTTCCACTATTATTGTGTGTTTTGAACTTTGGTAAAGTTTATTTTATGAATGTGGGTGCCCTTGCATTTGAGGCATAGATGTTCTAGTTTGAGACTTTCTCTTATTGGATTTTTCTGTGTCCCTGGTTACTGTGGACTTCCTGTGACCCTGGTTACTGTGTACTTCCTAGGAGGCTCACAAGCTGTGGCATTTGGGTAAGTATTGGGCCATTGGTCTGGTCTCAGTGGGGAAGTGGGACTGAAGGGATATGGAGACTAGGGAAGGGTAAGGGATGGATAGGTCTCTAGTCTTCTGGGCTGTGTGAATGTCCCAGATGGCATGGGTGGACAAAATTCTTACCTGTGTTCTTGGTCACTGAGGACCTCCTGGGAAGCAAACAAGCTACAGCATTTGGACAAGTCTTGCCAAGCTGCTGGCCCAGGTGGAGAAGTAGATTGGAAGCAATAAAACATTCTTTAAAAGGGTACAAATAGAGCAATCTGCACTTGTGGCTGTCATCTAAATAAGTAAGGCATTCCTGAAGATTGAGTCCGCAGCTTTGGAATATGACACTTAACTTTCTCTGTGTAGGTTTGTATAAGCCACACTGAATTCAAATGTCTGGTTAGCATATGAAGGAAAGTTCCCATTCAACTGGTGCCTATGTTGGCTATTGTGAGAATAGAGAGGTTCTGTCTTCTAATATGGTATAAGGAATAGATACCTATTAGAGAAGCTTAACCAATAAGAGTTTGAAGTTATCATAAATCTCCAGGAGCTTCTTAGAAGTTGATTCATTCTAAATGAAGTCTGCTCTCTGTTACTTCAGACCCAACTGGGGTCCATAGGTGATGGTAACTGAGCGACAGAGAGCTACTAGAAAATAAGGCAGTCACATACATACCATCTTTCCTTTTTCTCATAATGTCCTAGTCAGCTTTGTGTGTCTCTTTTACTCTTTTCCTGCTTTTTCTTTTTTATTTCCTCAACAAACTGTTTCTAAGTGCATACTGATGATGGAAAACACCCTACAACATGCAGACTCAACATCCTATTTCAGGCTGTCCAAGAAAAGTCTTACTCTTATTTCTAATTTCAATGATACTAAGAGCATCTTGTTAGTTTACTTGAGTCATGTTTTCGTACTTCTCCCGCCTTAATACATGTTAGCCAAGGGAGCAATGTCACCGACTAGTCAATCTCTGTGTCAGTGCCAACTCTAGAGTTTGGGGAGGGAGGTCAAATTCTGGGAAATTAACACAGTGTTTTCCTTGTTTTGTGTTTTATGTTTCTGAATTATTCAATGTGAACATGCAGCACTTTTATACTAATGGCAAAATTATGAAAAAATGATTTCCTAGGTTTTAGGAGGCAGTGGACATCCTAGGTGTGTCTGTGAAAGACATTAGAGTAGAAGGGTGTTACTAATAACTTGCTCAAGGTCTCACATGAGACAGAAAGTGCTCTGTCTAGGAACTCCTGAGCAAACCATCCTTAGTACTACAATCTCTGCTCCCACACAATTTGTTCGCTAATGATTCTGGGTTGCAATGACACAAAGAAACATAATTTAGAGACCTCACTTTGCCCCTTCCCCCAGGAGAAGGTTGTTTAAAAAGTGGAAATAGCACCACATTCACCCTAGGAGAATAGTGGGAGAGCATATGTCTCCACAAAGAAGTTACTTACTCTCATTGGTTTTAAATATGTAAACTGAATGGGCTTGAACCAGGGACTGCACAGCTTCTGAAGCACATATTCTGAAATAGTTGGTAAGAGTAATTCCTAAAATAATGAGCTTCAAATATTAACCAGGTAGTTTATGACAGTGAAATCTGCACTCCTAAGCTATTTTGTTATCTGTATTACAAAGGGATTTTCAATATTTGAGGAGCTGGTCATTTATTACAGTCTCTACCCTGTCATTCAGGTAGCAAGACACCACATTTCAATAGGTTTTTAAACCCTCCTTCATGGCTCATTAACATGGATGGACATAACTGCAGAGGTCATAAAACAAAATAGCCTCCTACACTTAGTTGATAAATAGGTCAATCAGCTTACTGCATGGCGACAACAGCATCCCTGATAAGCACAAATTGAAACCTCACACATAGCTAATTGTATATGGAATGACCAATATGTCAATTAAGAAATAAGTCCTATCAAATAAAATAGTATCAACTACATGGAACTTCCTTACTGTTTTGTTTTCTTCTGGTTATATACTACAATTCCCCCACTGAGAAATTGTCAATTTTTTTTTATTGTTTAGGCAGAGGCAGAGAGAGGGGGGAGAGGTGAATGAGTGCAGTTCATATGCCCTGTAAGCTAAATCATTTTGGAACATTTTCTTACTCTAAGAACAAATGTTGAACATTTTATAATAACTACATTATACTGTTTTTTTTCTAATGCTCACTGTGTAGTATTATTATCTTAATTTTAGGTCATTTTGCCTCTCTTTTCTTCTTTTTTCCTCTTTAAACAATATATTTTCCACACTCTAAATGTACCTGAGTTCCTTTCCTGATAATCAAAAGTCTGTCAGGAGGTTTTCTGGCATCCCACCCTGGTATTATACTGTTTGACATCACTCAATAATGTATTGCACAACGAACAAACAATTGTTGCTCTTCACTTTCTGATATATGTCAAAACAAATGGCTATTTCAGATTTAGTTCTCACTGAGTGACATTTCTATGTAGTGTCATGCTTTCCTTTATCAACCTTAGCTTCCTGGAATGAAAAGTCTCAAGACCAAATATTAGCTCTCTTATTCCTGAGCCCATTTTAGCAACTTGTCAAACGCAGAGATCCATTATATACAATTCCATGAAACAACTTGTCATATCCTAACTATTCAACCGTGTTATTATCTTCAGCAACACTGCTATGAAGACTGGACCCTGTTTTCAAGATTCTGACTTTATAATCAATATTTCTGTTGAACTTTCACTTTACCAGTATCTCCAGGTCTTAGGATTGCTGGTAGACTGTAACAAGACTATGTTGTGTGGTAATCTTAAATAATTAGGCTAACTTTCCAAACAAAACCTTCATAAGATTGGATCAAGCAATAGTTCCTAATGGGTGGGGATGAGCCCATGAGTCTCCAGTCCTCTATAACAGATATTGGCAGTCAACCATTATTGGAAAGAGGGTGGCGCTTTCTTTAGTAGTTTAGCCACTTGCTTCAAGAATCTTATTAAATTTGGTGGGTTATACCCAAAAGGAAGACATGAAAATTTATTAGAAGGACTTACTGAGAAGAAAGTTTCAAAAGAAAGGATCGGAATAAGAGAAGTAAAGAGGGCACACACAGGTCATGACAGTTACTAAAGTTCATCATATTTGTGTAGGAATCTGTCAAATAATTTAAACATTTTTAATGCAGAAGTTCATGAATTTAAAAAAAACAAAACTAGAAAAGTGGTGAATTAATGAGCAGAGATGCAATGACACAAATACAATGAATCTAATGGAAAACTAAAAACAAAAATGAGCATATTTAACAGATCCATTATGATTTGCTTTTGTAACATTATTGTAGAGTCTTATAAAAGATGAAATTCTAAATCTGAATTAGATGGGCCTGGTCTTCAACTTCAGTGACACATCTCAAAGTGGAAAAATTATTTCACCCACATAAACTTAATTTCTATTTTTTATTTTTCCTCTTTATAGTTCATCTAGTAACAGTTAATATAGACATCCTCAGTTATATCAATTATTCCTTTTCCCCAAATCTTAATTTTTTTCTTTTTAATAGAGAACCATTCATATATTTAATATAAAGTCTCTGTCCACATGATCATTCTTGGATAAATATATTTTGCAATTTGGTTAAGATAGAAAGCAGAAAAAATAAGCCCATATTTGAATCTTGGTAGTCCTGAATTAAAAAGCAGTAATGTGAAGCAACCCCATTGTAAAGCAATTGACTTAAAACAAAAATAAAAACAAGTAAACAAACAAACAAAAATACTGTTCGCCTCATTCAACCCTGCTCCTATCTCCTTCAACTCTCTCTATATAAAGCATCAACTCTTGCTGACAATCTAACTCATACGAAACAAAACATAGACTCCAACATCTATAAATACTGAGATACTGTAACAAACCCTTGCAAGGTTATCTGTATACTAAAGCTGTTCTAGTTTGCTTTCTATTGCTATCATAAACACCATGACCGAAGGCAACATGAAGAGGAGAAAGATGATTCTGTTTATACTTGCACATCACAGTCAATCAGATGGTGAATCAGGAGTCAGTATAGGAACTCTGCACAGGAAGCTGGAAGCAAAAGCCGTGAGAAAATGTTGCTAACTAGCTTGTTCCAACTTCTCAGTGGGCTGGGCCTTCCTGTATCAATCATTAATTAATAAACTGCCCCCATTGAGTCTATTAGCCAATCTGGGGAAGATATTTTCTCAGTTGTGTGTTTTCTTCCTCCCAGATGAGAAAAAGCTGACAAAAAGCTAAGTAGCACAAATGTTAATCCATCAACCTATTTATCAGATTTACATGATTTCTGCCTAGGATCCTTCTCCAGAATCATGTCAGCCTTTGTGTTGCTGTTCTTCTTGCCATGATGACAATGGACTAAACCTCTGAACTCTAAGCCAGACCCACTTAAATGTTTTCCTTTATAAGTGTTTCCAGAGTTGTGGTGTCTCTTTGCAGTAATAGGAACCCTAATTAAGACAGAGACTTTCCCTCCTCCAGTCCCCCACATAGAGTGCTTTCTGTTCTTTGCTCTTTGTCTCAAGAAACTGCTGCCTCAACCCTTTCAGAGTCTTTACTTCTTTTGTCCTTGGACACTGAATTTGTAGTTTACCTCTGGGAAGGACCTGGTTTTTGGGCAGCCAAACATCAACTCTGATCCCCACAACATTGCAATAGGGACATGAACTTTTTGGGAGGTAACCCACAGCTGTCTGATTGGATTTAGAACCTGCTCAGCAGGAGAGACTTCATGCCTGTTACTATAAAACTGACCAAGAACTCATGGCTATAGAGGTCATAAACTCCAGGAGAGAAGTTACTATTATCATTTTGCTAAATTGGTAGATTATATAGGCTTCTAAATAATTTATCTAAACTCAGTTTAGCACACCTTACACTACTCATCAGAGAAATTTCATTTGCAGTGGACGGAAGTTATTACAAAGAACCACAGATGATCAAAGTGCAGAGAACCTGACTGTGGAGTGTTCATCCCATACTGGGTTTCTATACACCACTCCCTCCCCACAAGACTAAGGGAACATTATAGAAGAGGGCACATCGATTGGCATAGTAGACAGTGCCCAAACAGCATCTTCTGAATATGATACATGGTTGTATTAATGAGTTCTCAATAATCGTGTTTGTCTACAGCAGACTTTCACAAGATAGAGCTAGTCAATTTTCCAGACCTGAAAACTGTGTTTGTGTGTGTGTCTGCCATTGTGTGGGATAACTAGGTCAACTTGGGAGTAGCTCTCCCCTAAATAAGCAGTTATGGTGGTTAAGAGTGTTTGGTTTATTTTTAAATGGTTAATAAATAATTTGTATTATTATTTTACTTAAAAAACGATTTTATGTTTACTTTGTAATTGTCAACTTGATATAATCTAGAAACTTTTATATTCACAGTTTAGTCCAACTTGCACTAAGAATAAACTTCACTTATGGTGAATAGGGGTTATTACAGAGAAACAGAAATGATCAAAATTCAGAAAATAACTGACTTGAAGTGTTTATCCTGACACAGTGTGTGAGTTTGTGTTTTTTTTTTTTTTTTTTTGGGGGGGTGGCGGGGGTCTAGTTAAGATGCTACAGGCAGTTAATGGTTGCCAGGGGAGAAAAAGTCATGTTTCTTCAGAGGTAGAGCCTCAAGTAGAGCTTCAGTGTTACAGTGGTCAGAACTATTCCTGTGTGCACTAATTAGGGCAACATTAAATGGACTCAATAGTCTATACATACAAGTAATTATACATATATACATACATATGTACATACACATACATACATATATACATGCATACATACATACATACATACATACATACACTTCAGAAAGAGGGAGCAGAAGTACTCAGTGGGTACTTCCAGAGTTGGAGAATGAGTGATGAATTTGATCAAAATATAATGCATTCATGTATGTAGGAGCAATGTAAAAATTAAAACAAAACATAAAATAAAATAGGAGGGTATCAACATCAGTGTACAAGTATACAAGCATGCATGTATAGTTACACACACACGGGCACACACGCACACCAAAGGCAGAGCAATTTAGCTTGTAATGACATAAATATGGGGAATCAAAGCAGCAGGAACTCAAAGCAGCTAGTCCCATTATCCACAGACAAGCACAAGGAACAAGAAATTTACACACTGTGCTGGTGCTCAGCTGGCGTTTAGCAGATTTTCACCACTCAAGATCCCTTACTCAGGGAATGGTCCCGCCCCCAGTGGGTGTTTCTTCCCATGAATCAAGGTAATTTCCCATAGTCATGTTCACCAGTCAGTCTAAACTGACAGATGATTCTAGATCATATCAACTTGACAATTACAAGATAAGCATAATGTATGTATTTTAATTAAAGTAATAAGAAAAATTATTGCCAATTTAAAAAAAAAAAAACTCTAACCACCACAACTGGTTATTTTGGGGAGAACTATTCCCCAATTTGGCCCACATGACACAATTAAGCAAGTGAAGGGTACACATTATAGAAATGTGACTTGATATTTTTCTCATGAAGTTTCTGGGGTCAGACTGGCCACAGTAGCTCCTAAGTAACCCTGACAACTAGTGCTAATTACTGGCTAGTTCTGCGGTGTGCTCTGACTTGCCGGTTTCATATCTTTGAAGTACGTTTTCAAGACTGCCCACCCTGATGTCTGATTTCCATCTTTATAAAGATGTCTACCGGGAAGCATCCTGATGTAATCCAGCAAATGGGATCTTTCTTCACTTGTAAGATAATGTCCTATCAACAATGGCAATGATTAAACTCATTGTTCTAACTATATACAGTACCTTTTCACAATGCAGACTAAGTAGAATTGAGCAGACATAATATTTACAAATTTACATTAGCATATGCAAATAGACATCATGTCTATACTGCAAGTTGTTCTATCCATGGATATGAAATGTGTGTTTCCATGAAGATGTATTCACAACCTTTCTACTTTGTATGCAGTTGTATTTGTGTAACATGGTAAGAACATTATTATAAGATGCATTATAAAAAACAGCTAATGAAGAAGAAATAATGATGACTGTGCACTGTAAAATGCATCACAGTGATAATTAGACTACAACAGAAGTGCTTACTGATGTCTTTTAAACACCTGCTTGGTAATTTTTAAGCATGGATATTACTTCATTGAACAATGCACCCATAATTAGAAGACAGAGTAAGGATTAAATAATAAACCCAAAGCAGACCTCCACAGCACTTGCTTTTAACTTTCTACTCTGTCTTCAGAATGCATGAAGTGACAGCTTTATTTACAAGGGAAACAACAGAATAAATGTACTCATTCTCTCGGGGCAGAGTCCAGACTTTATTATGACCTCCATTTTTTAGAAAAGTGGTGTAGATCTGGGAGAGTTTGTGCAGTGACACTGGAAATGTGTTAGGTAGGGGCAGCAGGGAAAGAATGCTGAGTTTCAGGGGTTAGGTCTCCAGGCTTGGTCCAAAATTCACTTAGTGTTTCTATCCTGCCATTCCACACACAAGCTTGTTGTCTCATGTGATTGATACTCTATATAATTGTCACACATTCACATATACACGTTCTTTCTTTTATCAATATAGTGAGAACATAGATACCAAGAGACAGACCACAGACAGCTAATCTCAGTTGACGATTCAAGGGTAATCCATGAATTGACAGCACTGTCCTCTTAGAAGTAATCAGAAGGCCATAGCCTATGACTTCACCTTAGATCTGATAACTAGGACTTAAATGTTTATAAAACCATTGTATAATATTTATGAACATTAATGTATAACATAGCAATTTGTACATTCTTATTGATGAACCCTCATGTGGAGATTTGGATACCAGGTAACACTCAGGAATCATGACAAACATGCTATCTGTCTCCAGGCAATCTCACTGAGAGGGTATTCCCTTCAATTAGAAGACTCTAGAAAGCCATGCTTTGTTTATACAGCCACTTTTGTTTCTTAAAAATCGAATAAACTTTTAAATTTATTTCTGAAATTTTTCTCTCTAAGACATAGCATTCCTATAAATAAATATGAAGGAATATACATATCAAGGGGCCTGTAATGAAGAGTTATGTGTTGAATGTTGCAGGTTGTCTTATTTAGGGTTTTACTGTGGTGAACAGACACCATGACCAAGGTAACTCTTATAAGGACAACATTTAATTGCGGCTGGCTGGTTTGCAGGTTCAGAGGTTCTGTCTGTTATCATTAAGTCAGGAACATGGCAGCATCTAGGCAGGCATTGTGCAGGAGGAGCTGAGAGTTCTACATCTTCATCTGAAGGCTGCTAGTAGAATACTGACTTCCAGGCAGCTAAGATGAGGGTCTTAAAACCCACGCCCAGAGTGACACACCTTCTCCAAGGCCACATCTCCTAATAGTGCCACTTCCTGAGCCAAGCATATACAATACAAAACATCACATATGTTAATATAGCATCTATGAATATGGAATAACTCTTTACATTCAGTAGCTGCATTTATATACAGAGCCTGTCATCGCCTACAAAGGATAATTCAACAATAATATTATGCTGATAAATTATGGAGGAAAAGGACAGAGAACCAATATGTTAAAAGAGTTAAAAATATGACATATTAAAATAGACAACATAAAGCTAATGTACCTAAGAATGCATCTGCATGCTAAAAAAAAGAATTAAAAATACTATAAAAATAGGATAATGAAGACTTATAGGAAGAGAAAGTGGTTACAATAGAGAAGGACAACAGGGCAGCGGGACAACTCTACTTCTTAGACAAATGATTACAAAAACGGTTAGAAATAGTTTCTATTTCATATGTTTAGGGCTTTGTAACAATTTTACAGTAAAAAAAATTAACCGCAAAAATATTGTAGAGAGCTCAATCCAACCCAAGAGGTTAGCTATCTTAGGTTTTGTAAATTATCTTGCTCTCAAATTTATCATATTTACCTGAACAACTAGGCAAGCCTAGTGATCTCAGTTTGATCCCTCTAGCACAAATAAAGGTAGAAAGAGATAATTAACTTAAAAAATGTGTCTTTTGACCTCTATCATCATGATGTGGCATGCATTTTCAAGCACACAGCATGCAGGTACATGTCCTTGTACTAAAACAACATGAAGCAAAAGGAACGGTGAACATATTCTCTCATCCTTTTGGAGAGATTCTTTAATTATTTTTAAGTGGTCTTATATTTCTATTTTAGCACATCAACACTGCACATCAAACTGGAATGTCTATACAACTCGGATTCCCAGAGCCTATTATGACCTTGGCATAAAAATGGAGACCATTTACTCATCTTCATCTAAGTGATAAAGATAACTAATATATCAACCTCAGTACTGTTTAAGGACTTAATTAAGTATTAGGGGTTGTAATAAGTTTTGAACCACAAATCACTATGCACAAATTATCTATTACCAGCAGAGCTGTTGGTTTGAGAAAAAGTAATAAATGGAACTGGGCTTTGGAAGTCTATTGACATGGACTGAATCCCAACCCTTTCTAAAGTAGAGGACCTTTTTTTCTCTCCTTCATTCATAAGTAGCATAGGGTCCTTTCAGGAGAAGAAAACATAAACTATTTCCTACTATCACCTATCACTTTCAACATAAATAATTATTTATCTTTTAATATTATTGCTTTAGAATATTTTAAAGTTGAAAGTACAGAATTAACCTTTGTATATATTTGATATATATTATCTATATGCATATATCAGATCTTAGGTCATGTTTAAAAAAAATGTTCAAAGCTTTCTTAAAGGATCTAGAGAGAGACTTCAGTTGTTAAAGTACTTGCCACACTAGTTAGCACCTAATTTCAACCCTTAAAACAAGTAAAAAAGCATGGTGATATAAGTGGTGGCATGCTTGCTTGTAATACCAATGCTAGAGAGACAGAGCAAAGAGACTCTTGGAGCATGCTAGCTAACTAGCTGCCTACTTTTTTTTCCATTGTGATAAAACACCAAAACTAAGGCAACTTATAAGAGAAATCACTTAATTTGGGGCTTATGGTTTCAGAAAGTCAGAAACTATCATTGTTGGGAACATAAGAGCAGGTAGGCAGGTGGGGTGCTGAGAGCTTACCTCTTGATAGAAAAATAGAAGGCAGAAATAGACACACACACACACACACACACACACACACACACACACACGACGTTTCTTTAGAAACCTAAATGTGTACCCCCAGTAATGCACCTCTTTCAAAAAGTCACTTTTATCTTTCCCAAACAGTTTCATCCACTGGTGACCAAGTACTCAAGTGCATGAGCCTATGGGTCCATTCTCATTGAAACTGCCACATTATCCTCACCTAATCATTGAGTTTCAGGTCCCAGTCAGAGACTCTGTCTCTAAATGAAGGTGGATAAATCCTGTGCAACCACACCCAAGGCTTGCATCAACAGACATATGCACACACATGCAACCTAAATACTAACAATTAAATACACATATGCACAAATACATAAGGAAACTGACAGAGAATCTTGGTAAGTATTCAGGCTAGTTGATGAGTATTAAGGGACTTATTGTAGTATTTTTTATTCTATATATTTGGAAATATTTATTAAAAGTAAAATAAATTACCCCTATAAATTCCATCAAGAAGAAGGCACCTGAAGAAAGTACCTGTCACTTTTATGGAATTCTAATGTGCTAAGTTTCCTGACTATTTTATAATAGATTTTTTTCTCTCTACTTAAGTACCAATGAAAGAATTTATCAATTTGGTAGGTTAAAAATTGCAGTGTGTTCTTTTAATATATATTTCTCTGAATACTAGTGAAGTTGGAATTGACACTTTCAATATTTATTAGTTCTGTCATTGTCTTCTATTCATATTTTTGGTTCATTTTTTTCTGTGAGGGTCATTCATCTTTTATTATTATACTCATTGTATTCTTTATACGGTCTAGGTATGAATTCTATTGCATAATACACATAAAGTTGTCTCATTTTATCTAATTATGTCATACAGAAAGTGTTAACCTTTATTCAAATATATATTTGCCATCTAGAAAACTTCACCATTGTGATGTATTGTTTTCTGTTTATTCTTTTACAATTCAGTGTTTTATCATACCCAATGCATGGTGCATTTTATGACTTAATAAACTGTATTTAGAACTAGTTTAGATGTATTTTACAAGTCAAGATCTAACTTCTTCACAAATCATCTATTATTACTTATTCTAAAAATAAATCCATCTCTCCTAATGTACTTGAATTTTCTCCTCTTCATATTTGAACAATTCTGGAATAGGATGTTGTCTGTTGTAGCTAACAACCTTTCAGTGTTTGCCAATGTCTATGTTTAACTCTCAAAAGAAGAAAATATTACTCATTTATCAGCAGAAAATGTGTTTAGCATAGTCATAAAAGGGCTGCAGACCTGCTCCTTTTTTTCTCACAAGATGGAAGAAAGAGAGCTACACTGTTCTACAGGCACATACGTTGGTGTTTTCTTACACCTCAAAGAGAAGTAGATGACATTATCACAATGTAAAAGCTGTGGTATTCATAGGCATGACATTCTCATATGAAGCACAAAACTTTTCACTCTATTTTTAGGGTAAGCCTAAAAATGTAACTAGTCTTGGGACTTAACATGTTAAGTTGCAAGTACATTAGGGTTGATACTGACAGGAGTTATTCCTGGGAACAGATGTTGAGATAATTGGCTGGATCTCCTGAAGGAGCACTGAGGAAATAAAGACCATCTAATGAAGGAGTGAAATATCAAGGGTTTCCAGCTATAGCCTCATAACACTGCCTTGTCTAAAAAAGGTGTCATGATCCCGATATGATAGCAGTCTTTCTGTGGAAGATGGGCATAGGTATGTTACAAACAGAGACACAGAGGGAATCTCTTAAGATCTGAATTTTACTGACCTTTTTGACAAAAATCCCTAAATCACAACTTGCCAAGGAAGAAAAGAGGAACAAGGGTTTTGAACTCAAGGCAGTGAGAACCATAATACATTGTACTTCAAATACAAAAGGATCACACTGGAATACAACTCAAGATCAACCAAAATTCCAGAGGAGGAAAAAAAGAAATAGCTTGTAGTGTTCAGAGCCAATGGAAACAACTTTGAATTTGAGAGAGAAACAGGATCACAGATGATTTATGTAATAAACTAGTCTAATCCCACAAGTGACAGTAACTTGATGAAGCGAATTCCTAATCATGGTTGGATCTAGGAGCAGAGGGGTGATAGCTCTCTAGGAACACATAGACCCACATAGATACTTGGTGCTTCAGTCACCACTTCAACATGGCACACCAACTGCAACACCTTATATGCTATGAACTTCCCATTTTATTTAAAGAGATATACAGCAGCATGTGTATTCTAAAGCAAGAGAATAAATAAAACAATTCTTCACAAAGAAACAAATACTATATTTATTTTGATTAAATACATTTAAATACATATTTAAATAAATAAATATTTCTGCTCTCTTAAAATAGTGAATCAGCAATTTCAACTAACCTGGACCCCTGAGATCACTCAGACACTGAGCCACCAACCAGGTAGCATACACAAGCTAGTATGAGCCCCCTTGGCACTGACATATTTACATCACAGAACTGCCTGGTCTGGCCTCAGTTAGATAAGATGCACTTAACTCTTGAGACTTGAGGCACCAGGGAGTGAGGAGGCATGGCAGAGGGTGGGGTGAGGTAAGGGGGGTGGAGACATCCTCTTGGAGACAGGGGGAGGAATGGAGTGAAGAACTGTGAGAGGGCAGACTTGCCACAGGAGGAGAGTAATGGCTGGATTGTAAAATATAAAAAAAATAATAAAAATATAGTAAATCACAAGCATATTTCAATGTACATTGTTCTCTCTTTATTCATCCCCTAAATGCATTTTCTTTCCTATACAACCACTCTATCTGATTGCAATTACTTTCCATTAAGACACTGATTTCTAGTTGCTCTAGAACTTGAGTCACCTTTGGGGTATACTATAAAGTCAAAATTTGATGTGACCTCCAACCGCAACCAACAGAATACTCCTGGCCCTAATCCAAGTACATTGCTGTATAGACTAAATGTTATAAAGCTCCCGTGAATAACATTTCTCCGGCATTCCTCTTTTATTAGCCAATGATGCATGATTTTGCTTTTCAGTGTAGAGGTAAGACTAAGCTATGTTTTAAAAAAATATTTTCCACTCAGTGATTTTGTTTATGCAAGTGAGATTACAGTTGTTTTACAGTGTGTATGTGTTCACCGCAGTAATTGTAATCATTAATTGGATAATCATGCAAATCAATACCCATAGACCTGTGCTCTCTTAATTTTCAGGCACACAGTTAACTGCTTTCTGGTACTTCCCTGACACCAGACTTTCATCTATGATTCTGTATGCTTGAGTTAGTCTCACAGTCTATTTCTCCTCTCTTCAAACACTCTTATTTGTTGCTTTCTTTCTTTTTTTCAATCCATGCTTAGAATGATTCCCCACAAGATGACTGAAGAAATCCAAATTATGTTGCTCTACTTGGAACAGCATCCTCTGGGCAAAGACAAACCTAGAAATCTTTCAAAAGGCCTTTCAAGATGCCCCAGACTATATGGATTAGAATTGATGTGACTATAGTTCTCACAGTTCTTGAGGCAAAGAACTCCAAGATAAAGGCCCAATCAATGTTCAGTTTGAGAAGGACCACACATTTTGGGTCATAGCTAGAGCTCCCTTGTGCTCTGTCACTGTGGAAGATGCACAATGTTTTTGAGAGGTCTCTACATCCAATTACTCACATGTGTTGGCTTTACTTCTATAATGTCTTTCTCCCCAAATTCAATAGTTACAAAGGAAAATGAGCCATCCCCTCCTTGTGGCAATGAGCCATATTTCATTTACTTGGGTCTTGTGAAGATTACTTACTACTTTCTTGAATTTCCTGTTCCTGAATTTGTAACTCTGAAGCATGTAGCAATGCATAGCACCATGTGTTATATAACCTAGATTCATAATCTTGTGATATTTCTATTCCGGGCCCCTTCAAGTCCCCTTCGCCCACAAAAGAGACACGTGAGGCAGTGTTCGGGTGGTTACTACAGCAAGGCTTTATTCTTGTATCAGCAGAAGCGGAAAGACCCAAAGCCCAGGAAAGGCACTGCTATATGTACCCTAGAGTGGCGTGTTCACTTCTGATTGGCTGTTCACTCATTACCCATATTACGCCCCAGGATGGGCAGTGACTTTGGCGCGCATTTGCCTTTTGCACCTGCGCAGTTAGTTGTTTACTTGTGGGAGGACAGGATGCCCGCGCCATCTTGTAATGGCGAATGTTGTCACGCTCACCGCTGCTCCTAACATATTTCAGGTATTTTTAAAGCACAAATGATCTTTATTTAAATCAACAACTGTCTTGGAATACAGACAACTACTCAGCCCTATGATAGAAAAGGGCACCTACTTTTCATGAAGGAGACTCTAAAAGACCTTTCTCAGAAAAGGAAGGTGATATGAATTCTATTTACAGGCTATAAAAATGGTAGTTTCATCAACAGTTTATTTCTGTCAATTATCAGTGGTGGACTGGAAATAATCGCAGTAGATGCTAACAAAATAAACAAAGAGGTGATAGATGGACGAGTCTGACACAATGGTCACTCTCACTTACCCAAGTGGCATTACCTTCTAGTGGGCAAGAAGAATGAATTTTTTTTTAAAAAAAAAATGGAGATAACTCATTAAGAGATTGCTTATTAAAGTACAGTTTGAGGTCACATGGCAGAATGCTAAAGGTTTGAGGAGAGCAGGAAGTCAGCCAGGGTTATTGAGGAGTCTAGCTGACCCTAGGTGACAGTACAGACTTTATACAACCAGATTTATGTTGGAGAGCCATCCTTACAAACTCAGATGTAGAAACAACAATATGTTGTAGAGTCAATGAGGAGAACACAGTGAGTTAAGACCTTTGGCTGGTCATGTTCCCCCATGAGCAGCGGGGTGCCTTCCACAAAAGAGCACCAAGTCTTGTTTTCCTTGCTGAAGATTTTCTCCAGGAGCCTCCACCAGGTCTTCCTTTCTACATGGAAGAAAACCTTAGAGATACTTTTCCCCAGTCAGAATCAAATACTTTTGCAGTCCTATCCCTTTTCCTTTGTAACTGCCTGTAGTATGGTATAGCTGTGGAACATGCATGTCCCCATGCACATAAGAATTTTTTCCTCCACCTCTGTCCCATGTGAGGAGGTCATACAGCCCTGTAGGCAGGTTAAACTTCCTTTCCCTTTAAAAGGTCATGTTCAGCAGCACCTGAAATTCCTCCTTATGCAAATGAGGCATCAGAACCCTGGCCCTGGGCAGATGATGTGTACTCACTCCAAAGCCCTTCCTAACCCTCAAAAGTTTAAAGAGCCTTTGTTCTCCCAATTAAATGAACTGATCACTGAAACCTGTCACCTGAGAAGTCTGTTTCTTGCCATGCTCACCTGCTACCTGAGGTCTCCCTTACTTGCACTAGTGTGTTAATCTTAATTAGCACAAAATCTCCCATCATTTACTCTCAAAATTTTATTAAGTTTGTACAGGGAAAATCTTTCTTCAATCCTCAAACTCTTAATCAGACCTAGAAAGGTTAGGAGCTATATACTGTAGCTTAATTACTAAAATATTAAATTCCTTATATGTGTATTACTTCACTTATGAGGTGTATGGTATGATGATAAGGAGAAAAGGGATTTAAAACAGCCAGCAGAATTACCAGTACATACATAGAGCATACTAAATCCACATTTCTCACCGACATCTGGAATCAAGGCACTCTTATTTAGCCTATTGTATATGTGAGCTCTCTTTGTATAAAAGGCAGAAACACAAGCTAGCCTTGAGGCCAAGTATTTTCAACTCTTCTATGAAAGTGACACAGAGGACCTTCCACAGGAGAGATCATTACAGGGGTCCCATTCTTTCTAGAACTACCATAGTCTACCTGTAGTGCAAATGCTTGGAAGGGAGAATGCACCCCTGTTTCATTCTTACCCCTTGCTCAGTCTTCACAGGAACAGTAGTAGGCCATGTACTAGGGTGATGGTATTAGCAAAATCCAAAGCTAAAGAAGAGACAACTTGACCTGGAATAGTAAGTACTAAGACAATGCCTTTCACTACTAATCAGGAACTCCAAAGGATGAATAGGACAATGGCTGAAGGCTGGATTAGGATTAAGGACCTTAGGACAATGAGCAGCAATGGATGCCATTCTCTAGCAGAGACTGAAGAAAATTTGTTCCCTCTAAGATGGAAAAGTACAGATAAAATCATAAAGGTAGAAAGCAGCCTAACTATGACACAATGGAAGTGAACATATGTGTAACTAAAAAGGAAACTGAATTAAAAAAACAAGGTCCTTTAAAACAAAATATCCATTGGGCAATGGGAATTGGGACTACCATCTGGGATTGAGACTATTTATCTGGTGATTTATCAATGATTTTTTTCCCCCATGAGCCATTAAAGGCTGGAATCACTCATTATGATTTCTTTTTAAATCTCCTGTTGAACTAGAATTTCTTTGTACAAATCAGTTAGCAGGTAAAATATAAGTAGATTTTATCTTTTAAAACTATAACTGAAATTTTGATCAAGTTTATGGTACCAAGCATAGATTTTCTCAGGTGCAGCAGGGCCTCAAATCCAATCAGAGAGAGTTTTCTTAACCAATAACCACAATGCCCCTCGTTCTCAAGTTGGCACAACTTGCCAGGCAGAATCATCTCATACTTTTGGGAATTCAAGTGATACTAACACAGTTGTTGTCTTTTATCCTCTGGGAGCCAGCTCAACATACTCCAGTACCATGAAAGCTACCTGATGAGGGGGAAGCCTATCTACACCATGCATGAAGCATATATGGCATTTTTGGCAATACAGTCTTGCCATCCAGTTCTAGTGTGCAACCAAGAGGAATGGAAGGATACTGGAGTTTTTGGGTCTATGCTGATTAACAGATCATAGTGAGATGTGCCATCGTGTGCCCTCAGGGTTTAATAAATTATGGATGGCTTCTACAAGTAGCATTGCCAAGCTCTCTCTCTCTCTCTCTCTCTCTCTCTCTCTCTCTCTCTCTCTCTCTCCCTCCCTCTCTCTCTCTCTCTCTCTCTCTCTCTCTCTCTCTCTCTCTTCCAGGTCATTTTAAGTGAATGACTTTATCTTATTTTCTGGAAATTCTGTACTTTAATTTAATTAAACTAAATGAATCACAAAGACACAAATCATGAATCTGAGAAAAGATCCAAAGGAGGCCTGATGGGAAAATGAGAGAGTATGAAGAGAGTAATAGGAGTTGAATTCACACATGAAAATATCAAAAAAAATAATTTTTAAAAAGTAACATGCAAAACTATATCTTTTCTTCAAAAAGCATTGCATGTTATCTCATTCTTTCTGTATTGTTTTCAAGTAAGCTTTTCAAAAACAAAGAACGTGTTTGTTTTTCTTACTGATCTGCCTTTCCCTAAACAGAAAAATTGTCTGACTTCTGAAGCATGTCTAAACAGAGCTGCATAGTTTGACTTACTTCATAGAAATTCAGTATGAATCCCATCACAAATCCTGTTAATTATTGAACCTTTAAATCCCATTTTACCATCTCCAACTGAACAGCTTATGATGAATACAGCAGACTGCTAACATCCACGAGCTTGTAGTTTATGATTCTGACAATTAGCAGTGACTATAAACGCCCATGACACACACTCACTTGGAATTTTCCTTGAGATCTGAATTTAAATTACCTCCTGGGAGCTTCTGGGAGTGGAAAACTCAGAAGCAAGTCACCTGCCTAAGTGACCGAACACACTGATGCCTCAGCAGTTCTGCAATCATAGACACCGACATGCTTTAGCTCAGATCCCAAGTCAACTTACAACATTACCAAAACACACACTCTGCCTCTCTCTCTCTCTCTCTCTCTCTCTCTCTCTCTCTCTCTCTCTCTCTCTCTCTCTCTCTCTCTTTCTCTCTCTCTTGGATATGTATGTGTATATGCCTGCATGAGTTATATGAGCATCAGAATTGCACAAGTGCTCTTGGAAAGCAGAAGGGGTGTCTGATTCCCGGCTGTGGCATTATTGGAGGTGCAAGTCATTTGATATGGGTGCTAGAACCAAACCTGGGTTCTCTGCAAATACAGTAAGCACATCTTAACCACTTGTGTCACCCTCAAGTGATCACTTTTTGAGTTGAAATTTTGTTTTGAGTTGGGTTTTTTGTTTGTTCACTTGTTTGATTTTTTTGTTTTTGTTTATTGTTTTTGTGTTTATTTTTGAGACAAGATCAGCTATCTATCCCAGGCTGCTCTCAAATTCATTATATAGCCCATTATGACTTCAAATTCATCGTCCTTGAGCCTCCTGAGTGCTGGGATTACAGGCATGTCCCACCACACTATACTGAGGATTTGTTTTAATTAAAGGGAAGATTGGGGGAGATTGTTTCTATGCAGCATGTATCATGGACACATTTTCACATGCTCTGAGTTCTTTAACATTCTAGTCAGCAAGCCTCCTTCACTGAGGCCAAAGAATCCACCATGAAAATGCACCTCTGGTCAGAAAGAATGCCCTTGTTCTAGACTGACTCAACTTAAGGATCCAATGATTTGAGAAACAGCCATTCTAAGCACCCAGCTAGGTGAGAATGTTAATGGCATTTTATAAGGTGTTCTCAAATACCTACGTGATGTAATAATTAATATATAAGCATTTGACATCACTAGTATCTCCATGTGTTTTTATATCATTATTATATTCTAAGAAATCATAAGGCAGTACTAATACAGATATCCAGGGAAACATCTTTCGAAAATTTTTGACAGATTTTACTGGTGTCCCTGTTGTCTGGCTTCTTCACATGTTAATTACTAGAGTTTAGACTAAATCATGGTTTCTCCTTTGGTCCTTAGAGAAACAACTCACAGATATCATCAAACCTCCCTACATTTGAAACTAATGATCTAAAAATTGCCACCACCTGGTCCTTACTTTCTCTTCCATTTATTTATCCAATTGCACACTTATTACAGGGACTGAGTAGTGATCAGGGCTACAGCCCAGCATAAGGCCACTGTTGTCCTATGGCATCGGCAATTTGAGGGGAAAATATAGGTGTGTAAAAGAGAGTATTAGATTGGGTCTCAAATGGGCATCTAAATTACTCAGGCATAAAGCAACAACAATACCTAAAGGAAGGTTAGCAATTGAGACACTAATTAGTGTCCTTAAAGATGACTAAACTGGGCTATGTGCTGGAATGTATAGGGGTCAGAGAATAAGAAATTAGATGATACAACATTCACTACGTTAAATCATTGGGCTTCATCTTAAGGACACTAAAAGCCATCTGAAGAGTGTCAATCTAGAAGTGGAATGGGGAAATGGGATTTTAAAGAATACTTTCTTTGGCCATGCAGTGGAGGATGAAATTCAGAGAAATAAGTCAGAAGAAAGCAAAACAGTGTAAGAATACAGGCCAGAGACCTGGTAGACTGTATTGCCATAAGAATGAATATTGGAAGAAATATTGGAAGCAGATTTAGTATTACTTAAGAGACTGTGGTGTGAAGTGGCAAAGTGGCTACAGGAGACTGAAGGAGATGAAAGGATCAGAAGTGTGAATGATGGTCTCATGTATTTTCATGGCAAAAACAAACAAACAAACAAACAAACAAAAAAACACAGTTTTAAAAAATATTTTTATGGGATGCTTATGTCTCATACCAAGGCAGACATTAGAAGTATGCAGGTCTCTGTTCAAGTTTTAAAAAATGGCTTAATTTATAATCACATAGGGCAATTCTGTCTACAGAGGAAATACCACACAGTAGTCACAGTGGGATTTATATCAAAAGCCTAGGGATGGAACTAAGGACATGATGAATCAGAAAAGAAAGGCTGAGCTTTGTTGCTAAGCTTGCAGTTGTCTCCTCTGAAAGGCTTTTCTGGTTCTCATCCATGAATAACCCTATAATGGCCTTAGTCTTATGATTATCCTGGTCTTTGTGTAGAGAGCAGAAGGAATAGGCAGAATGGATTTCCATTTAACTCTAACCAGATGATTGGCAGAAGCAAGAATGGATCTATAGTCAAAACAAACACTAGCTCAGTCTTGCTTTGGAGACTTCTTTACAGATTTTTGGTTTTGCTCTTATTATGTGGCATCCTTGTGAATTGTTTACATAGTCCAGCCCTATAAAATTAATTGTGATTTTTGCAGCAGTCAGCATGGTGATAGTGCCATGTCCTGATAAGCTTGCTTGGACAATGATGTTATCAGCTGAATCGTGAATTCTGTCAATGAAGTGACATTTCATGCCAGTTTGAAGCTGAACCTAAAATTCTTACACTGAAAGCAGGCACCAAGAAGAATCCATTTCATGCTAAGAAAATCACTGCAGTTTTTTCATATTTGTACACACCCCGTGTTTTCCTTGTATATCCTAACTTGGGAGTGATTATCTACACCATCTAAAGGATAATAGAGTTATTGTAGCAAAAATTCATTTGGGAAAGAATGTTGTAAGGTGCATTCATTACTAAAGAGGCTACCATAAAACAATGCATATTTCTCAAATGTGGAAGATAATTTTGTTTATCCTGACTGGAGGAATTCATGTTGCCCTATCACTCAAAAGAATGTACATTTTTTAAACTGGGAATTTACCACCTGATTTTGCCCACAACAATACATTCTTTGCAGTATACTGTACCTTACTCTCAACCACTTTAAGAGGGTGGGAGTTACACACACATCCACCTACCTTTATATTGTAAATGTATACATTCTTTGCATTGAAAATAAATTTGTAACATACACATACAATACATGGCCACCCAGCTGCTAAGTAGCACTTGAGAGACACTAAAACTAAAAGGCACTAACACTAAAAGGTACGTATCCTCACTTCAACTCTTCACTTATAAGAACAAGTTCTTCAAGAATCATTCCATTGTAAGATATCACGAACTTCGTGGGATTATTTACATTCGTGAAACTAAGCATCTAAGTTAAGAAACAGAATGGAAAAGGTCGCCTTCAGAAAGCGTTAGTGCATGAACTTGCATTCCTGGGATGTACAAAGCTTGCTTTCTGAAGCCTGAAGAAATATTTTTTTTTTTCTGACAGAATGCAACAGCTGAGAAATACAGCAACCCAGTGAACAGTAGCTTCTGTTGGAGTGAAATACTTGTCTTTGAAAATCATCAGTCCCCTGGACATTCAGTTCATTTTGCAACTGTAAATTATTTAGAAAATGGCATCACTTCTGCTATTCTAATACATTCTAGGCACTATTTCTCATCATATTTATATGAGAATGTGAAAATCTCTGTCTTCACCCCCCCCCCTTTGGAGCCAAAATAAAATACAGCAACACTGCTGAGAATTTGTATATTAAAGCACCAGAGTTATGTTTCCAAAAATAATCAAGAAATATTCAAATAGAGTCTCTTTATATGTGAGTGAAATTGATTAGCAACTCTAACACATTTGATGTTAATGGGAATGTTAAGTTAGTGGCAGAGAAGAGTACAAAGCTAAAAACTTGAAGCCTGCACTTCACTCATTGTGTGTGCACTGTTTTAATGTGCATCTCTTCCACATTGAGTCAGAGTAATAAAAAGAGAATTATACTAGAAATTCTGCATGGCAGTGTAATGTAATGAAGTGGACTTGCCAAAGTTTCTCTTCTACCCAGAAGATGAAATCTATAATTCAGGGGAAACCTGGATGTTAAGGAGTCCTATATCAGAGCTGAACAGCCTTAGCTATAAATGAAACTTCCAGAAATATACAGCCAAGTTTCAAGTGCTATTCACAGAAGAAGCTTGGAGAGGTCAAAGACCATATTTAAGTCAGACTGGCACCTCAACATGTGGACATGCTAAAGATGATTGAATACTTTTCTTAAACAACTAACCAAGAAACCAACCAATAAACCTAACAAACACAACCAACTAACCAACCAACCAAACAAACAAACAAAAACCAGCACTGCCATTGTTCATTTTGTCAAACCCACAGGGACTAACAACTTTACTCTCTTAGCATTTGTTTTGGCCATGATCCTTCAAACCAAGGCCAGCATGCTGAAATCCCTTAATTGTCCATTTATATCACCAAGAAAATATACTTTAGCCAAGTTTTAAAGAGCCTCAAAAGGATCTGGAGGCACTTATGGACTTGTTTCTAAGACTTATTTATAAATGTTTATATTTCTGAAAATTTAACAAGTAGAAATTGTTAAGGAATAATCACTGAGATAAATCAGCCTGCACATCTCAATGTCAGTTCTTGTCAATGAACCCTGCTGCCCTATCCCACAGTCTCATCTCATAACAAATCATCTGATTAACATCACTGGAGTGAAAACTGCTTTGCAAAAAAATGTAGAATTATTTTCAAGAGTGATATATTGGTTTGTGTAAATCGACTTGTGTATTCATCTATTAGACCCATTTCTTCCTAACTTCTCTGCCATAGTTGCATCTTCAGAACAAAGGTGACTTATGTTTTGGACAGGACCTGGAAGACCAAGAAGAGGAGAAATGGTTTATTTGAGAATTGGTGATATAAATGTCATAGTACTTTTCTTCACTAGCTGGCCTAATATTGTTGTTGTTGTTGTTGTTGTTGTTGTTGTTGTTGGTGGTGGTGGTGGTGGTGGTGTGTGTGTGTGTGTGTGTGTGTGTGTGTGTGTGTGTGATTAAATTAGCAGAGTATGGCTTTTCCTTTTCTCATCACAAGCAATTCTGGCTGAAGCATCAAGAGAAAGTGTAGATGTCCATGTGGGCGTGTGGAGGCCAAGGTGATAAAGGACACTGTGGTGGCTAGGGAAAGATAATGAGGGTGACTTTGTGACTAATTTGGGGAAGAGGACAAAAGGCAGCCAAGCATGTACTGCCAGGGTTCAATAGGCAGCTGTAGGGCTACCTAGTGTTGTGTGTGAGCACCCAGGAAGGAAATTCATCTGGAAAGTTGTCACAGGGAACTTAGTACAATCAGGGTATTATTGAGTCTCTCTATGACCGTTCCTATGGTTCCTCTATACTGTTATCACAGTGAATCTTTAGAGGTCTGTTAGGGTTTCTATTGATATAATAATACCCCATGACTAAAAGCAGCTTGAAAAAGAAGGGGTTTATTTTGTTTACTTCTTCCATATCACAGTCTATCATTGAAGAAAGTCAGATCAAGAACTCAAACAGGGTGGTACCTTGGAGCCAGAAACCTAAGCAGTGATCAGATACTACAAGCTGATTTGCTCCTCATGGCTTGCTAGCCAGCTTTTTTTATCCAACCTAGGATACCAGCTCAGAGGTGGCCCCACCCTGGACACTCCTACATCCATCAATACTTATGTACGAGCTGCATAGTATTGCCTACAGCATGATCTTATGGAAACATTTTTCTCACCTGACATGCCTGCTTTGTGATGTCAAACTGGTATACTTGTGTTTTTGTGAAACTGGCCATGTGGAGAATTGTATCCAGTGTTCCTCTTGAATATTAAAATTGCAACACAGTTGGCAAGCCACATCATCTCTCTGGACCTCAACTACAAAAAGTTAATAATGCCCCAAGGGAAAGTTTTACATTTCTTACAACTCCTTACTAATAGACAGGAGTGATACGTGGAAGTAAAGATTAAGTCAAAATAAAGAGGACTAAAATATCATTTGTCACCACCAGACTGCTGAATACACTGATTTAAAAATCAGTCCTGGCTCTGTAGCAGGCATTCCTGGTTGTTCCTCCAGTGTTATTTTGTTTTGTAAGTCGAACTATAAAGTTGGTGATGCTTATTACATTAAAACTTGCCATTGCCACATGGAAAACTAAAGTTGGTTAGTTAAATCATTTGCTATTCAATATGGCATTCCAGATTATCCCAGATACTTGACAGGCATAAACCAGACTCGATGACTTCTCCTTTTTTGTTCAGTGAGTGGAGCAGCTTCTCCTTTCAAGGTTGTGTGTACCCTTTGAGTTGACAAAGACACCCTGCAGTGGAACATGAGTATCCTCAAAGATTATTTTAATTCCTGTTTGTCTTGCCTGGAATGCAGATTTGTAATAACCATCTAATCAAGTATTCTTTTTTACAGTCCTGATCTCCACCCCCCAAAAGGGAAGAAGTAATTTTCTTGTAGTTCAGTGAAATCCCGATTTAAACTGGATGCCTGGGATATGGTTAAACTCTGAGTTTTCAAAAATGAACTTTAGTCAAATGGGCCCTTCTTTGATAGAAATTTATGTATTAAATAATCCTACAAAATGTATTTTGAGAATAAGGTGTTGACTAGCATCTAAGAGTATCAATGCCCAGATAAATATGTATGGAATAAAGCAAGCACTGAACAAGGAAGCACTGGTATGGATTTCTCGTTTTAAAGTATTACATAAGCACCTGACAGCACAACAGTTTCTATAGATCCTGTCAGTTCCTCCCAACAGCCTGGTCAGGGCTCATGTTCTGCTCTGAATAGACTGGAACAGGTCCACACACTCTTAGAAATGTACAAAAATAATTGACTCCAACTTATTTTTTTCTTCAGAGGAAAGAACAGTGTGTCTATAGATTCTTAAAGCATCTGGAATCAACAAAGAGTAAGCATCACTCAGTGTCTTGAACAAAACCTGCTTTATTATTTGGGATCAAGATATTTCTGTAAATGTAATAGTCTTTTACTAATTAGAAAAATATTTAAAAAGATCCTTGGGAGAACAAAGTCCCAGGATATCAAAATAAAGGTGTTTTTTAAGGCTTCAGTGCTGCTCTTTATAATGTTATAGGGCATCTCTGTCTCTGCCAGGCAGGGGCATAAGTTGCCCTGCCCCATACAAGAGCTGTGTTTCCTAAAGTCCTTTGAGGTGTGAAAACTTGAAAACCGTTGATTGACCTGTCTGCTTCTGTACCAATGCCATGCATTTTTTTTTTTTTATATCACTATTTCACTGTAGTACAGCTTGAGGTCAAGGATGGTAAATCCCCAGAAAGTTCTTTTATTGAGAATTGTTTTTGCTATACTGGGTTTTTGGTTTTCCATATGAAATTGAGAATTGCTCTTTTCATGTCTATGAAGTACAGTGTTGAAATCTTGATGGGGATTGTGTTGAATCTGTGGATGCGTAAGATGGTCATTTTTGCTATGTTAATTCTACTAATCCATAGCATCGGAGATCTTTCCATCTTCTGAGGTATTCTTTAATTTCTTTTTTTTCAGGGATTTGAAGTTCTTATTGTACAGATCT
This sequence comes from Arvicanthis niloticus, assembly GCF_011762505.2. NCBI lineage: Eukaryota > Metazoa > Chordata > Mammalia > Rodentia > Muridae > Arvicanthis > Arvicanthis niloticus. The sequence goes on from NC_047666.1 coordinate 41,465,282, forward strand.
TTCACTGGTTTGGTAAAAGTTACACCAAAATATTTTATACTGTTTGTGGCTATTGTGAAGGGTGTTGTTTCCCAAATTTCTATCTCAGCCTGTTTATCATTTGTATAAGGAAAGGCTACAGATCTGTTTGAGTTAATTATATTTTTTATTGGATATTTTCTTGATTTACATTCCAAATGTTATTCCCTTTCCTGGTCCCCCTGCAACTCCTCTCCCCATCCCATCTCCTCTTCCCTGCTTCTATGAGGGTGTTCCCCCACCAACCTATTCTAACATTCATAGTACCAAGGGCCTCTCCTCCCATTGATGCCTGACAAGGCCATCCTCTGCTACATATAGGTGGAGCCATGGATTCCTCCATGTGAACTCCTTGGTTGATGGTTTAGTTCCCGGGAGCTCTGGAGGAGGGGTGGTTTGGTTGGTTGATATTATTGTTCTTCCTATGAGGTTGCAAACCCCTTCAGACCCTTCAGTCCTTTCTCTAACTCCTCCATTGGGGACACCATTGGGGACCCTGTGCTCAGTTCAATGGTTGCCTGAGAGCATCTGCCTCTGTATTTGTCAGGCTCTGTCTTATCTTAGGAGACAGCTATATCAGGCTCCTGTCAGCATGCACTTCTTGGCATCCCTGATAGTGTCTGGGGTTTGATGACTGTATATGGGATGGGTCCCCAGGTGGGGCAGTCTTTGGATGGCCTTCCCTTCAGTCTCTGCTCCAGACTTTGTCTCCATATTTGCTCACATGGAGAATGTTGTTCCCCTTTCTAAGAAGGACCAAAGCACCCACACTTTGGTGAGTTAATTTTCTATCCAGCCACTTCACTGAAGTTGTTTATCAGTTGTAGAAGTTCTCTGATAGAATTTTGGGCGTCTCTTATGTATACTATTGCATCATCTACAAATAGTAATACCTTAACTTTGGTTTTTGTTTCCCAATCTGTATCCCCTTGATCTCCTTTTATTGTCTTATTGGTCTAGCTAGAACTTCAAGTACTATATTGAGTAGATATGGAGAGAGTGGGCAGCCTTGTCTTGTCCCTGATTTTAGTGGGATTGCTTCAAGTATCTCTCCATTTAATTTGATATTGGCTGATGGTTTGCTGTATATTGCTCTTATTATGTTTAGGTAAGGGCCTCGAATTCCTGACCTCTACAGTACTTTTAGCATGAAGAGATGTTCTATTTTGTCAAAGGCTTTTTTCAGCATCTAATGAGATGATCATGTGATTTTTTTTCCTTTGAGTTTGTTTATATAGTGGGTTACATTAATGGATTTTTGTTTATTAAAATATCCCTGCATCTATGGGATGAAGCTTACTTAATCATGGTGAATGGTGGTTTTGATATGTTCTTGAGTTCAGCTTGCCAGAATTTTATTGAGTATTTTTACATCAATATTCATTTGTGAAATTGGTCTGAAGTTCTCTTTCTTTTGTTGGGTGTTTGTGTGGTTTAGGCATTAGAGTGACTGTGGCTTCATAGAATGAATTAGGTAGTGTTCCATCTGTTTCTATTGTATGGGATATTCTGAGGAGTATTGATATACAATAGAATTGAAGACCCATAAATAAACCCACACACATATGGATACTTGAACCTCGACAAACAGAAACAAAAAATATAGAATGGAAAAAGAAAACATCTTCAATAAATGGTGCTAGTCTAACTGGCAGTCTGTATAGAGAAAAATGAAAATAAGTCCATATTTATCACCTTGCACAAAGCTCAAATCCAAGTGGATCAAGGACCTCAACATAAAACCAGATACACTCAATTGAATAGAAGAGAAATTGGGAAAGAGCCTCAAATTCAATGGCATAGGGAGAAATTTTCTAAACAGAATTTCAATGGCTCAGGCTCTAAGATCAACAATTGAAAAATGGGATCTCATGAAGCTGAAAAGCTTCTATAAGGCAAATGAGACAGTCAATAGGACAAATTAACACCTTACAGATTGGGAAAGTATCTTCATGAATCCCACATTTGATAGAGGGTTGGTATCCAAAACATATAAAGAACTCAAGAAACTAACCTTCAAAAAAACCAAATAACCCAATTAAAAATGGGGTACAGAGATAAACAGACAATTCTCAACTGAGTAATCTCAAATGGCCGAGAAACACCTAAAGAAATGTTCAACATCCTTAGTCATCAGGGAAATACAAACCAAAAACAAGCCTGCGATTTCACCTGACACCTATCAGAATGGCTAAGATCAAAAACTCAGGTCACAACAGATGCTGATGAGGATGTGGAGAAAGAGGAACACTCCTCCATTGCTGGTGGGATTGCAAGCTGGTACAATTACTTTGGAAATCAAAAAATTGGAAATTGTCCTCAAAGGACTGGAAATAGTTCTACCTGAAGACCCAGCTATGCTACTACTGGGCATATACCCAAAAGATGCTCCAGCATAAAACAAGGACACATGATCCAGTATGACCATAGCATCCTTATTTATAATAGCCAGAAACTGGAAACAAACCAGATGTCCCTCAATGAAAGAATGGATACAGAAAATGTACTACTCAGCTATTAAAAATGAGGACTTCACAAATTTTACAGACAAATGGATAGTACTCACTGATAAGTAGATATTAGCCCAAAAGCTCAGAATACCCACAATACAACTCTCAGACTATATGAAGCTTAACAAGAAGGAAGACCAAAATGTGGATGCTTTAATCTCGCGTAGAATGGGGAACAAAATAATCACTGAAGGTTCTGGGTGGGAAAGGAAAGGGAGAGGGGAAAGGGCACAGGTTCAGGTAAGGCAAGAGACAGGAAAAAAGTACAGAGGGCCAGGAGAATGAATAGACATATATATCAGTGGGTCTGGGGAACTGGAGGAATCACTAGACAGTCCCAGTGGCCAGAAACACTAGAGGCTCCTATGGGAATGATATTATCTGAAATACCAAACAGAGGGGAGATAGAACCTGAATAGACGATCTCCAGTAGAGAGGCATGGCCCCCAGTTGAGGGAAGGGGTCACTCATCCATCTCAAAATTTTGAACCCAGAGTTGTTCCTATCCAAAGAAAATACAGGGACAAAAACAAACAAACAAACAAACAAACCAGAGACTGAAGGAAAGGTCATCCAGAGACTTGGGATACATTCCATTCACAGACACCAAACCCTGACACTGTTGCTGATGTCAAGAAGTGCTTGCAGACAAGGGCCTAGTATGGATGTCCTTTGAGCAGCTCTGCAAGCACCTGACTAAGACAAATGCAGGTAGTTACAGACAACCATTGGATTGAGCCCAGGAACCCCAATGGAAGAGTTAGAGAAGGACTAAAGGAGCTGAAGGGGAATGCAACCCTACAGGAAGATCAATATCAACTAACCAGACCCTTCAGAACTTCCAGGGACTAAGCCACCAACCCAAGAGTTTACATGGGTGCATCAATGGCTCCCACTACATATGCAGCAGAAGATTGTCTTATCTGGAATCAGTGGTCCTGTGGAGGCTTGTTGCACCAGCAAGGGTGGAAGCTAGAGGGGACGGTGGGAGTGACTGAGTAAGTGGAGGCGTATTCTCTTAGAGCAAAGGGGGGATAAAATGGCTGGTTTGCTGAGGCGAGATGGGGAATGGGGATAATATTTAAAATGTAATAAATAAAATAATCAATAAAAAAGAGTAAGGGAAAAAGTCCTCTTACTATATCTATATTACTTTAATGTAGGTTTCTTCCTTACTCAAATACTGTTAAGTTAAAAAAAATAACGTTTGAGTCAACATTTTTAGTTTAAAAGAAACAATTAAAAATTAAAGATCTGGAGACCAATTCTTTTCTGTTGATCAGAGCTTAGTCATCTATTATACATGTAGTGATCCTGAGGTTGAGGCTGTAGACTCAAACTCACGAAACTGTCATCTGAAATGTGTCTCCCACTATATTTGTTTTGTAATGTTGGGTTCCAGATACTGTCATCATGACTAAATTTAGAAATATTGGAAGCTCTTTTTAAAAACGAAGCACTCTCTTTTTTAAACTTAGCTCAGTGTGCAGCTAAAAATGGGAGGGACCTTGTTCAGACAATTCTACATTTATCCCATCTGGAATGTGTTCAGATTTGAGATCAATACTTAATGACAGTCTAGTTTGTTCTATTAAATATTTCTACATACAGAGTGAATCACCTCACTGATTTTACTGTCCTCTCTCAAACAGCGTGTGAGCTGTGATCACAGTACGGCAGACAGCATCAAAGCTTTCATCACTAGAGTGGGAGACAATGGAGAGAACAGGCTTCAACTCTGTGTTTCCTTACAAGTGAAGTAAATAAAAACTAATTTAAAAAACCCTATAAAGCCAAAATACAGAGCTGCAGTAAATAATATTCAGTTGGGCATATCTAATATCTAAAGTCACATGCTAAGGTAAATTGAAATGTATACAATATGGATAGTCAAATTCAATAATGGATCCCTGAAAGAGAAGGTAACACACACACACACACACACACACACACACACACTAAGCTAACTAGCTAGCTAACTAACTAGCTAACTAACTAACTAACTAACTAAAACATGAAGAATCAGATATTCAAAGTAGAGGTGGAAAGCAAGAAGCCAGAAGTTAGGGCAGTCATAATTCTGGAAAAGGAAGCTCAGAGGGGCTTCCATATCTAATAAAGCTCTGCTTCTTGCAGAAACTCACCAAATGACTTAGCTGTATTTACATTTTAGCTAATTTTAGTTCTTAGAAAAAGACATATGTGTTAAAAACTTGACAGACGTAAGATGCAGGCTTTGTGTGTGTGTTGTGCTGCCAAATATTAATTAAAAAGAACCGTGTTTATAATGACACTGTGCCTCAATAAGAACCACATTGGGGGAAGTGACTCTCCTGTTAAACACCATTTTGGTTATATTTGGTTAGAATCAACTTTGAGTGTCAATCAGCACTATCTTTTAATACTAACTTGTGAACTAGTAATTTCACTTTTCTAAATGGTTTGTGATGTTGTCTCCGGCACACTTGAGCTAAGCTGTATCCACGCCAGATGGGACACCGACAACAGATCAAAGAGATAATGCTATAAAAGTATAGTTGGTGAACCATCTACTTTATCTGGGACACTTAAAGGAGACTGGATGACCCAAAGACAGCTGCATATAAAAGGCTTGCTCCAGCATGGTTGATAACTCATGAAAGGTGCATCTCAGAGCTCGATGCCAGCTTGATGGGAGCTTTATAAAGGGGACTCCCAGGTCCCGAACCAATCCTTTACTGATTGCATAATGTTGGGGAGGAACCTGGTAGATCTGATAACATTTTGAGCTCTAAGACCATGTAACTTTGTGAACTTATTGGATCTCATGAGCCTCTTTCCCAGAAGTAATGTTTCAGTTTGGTAAAAATGGCTAGACCAACTAGAAAGCAACCACTAGCAACACATAAAAATCATCCTAAAAATGTTGTTTCTGTCACTTTGAGGCAAATGATCTTCTTAGGCGATACTTTTGGATTATGAGGAAGGGATAATTGTAAATCTTTTCAGTGAATCTAGAAAAAAAATTCCTTATTGCTTGTCAGCCTTTTGCTAAGATAACGTTAAAAAAATCAAAACAAAACATGCGCTTTGTGCCTAAGGTGGGTCATATATATAGGGAATGCATAGAAATATCAATTTCCCTGATTCTTCACGTGCACAGAAATGATCCAGTGCCTTCTACACAGACAAACAAGAAAACGTACGTGAGCCCTGAAAGTTAAGCATTTACTTTCCTATTTTTATTTATTTATTTTTCTTCTTTTAAGCAGGAATCGTAGAAGCAACCTCATTTAAATGTTTTAAGCAATTGTTTTAACATCAGAGACACGGTGACTAGCCATGAGTACATTTTTCAATGTGTGTGCATAAGACTGATATGGAAGCAGCATTACTGTCCAGGATAAATTACAAGGTCCGTTATATTGCATTAGAATGGAGCTCAAAAAAAAATTACTGACTCTGTGTCCTTGTGTTTCACTGTAAACAAGACATCACTATTTAATAAATGTATTTTAGTAGAACTACAAAGATAATTACCTGAAATATTATTGTTTCTGTAATAGGTTGTAGCAGGTTAAAGAAGAACATAGTCTTTGTCAACAACCAGTATGTTTGAAAGAAAAGGCATATGACTATAATACAAGCCTACAGTAGGACATTTCAGCATTACACAAAAGTCCTTTCTTTTCCAAGTACAAACATGATTGCATTAGATATGGGATGGAGGCATGTTCAACCAGTAACTTGACTTTAGTAGTAAAAGTTAAAAAGATATAATAGTTTATGTTTAGCTCTGTAAGGTGAAGCTTTTGTGGCTTCACAATTATAAAACATCTTAATTTTGACAATATTTATATTTTACCTTATATATTTTTTCTCAAAGGAGAAATAAAATCAGTTTTATTTAAACTAATTACTTGTTTTCTATGCAAAACAAGAAAATACATATTGGACATATGGTAGGTACTTAGTTCTATCACTGGAGAATGAGTGTAGCCATAGAGGATATGTACAAAAATGGACTTGGAAATGTCACAACAAAACTTTATTTACAAAACAAATTGTAGACCATATTTTGTGAAAGAGCCATAGTTTCATTCCTTTATATCTGAAAAATGTCTTTCATTTACCTTTTATTTAGAAGACATATCTATTGATTATAATATAGTAGGCTGAAAACATCTTTTAATACCATGAAGGTGTGGGTATTTTTGGATTTAAATTTTATCATTATTTTGAATCATCTTATTCTAATTGACTCTGTGTATTGTAGTGAACTTCTACACAATTAGAATGATCACTCTCAAGTTATTGAGCTTCAGCTTTGTAGTCCCACTATTGATTACACACACACACACACACACACAAACCGAGTCTATTCCACAATAGACTTGAAAGTAGAAAAAGAAGTAGCTTTATGTCTGTTTTCATGAACCATGTGTTCCTTTGCGTGCATTCAATCCTTCATCATCTAATGATACTTTCTGTTCTCCTTTCTAAATGTTATAGTGTATATAACTACATATGTTTACATGTATACAGGCATACACTATAAGCTCATAAAGCATGTATCTGTCCATGAGGAAGAATATGTGTTTTCTATTAATTTTTTCTTTCATAGTGTGGGTGGCCTCCCTTAATATCAGGCAGTCTAAGTTTATCCATTATACTGTCCATACATAAACATTTTATGATTATATTTTTTCTTAGAGTTAAAACAGTCTCAATTTAATTGTGTACAACATTTTTATTTGTCTATTCATTTATTTATGGATATTTATTTTGGTTCCATTTCGTCTACCATATAGTAAATAGAATAACAATAAACATGGACACTCAAATATGTGCATGGTAGGGTATGGCATCCGTTATATACTCAGTTGTAAAGTAGCTGGGCCATATGAGAGTTCAATATTTAATTGTTAAAGGAACTTCCAAACATTTCCATAATGGTTGTACTAATTTTCACTCCTACCAGTAGTGAAATTTTTGTTATTGAATTTCTTGTTGATAGGCATCAGATTGAGGTGAGGTGGGCTCTCAGATTATTGCATTGGTCTGATCAATAGGGATGTCAAACACTTTACTTAAAAAAATATTATGTGTCTGAATGTGTGACTTACACATATGTATGCACACCACTTGCATGCCTGTTAACATAGAGATCAGAAGAGTTATTGGATTCCCAGATATTGGAGTCACAGGTGCTTGTGAGTTAACATGTGGGTGCTGGGAATCAAACTTGGAGTTTTTGAAAGAGCAATGAGTACTCCAAAATTCTAAGCATCTTTCGAGTCCTCTGTTGAACACTTATAAAATGACTATTAGCTATTTGTGTTTCTTCTTTTAAAAACTGTTCGTTCATTTTATTAGACCACATAGCAACTAGCAATTTTATTATTTTGCTGTGTAATTTCTGTAGTTCTCAGTAAACTCAATGTAAAGTATAGATTTTAAAGATTTCACACTCTACGCGATGTTTATTCTTCCGACAACTTATTTAGTGGTGCAGAAACTTTAGATGTTTTGTGGTCCCATCTCTTGATACTTGTAGCTAGATTTCTGTGCTAGTGAAGTTCTAATAGGAAAACTCTGAGCCACTCCAGTGTCTTTTAAAGTTATTCTCTAAGTTTTCTGTTAGTGGCTTCATCAGTTCAGGTTTTAAATTAAGGTCCCTGATCCATTTCAGATTGATTTTTTTTTTGGTAAAAGATGGAAGATATTAATCTAATTTCATTCTTTTGCATGTGGGTAGGTATTTAGACTGGCCAGGAGTGTTGATAAATTAGTTAGCAGGTTTCCCCTCACTGCCTAATTTTTAAACATCTTTGATAAAAATTAGGTGGCCATGGAATTATATATTTTTTTGTTTGTATACAGGTCCTCTACACTGCTCTATCAGTCTGTTTGTTTTCTGCCTCTACCATATATTTTTGTCTCTAGAGCCCTGTAGCTTAATTTGAGGCAGTCAAGAATGGTTATTCATTCTCAGATCTCCTTTAACAGTTCCTGCTCTTCTATGGATACTTGTATTGGGATTTTAGATCTGTGAAATGCAGCATTCGAATTTTGATGGTCAATATATTAAATATGTATATTAAGTTTTGCAGGATAACTATTATTATAATATTAGTTCTGCAAATGCAGGAGCATGGAAGCCCTTTATATCATCTACTGTCTTTTTTGATTTCCTTTTCCAATGTGTTATTAAAGTTTTTGTTATAGAGGTCTTTCACTTCTTTGGTTAGGTTTATTTCTAAGGACTTACTTTTTTGAGGTATTACAAATGAGAAATATTCCTTAATTTATTTTTCCAAGAGGACAGTGATGATACATATCAAGGCTACTATTTTACATTGATTTTGTATCCTATGACTTTACTGTGTATATTAATTAGATTTAAGAGTTGTCTAGTAGATTCCACAGGGTCTTCCATGTAGAGAATGATGTCCACTGTAAATAAGGATAGTTTTCTGAGAGAATTTTAGCTCATTTCTTTTCATTCAATACTACTAATGTCATAGCTCCCTAAGCCAGACAGCATTTACATTAATTTTATAACCTATGCAAACTTATGCAAATGAGAAATTTTATGCACGACCTTTAATTTTTAAAGGCATATACAATTGTCAAATGGTGAGTTAAGCACTGTCACAGGGCAGATGAAAGGCATCTTGAGCATCATTGGTCTCCATGGATAGAGTCTATTAGAAAGATTGCTACTTTATAAAGAGAAAATATCACATTAGTTACTCTTCATTAAATGAAAAAACAAAAGCTGCTCAGGAAATATTAAGAGCAAGTGGAGAGCAAGTAAAAAGAGAAATAGATGAGCTACGGTGACAGCAAGCACCGTTTCAGTGCACTTTATTGATCATTAACCTTTTGCTTTAGGAGGCATCTGAAAACAACAGAGAAATGTGTTATTGACTCAACATGGAGCCTCTAATGATGCATGAGAATGTATGCTCAAAAATGTCAAAGGGCACCAGAGACATCACATATTGGCAGATAAAATGTTTTTGATATTGTGTTATACAGGAGTAAAAGGGCACCAAGCCACAGTTTCAACTTGCTATGCTAGCTTGCACAATTTTTCTGGTATTTAGACAAATTAAAACCAAATACTGGTTCAATACAATGTAGCCCTATTTTCAGACATCATGAAATCAAACTCATAAAATACCAATGTCATCAAGCTATTCTTTTTTAAAAAACAAAATATGATTTAAAATGTTGAGGACTCATTCAGTTTTATTAAAGGTAGCTCAATACTTTGCCAGAATAAATTGATATATGGTAGTGTTGGCCAAAAACTGGATGACTCAGTCAGCAATAGAGAGTGTAAGTCATGTGAAAGAGTCCCCATTGGCTTGTGTTGAAACTCCAAAAATCTCATATGTTTACTAGTACCCTATTATTTATGAGAAAAACTGTCATAAACTTAACTGAGCTTATTTATGTTATGGAACAAAAGGTCGGTAGATCAATTTGAATTTTTTAAGTTTCCAAAGTTTCACAGGATTGCCTACCTCTATCTATCCCCCACAAAGCATTGTTGTGTTAACAAATCATGCTTCAAAGAACCACTGCCCAGTCCAGGACACCTCTGATTTTCCTAAACTTCTTTACTTAGAAAATAATTCAAACCTACCATTTGAAGTAAAATCAATTTGAAAAGAAAATCTTTGTATTAGTGTTATTAATGAAGATAAAAATGAAATTTAAAATAAACATTAAAATTTAAAGTAAACATTGATTTGCCAAAGGAACCAGAAAGATTTCTAAGTGTTTGTTAATGGTGACTTTACCAGAAGAGAAGACAGCAACCATTTCAGTATCTGTGATGTAAACAAAATTATGAAGTATAAATTAAAGAAGACTCCTTGTCCTTTATTCCATGGGGAATTTTGTCTTTCAGTATGGGTCTCATGTGTACCAGTTTGGCCTCAAGCGTGCCATAACTAGAGATGACATTGGACTTTTGACTCTCTTGCCCCTTGCTCCTGAGTGCATAGATTAAAATAGTGCATCAACATACCAGACAATATGCAGAACTAGGCATCAAACTCAGAATTTTGCGATGATACCCAAATTTTGTATCGACTGAGCCTCATCTGTGTGTATACACATGTAAGTGAATGTGCGCATAAAAAGATTCTTGTGGCGGCCACAGATGTATTCTTGCTTTTCACTCTAGGTTTTGAAAAGTTGTCTCTCAGTGAACACAAAATCAACCAATTCAGTTAGGTTATTTTCCAGCCAGTTCCAGGGATCCAACTGTTCCAAAACCCTAGTTTTTATTTTATAAATGTAGTCTATTGTACCTGATATATGGGTGCCGAGTCCCTGAATTCAGGTCTTTATGTGTTAGTGAAGTTTGGTTAAGCCATATTGCTAGCCCTTTATGTTTCTTGAGCTAATTAAACCACACCATACTACTTATTGTTCCACAGGTATAGTAAGACTTTTGGTTTCTTAAAAATAAGTTATGTTATTTTACATGAATATTTTCTTTTTAATCCCAGGTGTGGGATATGCTACTGCTTCACAGCAGGTGATTATGATATGCTTTGTGCACTAACAGAGGTGTGGATTTGCCAGCTGAAGTTTAATTCTTGGGAAACTGGAGAGAGTATAAATGGGAGAGTCCAGAGGACCCATAGAGGCTGCTGCTCTCTCTGATGCTCCTGGTTGCTGTTGTTGCAGTTTGACTAGAAGAATAAGGTAAACATACCCTGATGATGAAGATTGGAGTGGCCCCAAGAAACTCATGGCTCCAATTCAGCAGGAAGTAGCCTAAAGATGTCTATGTCCCCTTTTCTCTCTAACCTTTCTATCCTACCTCATTTTGGGGGTTGAAAGGGATTAGGGTGGAGTATAGGTTGGAATTGAGGTAGAGGTATAAGAACCCAATAAAATAGATAAACAAACAAACAAACAAACAAAAAATGCCAATATACAGGTCCACAGGAAAGAATAGTCTGCATTACAGGAGTAATACATACACTGATATTAGTTGGCTTACATTAAGTTCCCATGTCCAAATATTTCTGGAAAATAGTTTAATGGAAGACTTTAGATAGACTGGTAAGGAAATTTTGCAAAAATGAAACTAATATGAAAAATAATCCTTTTGTTTATAAAGAGAAAAAGCAAAAGCAGGAAGATCTTTGAATACCATGATTTTGCTTAGGCAAATGATTTGTTTTGTCACCAAACTGCATAGAAACCTGGCCTTCATCAATTATTCCGTCTCAGTCACAACCATATGTTGAATTTCTGTATGTACCAAGATCTATGCCTTCTCTGCTAATTCTCAGTCTTACTGAATTGCCATGACTAATATCATCAGTTTTTGCACATTAAAGAACCCCAAATCATTTTTCCCATGGGCTAAAGAAGCAAAATACTCCAGGAAATGATTGTTTGGTTTTTTGTTTGTTTGGGGCTTATGAAAACAGATTGTAAATGTTACCACTGTTGTGAAAAATCATGTGTGGGTTTTAGCTTTTGCTTCTTGTTGGAAGAAAAAAAAACCCTAGTATTTGGTTAAAAGAAATCAAGCTTGTATCCAACTAGAAGCTTCACCCCTACTGACTAGTGCTAGACGGTACTTTGGATGCCTCTGGAAGAAAAAAGTTACCATCAATTTCACCTAGTTATAAACCCTGCAACCTACAAACAAGACCTGCCTGTATGATATACTGGATAAGACTGACTGGTACAATAGTAGCACAGATGCTACAGAAGTAACCAAACACTTTTCAAAATTGAATTCATGCTTCACTTTATGGGATAGATCTCATACCTGACACTGCTACAGTGACCAAGAACCTGAGATTAGATAGATACTAGACTTAGGGGAAAACTCCCTACTACTATTCTGCTATAGAAGCATAGCAATAAAATGACTCCTAATAACATATTACTATACCATACATCAGGGTGCCACTTAGTTACTAAAAAGTATGCTACATTAGAAATAAAAAATGAGCACACTGAAGACCCTGCCTTAGAGATATTGCCACATTTGAGGAAGCAAATAAATCATTAATAAAAAATAATCATAACTTTAATAAGGTATTTTTAAAAGAAAATCATTCAATAGTTCAATATAAACTTAAATTCCAAGTTAAAGGGTGGGTCAAAGTACACTAGAATCAGATGCTGTCAAGTCAGTATCAAAAAAAAGGTCAAAAGTATACTGTATTAAATACAATACACACAATCTTATCTGAAAACTTGATATATACATATATGCACACAGAGAAACTTTCCAGTTATGTCTCTGAGTGTGTGTGTTTATAAATACATACATATATATATATTATATATATAACATATATAATATATATATATATTTGTGGTAAATCTATTTTCTAAAGAGTTTGCTATTTACAAATTTATCTGTTTTTCTTAATCATGTCACCTGAGAGACATAAATCTCCCAGATTAATGCTTCCTGCCATGTACAACTTTATTCCTGATCGTTGAAAGTTAGTTTCTAAGTGTCACTGACTGAAAGATGGTTTCAACTTCTAAAATTTTCACAATAGAGAGACAAAATTTCCCTCTTTCAGGCAACTATCTAAATTTGATTTCTAATCAATCTTACAAATAAATGTATCTAGTTAAACAGTTGGAATTTTTTAGCTGGACAGCTAAGAATTGCCCAGCATATCTGATTTTACAACCATAAGTCAATTAATTGTTTTATAACTAAGGTAGTAGTTTAAGCTTATATGTCAAACTTATATGTCATTTTAAATTAACATTGTTAAAAATAAAAATTGACACTATGACATATAAATATATTTCCTTAAAATTTTTAGAATTTTTACTGAAGATGTTTATAGACTATTCTGTTCCTTTCCTTCTCTTTAGTTCAATACACTTTTCTTCTTTCATAGTCACTGGGCTACAATTACTATATATGTCCACAGTTTGTGTGTTTATGTGTATGTTCATATGTATAGCAGTTCATACATGCAGAAGTGCACATGTACATGTTGGGATCAGAGAATAATATCATGTGTTGTTCATCAGGTGCATTCCACTTTTTGTTGTGAAAAGGACTCCACCTTCTCCATGTAGGCAAGAGTAGCTAGCTCTGGGAATCTGTCTCTGCTTCACATCCCAGCATCCACAGGGCTGTGAGCTTCTGGCAGCAAATGTGGCTCTTTTAGATGGTTCTGAGCTCATCTTCCTCCTTCTGAAGCAAGCACATTTCTACCTGAGTCATCACCATGATCTTCTCCCCAAGACCTATTCTAGTCTTTTCTAAGTGACTTAGTTAAATTTCAATACAAACTCTATATTCATATTTGAAAAATGTTATTTTATATTTTATCAGTATCTGTTTTATAACTATGTTAGATTCATAGATTAAAAGTTAAGAATTCTTCAGTGCAAAGAAAGGGTAAATAAATACATGAATGGAATCCACATGTGACACTCAGATTCACATAACACATTTTTTCCCTTTAGCTCTCCCTAATTTGCTTTCCGTTAGGACATAACTCCAAGAAGCATCTCAGCACTCCTTGATCTCTAAACACTAATCATCAAGTGTCTCCAGAACAAAGGGTCCTTTTGCTTACTTTTCCTAACGTAGAAAACATGGCTCATCTTGTATGATACCATTTGAATAAAATACTGTTGTTTTTTTCAGTTGGATCAGAGAATGACCTAAAAGTTCAGAAAGCAAAGCTTTGTAAATATGTCCTCAAATATTTCCACATATAAATTATAGTTAAAGAACCCCTCATATTTGAAATCTTATCTGAGCCCATCTTGATGGTGTGAATGCTTCAGGAGGACAGAAATCTTTTAAGATTGTCAGAAAGAAGGAAATAAAAGACATAAATAAGAAGAGAAAAGGCCACTTATTCTTCTATACCTCTTTAAGGAAAACTGTAAAAACACTGCTAAGAGCTGAGGAGAGAAGGATTAGTGAATTCCTGAAAATTCCAAGATACCAAATCAACATATGAGAATTGGTAACACAAACGGTATGTTTACTAAAAAGAAAACCATGAGCACAATCTCACTCACAATCTGATAAAATGAAAAGTACTAAGGAACGAATTTAATCAAGGATTCAACAAAAATTATAAATGATGACAGAGATCAAAGACAGACAGACCTGCACATCCATAAAGTAAAAGAGCCCATTGAATTGATGTAGTTAAAACGTTGACATTATTCAAGCAATTATAAGGGAAACACAAATCAAAACTTTACTGTAAAGGTGTTACACCAATTATAACAACTATTGCAAATAAAAACCAAAAAAAAAAAAATGATTATTATGTAGAGAAAAGAAATTCTTACACAATTCTGGTGGAAGTGTAAATCAGTACCAAAGAGAATAGTATGGAGATTCCACAAATGCATAAAAAGAGATCTACTATATAATACCAGTTCCCTACTTCTATGTATGTATGCATAAATGGAAATGAAGTCAACCTACCAAAAGATATAAAAGACATATTTATCATGACCCTGTTCATAGTAGCTAGCATATAGAATCAGTCAAGATGCACAGCAATAGAATTGAGAAAATATTAACAATGCATGTACATTTAATAAATAATAAATATAAATATATTAGACATCATTTGTCTATAAAGAACAGAATTCTGATATCAGCAACTAAATGGATGGAAGCCACTTTGTATATGACAATGGAAGAGTCCAAGAGACAGCACAGATGGGCCAGTTCTTTAGAAGCATACTCTCATATTTATTCTGAAATATTTTCTGTCATATTACATTAGTCAAAGAAGCTAAGGCTAAATCATATGGGGGGAGAGAAAAGAGCCTTCATATTTGCATTGAGTAATATAAACAATGGCAGCCATTTTTAATTGGCTACAGACACAAAATGGGGAAGCTAATGACTAGCATGTGCTATATCCTCTCTCTGATGAGAGATGACTACTAGGTTAGCAGTGAACCTAATTCCAGAGCCAGACAGAGGGGCTTCCTGTGTCCACCTCTCCCATGACTGCAAGAGAACTGAGCTGAGAAAGGTAGTTCAGTTCTTGCTTTGTCAGAATTCATGCCAGAAAGGTTAATTTTAAATGAGGACATTTTTAAAACTGAAAATAACTAGAGGCACCATAAAAAATTTCAAAAATTATACTTAGGGATATAAAAATGATATTATAAAGTATATTTAAAGTGATGATGGAATAAAATTATATATAAGATGGGATATGCTATATGTGTGTGCATATATATATATATATATATATATATATATATATATGTCTGTGTGTAGATGTATGTGTAGGTTGTTTAAGTGTGCATTCATGTGTGTGTATGAGAAAAAGAGAGAGAAGGGAGAGAGAGAAAGGGAGGGTAGGAGCAAGAGAGAGAGAGAGAGAGAGAGAGAGAGAGAGAGAGAGAAAGAGAGAACAGGCAAGAACTCCGATACCAGCTACAATTCTAGCCACCAAATTAAGATGCTTTCTCATGATTTATTATGAATCTTGGTATTCACTGTGATTTTATAATACTATTATAACACTGTTGTTCTCTATAGACATAACCAACCAAAAGAATAAAGTATATAACACATATTTTAATCAAGGTGATTTTTAATAAGAAAAAGTATAAATCATTCTAAATATACTAGAGTTTAACTCCTATTTCTCATTCTAATATCTCACCACAGAAGCCTTCATTCTTATTGATTTAACATTTGCAGTACAAACTTATCTGTGTTTTTCCAATAAGTATTACCTATTGAAATACCATTTAATATTTTCATGTAAATTAAAATGAATATGATTCTCTTGTTAAACTTACCTCTAAATTTACCTTTCATATTTTCACTAATGGATTGTTTTAAAGTTTTATAGACTAATTCATGGTATAAACTTACTATGTCTAATTTCTGTCTTCTATTTCTGGTAGACATTGTAATTATTTATTTCATAGACTACAAAGACTGACTATCCTTCCACCCAATTATTTGACTCTACATATAACCATTAATAAACTTTTAAAACTAAATGGCAGTCCTTAAATTGGATTTATTGTTGTTAATCAAAGTATCTGATGTTTCTTTAGATATCATTTGTCATGTTTAGAAATGCTTTCATTCCGTCACCTGTATTTCCTCTGGACACCTCATCTGATTTGGTAGCTGAAAACCTTCAGGTTCTTGTCTTCCTTGTGATTCTGATTCAAAGTGGCTGTGGAGAGACCCATGCCTGTATAGACAGCTTTAAATGATCTTTGTTGTTCTTTGAAATCTTTCTTATACACAATTCTCAGTCCAAGCCGTCTCCAGGTGCAGAAGGAATTGTTCCTCAGCTCATCACATCTGATTCTCTAAGACAGGAAGTTGTATGAAATACTGGCATTTCTAAGGCCCCATGACAGTAAAGATCTTTTGTATGCTATGGAGCTCAGGCACAGGGCCCAGTAGGCTGAGAATCACAGGACTCAAGAAACCCTCAGAGCAAGAGATAAAAAAAAAATCAAAGAGCCTGAGGTCCCAGGACACGTTATTTCTCCATGCCTATTATTTTATCTCACAGTTCCTATAGTTAATGTGGTGCTGTATGCAATATTCCAAAACAGAGATTTCCAATATTTATATGGCAAAATAACATAACAGGCTGAGAGGTGATAGTTATCAGTTTGCTTGAATTAGTACAAAATGTATACTTGTATCATAAGTTACATTGTAGCCCATAAGCATATACATTCTGTCTGTCAATTAAAGACAAAGCTTTCTACTAGATGCTGCCAGGAAAAAGTTCAAAGACATCTTATTCTCATTTATTTTAATATCTCAAAAGTTTTCTGGGATTTTTCTGCTTGGGGGTTAAGGGGAAAGTGACCAAGGATCTTAAGTTAATCTGTGTGTTTAATTAAGGAGCTTTTCTTCAAGTCAAAATGTCAAGATGAAACTGTTCTCTTGTAAGAATTTGGCTGAAATTCTCAAAAGTCCCCCTAAAGAAGCCAAATGCTGTGCTAAGATGTCATGAAAATCATGGTTACTCTTCACACATACAAAGGGCTTAAGATAACAAAACCACTGAGGTCTGAGAACACTATCGAAATATTTAATCTCAAGGAAGAGTAATGAGTGCTGAATGCTTTGGGATTCTTGGCTGTGAAATTATTGACATATGATTATTTCGGTGAAAGGCTCATGAATAGTCCAGAAGGCATTTTCTCCCTTCCAATGTCACTTTGAACCCCAAAAAGGGCTGAGGACATTTCCCTCCAGCAGGGAGTTTGTTCAGTCAGTTTTTACTTTGAGCAGCAAGCCGGGAAATGGCATCAATGGAAGTAATAGAACACATGGGTTAAAATGCAGAGAGCATTTTAAGTATTCAGAAGTGCACACCAGGTTTCTTGTTGTACAAGATCCTGAATGGGAAAGAAGAAGTCAGACACAAAAACAGGGCACTGAGCCTTGTGCCTTGATTGCTGGATAAACACTTTCCATGTGTAACAATGGTAATAATGATTATTTATTATGCAAGTCTGGGGGCTGATTACAGGCCATTGCATATGGTAGGTAAGTGTGTCATTGAGGTGGGACAGGGTATGTCAGTGTAGCCTAGGCTGGGCTTGACCTTGTAATCTTTCTGTTTCAGCTTCTAGGGTGCAAGTCACTGTATAATTTCTAATTCCCACAAAATAGAGGCAGGGACTTCTAATCTCTATTTTATACATGGGGAAATAAAGTCAACTCATGGAATTTACCTAGAATCCTCTGCCAAGCACGAATACTCAAAGCCACTGTGAATCAAAAGAAAAAAGTTAGGCATTTTAGTATCAGCTCCAATAAACATACTACAAAGCTGCAGAAATCAAAAAAGCTTGATGTTTGACATTTTAAAAGTCTAATGGAATAGAGTGGTCAGTGTATCAGATTTTCCCTCAGTGATAAAATATATGACATACAGATATTGGGAGGAAAGGTATATTTCAGCTCAAGGTTTTTGTAAGTTTCAGTCCACTGTTGTAAAAGGTCATGGCAGCTCAGAATTCTTTGCATTACAACAGTCAGGAAGCAGAATGAAGGTCTGTGTTAGCAGGCTGTCCCCTTTCTCCTTGTTATTCCATCTGGGGCCATGAGAGTACAGTACTAATGTTTAAGGTGGTACTTTCTTCCCCAGTACTGGCCCATTCATACCTTGTCTACATACCTGGACGTGTACTTAACTAATGTCTTAGGCATCTCCCACTCCAATCAAGTTCACAAGATTAACCATTACACAGAGCACAGAAGTAAACCTAGGGATCTATACACACTGATTATCCACCAAAGTGTGAAGAACATGGGTTGGAGAGAGGACAGACTTCTCCATAAGCAGTGCTGTAGAAATTGCATCTGCATCTGCTGAAGAATGAAACCAGACAGGCCCTTTCCGCTAATTACAAGCATCAACTTAAAATGGCTTATTGCCTTAAATGTAAGATAGAAAACCATGAAACTTCTAGAAGAAAATATAAGTAGAGACACTTTAGGATACTAGAATGATAGATTCTTTTTTTAAAGAATACCCCCTGCCACCATAAGCACAAAAAAAAAGAAAGAAAAAAAAAGAAAGAAAGAAAGAAAGAAAGAAAGAAAGAAAAGAAAAGAAAAGAAAAGAAAGGAAGGAAAACTGAAATATATCAAATCAGGAATCTTGACTCCAGCAAGAAAAACAACAAAATGAAGAGAATAACTGTAATTGTCAAGTGCACATCTGACAAGGGTTGACATCCATTATGTGTGAGGAACTCAAAAGACTTTGTTGCAAACAATAATAACCTGATATGAAATAGATTATATACTGGATGAGAAGGGCCCCCCAGAGGCTCATATATTTGAATGCTTGTTCCATAGTTAGTGTGAATGTTCAGGAAGTATTAGGAGGCATCATTGGTATGGGCTCTGAGGTCTTAAATGCCCTGCCATTCCCAATTAGCCTTCTCTCTCTACCTTGTTACTATCTCAGCATGTAAAATCTCAGTTACTGCTCCAGCAACATGCCTGCCTACCTGTCTCCTGCCATGAACCAAGGGCCCCAATAAACACTTTTTTTTCATAAGATGTCTCAGTCATGATGTGTTTTCACAGCAATAGAAAGTGGCTAAGAGACACACAAGTTGCTATATGTTTCTCAAAAGATAAATTACTATCATGTATAGAAAAGTATCAATTCATATTGACGATCGAGACTTGATTCCATATCCAAACTATAATGTTAACTCACTGTAGTAAGAACAGCTATTATCAAGAATTAACAAGAAACAAACCAAACCAAAACAAAACAAAAAACCCAGTAGAATAATACTCAGCCATGAAAAGAATGAAAGCTTATTTTATTTTATTTTCACAATATAGATTTCTCTGGAAATTATTACAAGTAAACTAAGCCAGGCTGAGAGATTGAAGTACAACCTTAGTCAAGACGTTTGTGAAAGTTAAAATACCTCAGTGATTGAGACTGGAAAAGTTAGGAGAGACTAAGAGAGATAAGGAAGAAAGGGAAGCAGAGAAAGATTGTTTGTAGCACACTAACTCACGTTAGGTGGAGAAAGCTGCTGCAGTGCACCAATGACTAGTGAGTGGGTGGTGCTTGTAGATATGGCAGTGCCTCTTACATTCCAGAAAGCTGGAAAGGGGATTTCTAAAACATTCCTGCCATAAGGCTATCACAAAGGCTTGAGACCATACTTATATGTAATGTTCAACCAACAGTATACAATATACAATGTATTGCAACATATCCTAGTGAGTCCTGAATATACAGAGGCTTTCTCTTGTATTTAAGATAAAATTTAAAAATAGCAAAAATGGGCTTTGAAAACTGCATTTATTGGTAGAAATCACCTGCATCTCCCAGGTTCTTAAATTATTTAACTAGTGGGTTGAAGTTAAAAACAATCAAAGAAATTTACAGTGCAAAACCAAACAAACAAGAAAAAAAAATAAAGGCGTTGAAACGGGAAATTTAGAGAAGTTAGATTAGTTACTTTGTTATCACTACGCCTTGAATGGCAGCTTTCTGGCTGGCTCACTCTAAAGCTCATAATCTTAATGATTTCAAAATGTCCTCCATCATGGTTTAGACAATGCCATTTGTGTGTAACTACCAAGAGTGGATTGCTGAGCTTGCAGCTCTGCCTAACTTTTCTTCCCGCCACCCCATTGCTTAGGTCTGGCAATGCTTCCTTCAGGCACATCCCAGGGTCTGCAGCCAGTCATTTCTGGATTTCTGGAGAGCACTGGAGCTCCTGGCCTCCTGGCTGGCCATCTGGGACTCAGCCATGTTTGTTTAACCTGTAGCTTTCTTGGCACCTCTCAAGCAGTGAAGAGGATTCCCTTTGACAACTTTACTGACCTCACTTGAGGGGTGAGACACTCAGTCTTAAAGAAGATTGTTATTAGCTGACTTCTGTGAAAGATAGATGTGTGCTGAAATAAGTGAACTTTTTTCAACAATTATTTCACTGGAAAATATACATAACCACTGTCTCAGTTAGGGTTTCTATTGCTGCAGGGAAACACTATGACAAAAGCAAGTTGGGGAGAAAGGGTTTATTCAACCTATGCTTCCACATTATTGTCGCCAAAGGAAGTCAGGATAGGAACTCATCCAAGGTGTGAGCTGATGCAGAGGCCATGGAGGGGTGCTGCTTTCCAGCTTGCTTCCCATGTCTTCGTCAGTCTGCTTTCTTATAGAACTCAGGATCACCACCTCAGGGATGGCACCACTAATGATGGGCTGGGCCCTCCCCCATCAATCACTAATTAAAAATTGCCTTACAACTGGGTTGTATACAGGCATTTTAACCAGGCTCCTTTCTTTCAGATAACTCTAATTTGTGTGTCAAGTTGATGTAAGAATAACCTGGACACTACCTATGCTTTCTTTGCCTTCATTATTTCACAATTACTCTTCTGTATTGATTATAGAAAAGGATTCATGTATATATGTGTGTGTGCATTTGTACATATTGATAAATATTTATACTTCTGTACATTTATTATTTATATATTTGCACACACACACACACTTTAATCATATTCATCTCTATTGAAAGATCCCCGAGAGGGGAGTCCCTTACTCAAGTCTCAGGATGTCTCGACCACCAATTCACAAGACACCAATCTAGATGCAATCAGCAAGAGGTATATTTCTGGATCAACTGGCTGATGGTCAATCCATAACTCACACAGGAGCAGAGGAATTGACCCAGTGGCCTGGGGGAGGGAGGCCTTTAAAGGGTAAAACCACAAACGGGGGGGGGGGGAGGGGGGGTGAGTGGGTAACCAAGGGAACATCAAGAATGCAATCTTGTTCAACCATTCATCTTGTGGTCAGCTAGTTCCTGGAACCACCCAGATGACTTGCATCTTTCTTTGTACCATTCACCTTGTGGAATGTGTCTCTGTGCTTTGCGCCTTCCCCACCCGAAGGTGGGTTCTCTTCCCTGAGGTCTGAGGAATGTCAGCCTCTCCCTTCCTCTCCTGAATGCTAATGCAGCAAGTGTTCTCTGACTCAGGGATAATGTACCCCTCCCGGAATGTAGAATGTGTCCCAGGGCAGTGAAGGCCTAAAATTTTACATTTAGTTCTGCTTTCTTGGTGGAACTAGTGAACCGGTTAGCCTGCATTTTTTTTTTTTTTTTTTTTTGCTCAGGTGTAGGGGTCATAAAAACTTTCTATACTTTTTATAACTTTTCTATACCTTTCACTATTATCTTGTCTTTTCCACTCTTCTTTTCTGCTAGTCCCCATTTTCTTCCCTAATAGCCGCCTTCCTTTTTTCATAAGGTACAAATCTAGAACCATAGAAATTACTCTTTTCCTTTTTAAGGTATATGCCAAACTAATATTTCCCAATATGGACAAATAGGTGACTATTTTTTGTCCCCAGGCTTTTTTCATGTTTTTTATCATGCCTTGATTTTCAAGACAAGACTGACTGCTTTTGCTACTGATAAAGCCTAGGCCAAAGTGGCTGACAAATAAATGTGTTTAAATTCAGAGGGAAGATGATTTTATTTTATTCTGTAGAAAAAGCCAGTGGAGCCCCCTCTGAAACTTATGTCCCAGCAAGATGCACTTTATCATTCATTGGTTGACTTGGAAGTGTGAAGGAATTTGTCTTAGGGGAGAATACAAACAGTATAACCTCCTCAAGAGAGGTCTGGAGATATACTTCCCACCTGACTTTTGGAGGCTAGACCTAATTGGCTCAACATGTTTATCCAGAGTCCATATTATGAATGTGCCTCAGACTTTTCAAGTTCCTAACTAGAAGTCTTCAGAAGCATAGGCCAGCTCTGCCAGGACAAGTGGTTCCTGTTCCAACTCCATTATTACAGTTCCCGAGGAACACATTGAGCTACACACAAGCTTTATTTACAGAGAAGGCACTAAACTCTCTTAAAACACAAGTCAAGCTTTCAGCCTCTGATTTCATACCTTTCTCAATGATGTCTCCGGAAGAATTGCTCTAGCCTTCATCTGTGACAGCTTCACGTGCATTTGGGTGATGCTGTGAGTGACTGAGTTTTTCTGCATGCCCAGCAAGGTTCCAGGATCCCCTTTAGCAAGATCTCAGCACTTATAGCCTCTCCAGCATATACTCTAGGGATCCTTTGCTCTCTCATAGTTTCCCTTTTTCTTTCTTCTTCATTGTGAGAAGAATATCTCCTGGGGGGAGGGGGGGAGATATCTTTTTCTATCTCTTACCCAAAGGGTAGAGAATCACCTGAGACTGAATAGTCAATGCCCCACCATCTGTGCTCCATTTTGTTCTAGTGTGAATCTACTGGCTGGCCTTCAAAGAATGATCCAGATTCTGAAGCCTAATAAATAAAACAGTGAAGACTATTAATTTGCTAGACAGAGTTCTTGAGTAACTGTGGGGCGGTGGGCTGTGAGAGGCAGCTGTGTGCCTGGTTGAGCACAGGCCTGGAACCCCAGACCCTAATCGGACAGCAGGTGTTCAGCTCTGCTCCTGGGCCCTGGTTCCTTTCAGTTAGCTTCATCTCACCACCGCCCCTCCCACAGAGAGGTCTATGGCCATCAGCCCCTAGGAACAGTGCCTCAGGCTCTCCCACATGTAGATGAGGTATCTCCAAGCTCTCAGACCAAGCCTATAGGCATTATCTGCTGCCAGACCCTGACCCACCCCACAACTATATAAAAGAGCCCTATTTGGGAGAAGTAAAGGTGTGCAAGAATCATCCTGGTTGTCCCAGAGTTTCTGTCACAAGAACTGTAACACTTGGGAAGAGATCTGCTCTCCCAAAGCACCTTCAGGACTCTCCCCTCCTTGTTAGCTAGCTGGCATCTCACCTGCACAGCCCAGACTGGCTCAGTGCATAGAGACAGGTGTAGCACCTGGGAGTGACTGGGAGGCAACAGTGGAGTCTTGAGCAGAGGCAGCAGCAGCAGAGGCGACTCCTCCCCCCACCCCGCTAGCACTCTATCCCCTTGACCTGGACCCCCACACCCAGTTGGGCCAGAGATCTTTGTGGGACGCCCTCCGGAACAGGGACCCACAAGTAACCATGAGTCATAGTCTGATCAAAAGCTCCTGTAATCACATCTAGTAGGTACATTTGTGTGTGTGTGTGTGTGTGTGTGTGTGAGAGAGAGAGAGAGACAGAGAGAGAGACAGAGAGACAGAGAGAGAGAGAGAGAGAGACAGAGAGAGAGAGAGAGAGAGAGAGAGAGAGAGAGAGAGAGAGACAGAGAGAGAGAGACAGAGAGACAGAGAGAGAGAGAGACAGAGAGACAGAGACCAGAGAGAAGAGGAGGGAAGGGGGAAGGGAGGAAGGGAGGAAGGCAGATACTTTAGATATTTGGAAAAATTAACTTATATACCAAGGGCCAGGTAGTTTTTTTAGGGACATGGTTAGGATTCTAGTCAGATGCTGTATAGAATGCTCTCAGTCTTGGGGTAAACTTTCTTCCCAGATTTGTTAATTTTTTAATACATGTCTGCCTCTTTGAACAGTTTCATACACATTGTACAACACTCCTATTTTCTTAACAGTCATAACTTATTATCATCTGGGGCAATCAATGTGTGTGTGGGGGGTGGGGAGTTAAAGAGGTAAATAGAAGAGAACAAGTAGAAGTGGTGAGAACTGGCTGGTTATTTCATCAAACTGGTAAAGAATGTGGAAAGAGGAGCCCTCATGGGAACAGTGTGCTACAGACATTAACATCCCAATGGTGATTCTTTATCATTTTTAAACCTCGACCTGGCAAAAGCCTTCCCCTGCAGGAATGCTGGAAACTTGCAAATGCTGATGCAAGAATCCCCCTGACAGGGACATCTCCCTTCCTCATTAGCCAGGTATGGAGGTACATTTTACAGAGCGTTTTGTGTGTCAGTTTCTACTGTCTGAGGCTGGAGTAACTCCTCATTTGCCAGTCTTAGCATTTGTTGCTGCCTTTTCTGTGTTTCCTCAGGTAATATCCAATTACATAGGGCCCGATGCTCTCTCTTCCCTGCAGTATTGATGATCAAGGCAGAATCACAAGGAGCTAAGATAATTTCAAAGGGCAAAGTACGAATCAACACAATGAGAATAAAGGCTGGTAAGTATGAAAAGAGTTCATTCTTTGCAAGCTTAATTTTCTTATCAGTGTATGGATTCTCTGTGAAGTCCGGGAGCTAATTATTGCCTGCATGTAAAGCAAGGCATGTGAAATTATTTAGGTATATGCCTAAATAAAACCAAAAATACCTAATGATTGAAATGCACTGCAGTCCAATCTGTTTACATAGTTTCTTTCAAGAGAATGGCAGAGTTTACTAATTGCTGATTTCATAATTACTGTTGTGGCTTGTTTTTACTTCCAATATTTACTGAAGTATATCCAAATTACACTGAATACCCATGCATTTTTTTCTCATTTATAAAAAGGGTAAACTGCTTTAGAAAAAAAAATGAACCCAATTAAGATTAATTTTAAATAATAATAAAAAAAGCTGGCATTGTGTGGACGTGAGTCAGCAGGAGGGATTTTAATTGGAACCGAGGAATCTGTAACATTCTCCTGCCTTCACATTTTCTTCATCCTACTGAGTTAAGCTGGTTGGTTTTCACTGAACATGACAAAGATGATTGAAAATCAACTCGGGCCATCTTCAAAAGTTTTAAAGAAATAGTACAATGAAAATTAATCAAAAACTTTTAGGCTTCCTGATTATGGGCTCAATAAAGGAGGCACAAAGCACACTCTGAAGTCAGACCCAAGCTGCTCTGAACCTTCCAGCCGGATGTATCTAATGTTAAGAGAGACAAAGATCTTCAACCCACTTAATGCTCAAGGGTTAAAGCTGAACTACCTTAAGTCAAATTCTATTGTGTTTGCTACAGGATGACCTTGTACACGCTGCTGACTGTTAACCATCTGTGAAATGGGTTCCATGAGACCTGACTAAGGAATGATGTAAGGGTTAGTTAACTCAGTAAGTCACAGAGTAAATGAGTAATGTTCAATGTTAGTAGTGTTAACAAATTAGCTTAGAAAAACTGAATTCCAGAATCATTTCTCCTCTAAAGAAATTAAGAGAAATTAAGAGAGACATAAAACTACCTTCTGAAGGAGGTCTTTGTTCTCCTGGATTTCTTTCCTACCTGTGGGGATAATAGCAGTATGACTCTATAAGACTTACACACACCATCTACCTCACTAACATCCTGCCTCATAAGTGAGTAGTGTCAACAACGTCAGCTGTCAGCTCATGGAACAGGATATTCTGCATCAAAAGACTCAGCAGCTGTCAAAGAAAAAGAAAGACCTGAATGAGGAGAATTCTATCATATTTGCATTCTTTAGAAAGGGAATCTGAAGCGTAGGAACCAGAGCAATAGACCATGACCTACAGTTAGTGAGGGTACCCTGACATTGGCAGACGTCATTCAAAGCTGGGTCTCTCATTCTTCCATTCCACCAGCACCAGGAATTAGGACTGCTTTATGTGTGATTTCTATCTGCACACTTTCAGGGTATTTGCCTTTTATTAGAAGATACTAATACAACCATCTCAACTGGGCTTAAATTTCAACACACTCCCTCTTCCACATACACACCACACCCACATACTATACAGAAAACCACAACTATACACCACACACAAAGCAAACACACACACACACACACACACACACACACACACACACACACACACAGAGCGAGGGAGAGTGAGAGAGAGAGAGAGAGAGAGAGAGAGAGAGAGAGAGAGAGAGAGACCTACATAGTT
Source organism: Arvicanthis niloticus (assembly GCF_011762505.2). Lineage (NCBI taxonomy): Eukaryota > Metazoa > Chordata > Mammalia > Rodentia > Muridae > Arvicanthis > Arvicanthis niloticus. The sequence continues at coordinate 41,492,055 of NC_047666.1, forward strand.
TCCCCTTTAATTCTTCTATAAACTTTATGCCTAATATGAGAAGATGACTAGAATATTTTTGTTCTCATTTCTCTTAACGCTAATAATAACTTTTGAATTTTTTTACAAATTCAAAAATGAAACATTAGTAAGTTTACAGATGTTTAGAATGTACTATATCATAGTGATCATTTCAAGTGTATCCTCTGATACAAAAGAGAAAATCTATGTAGAATGTGGTTCATTGACAGTGTTTCAAAAAATTTTAACCTTTTTGTCAAAAATATATGAGTTTTTACTCATGACAAACTCAAGCAAGAAGAAAGGCACAGTAAGTCTATTAGGCATTTTGTTGTTGTTGTTTGTATCTATCAATCCCTTTGATGCACATAGGGAATATGCTGAATGAAGAAGATATTATATCAAGTTACATGTGTTACTGACTTATTAGAGCATAAGCAAAAATATTAAAATATTACTCTAAAAGATGTAAAAGTCAAATGTAGGCTGAAAAATGTAAGGACTGATAAGAATAGTGTTGCTCCAATGGCACGCCCCCCTCTTCCCATGTGGATGTGTCCCTCAACCAAACCTCAATGAACAATTTAGAACAATTCAATTATTATAAATTTTATTAGAATAATAGAAAATCATAATACAGATAACCATAGGATACACACACAGGAATTTAAAGAGTAAAATTTAGACTTTTCAATATGAAACAGTGTCTACATCTCATGGAGATATACTGATAGAAATAACAAGAAACAAGAGAATAGCCATCTTGCAAAAGAAAATTATAGGAACCAATTCTAGGAGTCATCAGAAAATAAAAACAAGGTATAGTTCGGTTATGTGTACCATAAAGCACAGGGGTTGGAGAATGTGTGTCCCCACATCTGGACTGGAAATAACAATGGTCATATGAAATCAACTAGTCATTCAGATTTCTTCTTGATATGTACAATATATACAGACCCTACAGAAAAACTTAAAAAATCATTCTTCTTTTTATATAGCAACCTTGTTGTAAGTGGAATATCTGAAGGAAGGGTGGTACACTAAAATGGTATCAGAATTTGACTAATGTTTAATGTTTCTTGAGAGCTATACCATCGGTTTCCAATTTTGCTACCTTTGGTAATATGGAAAAATTCCAGCAAAATGTGAAATTGGTAGGTAAGTGGTAAAAAAAATTGATTTTGAATGTCTAGCACTCAATCTGCTAATTTACATATACCTTTTACATATTACTGCAAAGTCATGTCTTCCACAGTCCTTTGAAAAACCACATATTGAAAGACTTGCATCATCCATATCAAAGCCAGCAACATCACCATGTTCCTTTACAAATTTAACTTGGGAATGGAAAAGGCTGCCTGACTCAGTGAGATAGAGAGTGGAATTTCATTAAAAAAAAACCCATCTCTACCATCCAAACTGAGAAAGGGACCCTTAATAGAATCAGAAATTATAAATGAGGAATTATATGCATTTTGTTTCATATTTGGGTTAAGATACAATTTTTTTTACTTGTCTCTACTGGGACTTGACAAAACCTGATAGCTTATTTTTACACAGGAAGAGTATGAGTCCTAATTCTCTTTCCCATATAATTTCACTTTAATTTTTGAAAAAGGATAAAATGTATTCATTTCTATGTTCATGTTTTTCTTTGTAAATACCAACAAAAGGAAACAATGTTACAATCTTCACTCAGGTTCAATTTTCATCTTTGAACAAGACAGATAATCCTAAAGAGAGCATGCAATGCCAGCAAGCTTCAAAGAAGTGCCTGGTTTGTGTCACCTTAGGAGGTTCACATAAGATTCTGCACAGGGACATTGCATGTGGGAGGAAACCATTCTTTCATATCACTTTCTTTGATTTTAACAAAGAATTCTTGCAGTAAAGGCTGATAGGAGAAATATTTTCACCTCATTTTATGGAATAAATAAGTGAAAGATTTGAGGATAAAGTGAGAAAGGAAATCTCGCAGCCATACAGTAGCACATTGAAGCAAATGTCACTTCCCCAAGCTCTGAGTAGCATTTTCTAACAATACTCCCTTGCAGGCCACTCCCTCCCAGAATAATGGTTTATGTGCATTTTCCCTCTGAGGGATTCAAATTAGTAATTTAAAAATGATAGACAATGTTGTAAAAATGGGAAAAGAACATTTGGAATAAATGAGGAGTTTTTAATATAGAAAAACTGTGTTGTGTTGTGTGTATGCTTGTGCATTGTGTGTCTTGTTTGTACTGTATATGTATTAAGTGTTTTCATACATCATGTGTGCACTGTGTTTTTATTTATCCTGTCTTTGTATGTGCCTCACACATAGGCAAGTGATCAACTGATTAAACTCACAACATAAGAATATTTCTATCAAAAGTTTGCAGTATGTAATTTGCAAGTTCCTTTGGTTTACCAAGCAAATATTAAGGCATCTCAGATTCCCCTAAAAGGATTTACTGTTTTTATTATATTCATATGTTACCTATAATGAAGTAGAAATTTAAAAACACATAGCTGAAAAAAAACATGCATAATCACTGTATCAGAAAGCACTTTTTTTGTTGGGGGGGGGGAGGAGGTAACCAATTAACTTTCCAGTAAATAATTTTTAAAAAGCCCTATCACCACAGAGCATTTACAATAAAGAACAGTAGGACAGATATATAACCTGATACAGAGTGGATGTTAGAAATGGCTGATGTGGATCCTCTTGCATCCATACCTGTCAAGGATGATAAAGGGCTCGTTAGCAAGGGCTGTAATCAGAACACTGGAGACTGAACATTTCTGTTGCCTCTAAGATTATGCTGAAATCTTGTCTTCAGTTGTAATGATATTCATGCTAATAGTAGTAGTACTAGTAGCAGTTGTAGCAGCAGCAGCAGCAGCAGCAGCAGCAGCAGCAGCAGCAGCCACCGCCGCCTTGCAGGTCTTTAAGGCTTTGAACCCCAGACTCTGCTTTCCAGGTAACTCAAGAATTTTCAGCATCAGCTTTACCACTCCTCACACTTAAATTGCCATGTGATAAGGCCAAGGCAATAGGGCAAGTACTTTCTCTTGGTCAAAAGAATAGATTATAAATTCTATCCTGATCCCTGGGCCTTTTAATTACCTAGCAAGGAGTCCACTCTCCTAGGAAATCTTAATCACCATGCTAAAATGGGAGGAATAATTATCTCCTGAATGAGATGATGTACTTTTCCTTCCCAGAAGCCACTTAGCGAAGGCACTTGCCTTCCAACAGGCAGCACTATGGAGAGTAGCCATGTGACCTGCTTGCTTTGAGTCCGAATTAATTTTTTGTTTTACTTTGTCTTTTTTTTTTTTTTTTTTTTTTTTTTGATATTGGCCAAAAGCCTAAGCAACTCCCATACCATCTGTACTATCTGTCTCACTCCTTCTATAAGGCTCCCCATCTACTTTTATTATTTTACTTTATCTTATCATATTGAAGCTGCTTGTTAGCCTCCATTTCAAAGAGCATGAACTTTTCTTCTTTGTAGTCCCCAACTTCCTCCAGGCAGCTGCCAGATTTACAGTTTGCCTGCCCCATTGTTTTTCTCCTAAATGTGAATAAAACTGGGCTCAAGCAAACTACTGACTCCATTTCTAAATTTTTTTTGTTAATGACACCAAGAACCCACAAAGGTAACCTAGTTTCTTTGGTAAACTCTGGAACAGAAATGTTTTGAAAACATTTATGATTCTGTAGGCACCTTAACCAAGGATTTAATGATTTCTGAAATCATGAGGAACAAATTTCTGCAGTTAATACTTTTATAAAAAGTAGTCTGCTCTGGGTGATGATGGTGGCATATGCCTTTAATCCTAGCATCTGAGAGGCAGAGGCAAGCCAGGCTGATCTACAAAGCAAGTCTCAGGACAGCCTGGGCTACACAGAGAAACCCTGTCTCAAAATCCAACCTCTTCAAAAAACCAAAAAGCAAACAAACAAAAAAATCAAAAACAAAACAACCAACACAAAACAAAAAAAAAAGTAGTTTGAATGAACTAAGACACAGAAGAATGAAACTAAAGCCTGCTCTATCAAAGTTAAATCACCACACAGGCCTAACCTAGAATCACTGACTGCTGAGTACACAGTAATTACTGATATATCCAAGTGTTAGTAAATGACTCCAGTATGTTCATTTCATATACTTTAACTTTAGTTGAAATTGGATAAACAACTTCATCATTGTGAAAATGATTAGACTTGATTACAAACAACTGGTGAGATAATTTGATGGTTTAATTAAAGAAAAAGTCATGAGATAAGAGTTTAGAAAAATTGCTTATCTCTATACAGATACATTTTAAGCATAATAGGAATTATCATCGTTGTAAAAGAATCAACAGAAACTCCATTTTAAAAACAACCCTGTGTTGTCATCTGACTAACCAGATCAACAACAAGGCAGGGTCAGGTGGTCCGGTTTCTATTGAAGGGAATGATATTTATACATTGATATGATACGATATATGATATAATGCAATTAGAAGGGGATGAATAATTGGAAACAGACAGAATTTCACTATGTAACCCAGGCAGTCCTTGAACTAATTTTGTAGCCTAGGTTGATCTGGAACTCAGGATTTTCCTGGTTGTAACTCTTGAGTATGGAGATTATTGTCTTGAACCACGACACTTGGAAATATTAAAAGTATGAAAACCTGTGTGTGGCTCAACGTTACCCTCGAGAAATTTGGCTTGAGCAGATAATCCCAAGGCAAATGTAGGCAGAATTCAACACAAAGAGTTTAAATAATAAATTCTGGTAAATAGTGTTTAATGCTGTGTCTTGACTTTTCATCTCCAGTGTTTTGTACCATTCTAACAGTGTTTTCTCTGTCTTTATAGTGAATGCCCCATGTATACCAAAATGCATGCTGGGGAAATGGATAGGTAGCACAACAATCATTGAATTTATTATAGGGCTCAATAACAGTGATGAAAGTTAAGGGGAGAATGAGCTCAACTGACTTACTGGTTATTCTTGGAATCCTGATCTGCTCACTACTGGTGCCGTCCCCTCCATCTGTGGTAGCTTTAACTTCAATAATGTAGTCTTCTTTGATAGGCAGCAACAGTTCAGCTGAAGTTTTATTTGTGTTCAGTACTTGCACATTATTCTGACTGCTAGTCCTATAGAAAACCTAGAAGACATAAATAAACTCACTTTTTATACAACTAGCTTCTATGTCTTTTACAAACTTTGTTACTCCAAAATGAATGACTTTAGGTCTCTACAACCCCTATCATATAAAGTGGACTCCATGTTAAGACTTGAACATGGGTAAACTTTCTGGGACTATCAGGTTCTCAAAACTGAGGAGGTTGGATGGTTACTGAACTTTTTCCATGGAAAATCTCAGTGAGGTTAGAATAGATGGATGAATTGGGTAGATTAGAAACGCAGAGAGATTATGGAGTATGTGAAAGGAGAAGGAGACCATTGTTTCAGAGTCTGACTGAAGCCTATCCCCATCCTTGAAGCAAAAATTTTGAGCCCTTCATATTTGTTGTAAAGGATGTCCACATAAAGCTAACATTCTGTTTCTAATAAATATTTTGTATGAAGTAAAAAGGAACCAGGATTAGTGAGAAATGTGTAAAAACTTGGGAAGGGCCTCATTCCTTTCAGCAGTCATTTCTTGAGAATTATAAACAAAACTGTTATCTTTGTATAAATCAAATAGATCCTATTTTCCAGAATTTTTGAGAGGTAAACTTATTTTACCAACTGTAATCCTGTTAGTTGCCTCTCAGGAAACTCCAATCTCATTTAAGCTTCTTAGCAATCTTGTGACTCCAGTAATTTCAAAGCCCAGTAATACCTTATATTATTATTACAAAAACAATGAGTTTGATCATCCTTTGAGGAAATTGTAGCCACACTTAGGGTGTGTCTTATTTTCTGTGAGTCTTCTTAATGAAGTCCATATTTATGCTCTAGAGTCTGTTTAATCTTCACTCTGGGTCCTTGTCTTTCTTTACCTTGAAAGCCTAAGACAATTCAATACATTATTATTAAATCTAACACTGCTTCATATATTGGATAGAACTGAAGTTCTTTGAAACCATAAATATGGCTTCACTTATGCCCAAATCCCCAAAAGTCTAGGGATTTCCTCAGGTTGCTAAGGATAAAAGTAGGGAGTCATCCTTCCTACGCCAGGTCACCCACAATGTTTGCAGCAAGGATAGGTAACTGACAGAGCCATGTGGAATGTATCTTTGGTTATAGAGGAAAAAGAATCATGGGCAACCCTTACAGCTCTTTTAAAAATAGTATTTGGTAAGCACTGAAAATACATAATAAAAGTTATAACTATCAGGCTTGAGTTCCTTATGAAGCAAAATTATCTCGCATAACTGTATTTAACAAGTCAGATATTTTCAGAAAATGATCTTTTTGGGAAAAGCTTGATAGTTATGTGAAAACTAGATTAAGAAACCATATCATCAATATTTTAAAAATAAGCTTTCTACTTAGCTTGCCTTAAAGCATGTTTGCAAATGTAGGAAACATGAAGTCTAAGCCACAACTGACCTTGTAGCCTGTTACTTCCGATTCATTCTCCATGGCTTTCACTTGTTCCCAATTAAGCAGCACTTTAGTGTCTGTAGCATTCCAAACAACATTTCCTGGTGGCTGACTGGGAGCTTGAAATGCAAAAGGAGAGATTAAAACTGATTTAAGCACAGAGTCATATTTCAAACTAATCAGACAAGTAAATATTCTAGAAGGCTCATGGAAGAAGACTCTCTTTGATAACCCGTGGTGCAGAGAATGAGTCAAAACCAAGGAGGGGCTGTAAATCTTTCCTTAAACATTTTAAGGAAAGGTTACCGTGTTTAAATTTGGAGAAAATTGGCTTTACTATACCACAGGATACCATATGGTAGGATACCTTATGATGCTATACCTTACCCTACCCAACCCTACCCTACCCATACCCATACCCATACTTAGAAAATGTTGAAAGCATAAGAACGGCAATTCCTTTTGCTACCACTAGAGGGTGCATGTTGATGAGTGAAGCAGGACTGCCATGGGACTTGTTTTGACATCTACTAGAAGCTGAGAGAAATTGCCAAACAAGCAGATTAAAGTCACAGGAAATGAAGTGTGGATGATTTTTAAGCCAGTCTCCTTGGATGATGAGATGGGCAAAACGAGAGGCAATAAAAAATCAGGATTACACAGATTCATTCTCGTGAAGTAATAGCTATACTCATGAAAAATTACAGCACAGAGTCTATATTTTAAAGTCTTCATTTTCCAAGTTTAAATCAGTTTTTGAGAAAACTAATGCAAAAGGCTAAAAAAGTTAATGAGAACTGCATCAGAGAATTAATGAAACTCTCTGGGTTTTATAGACTTGAATTTACAGTTAGTTCCTTTACAAGAACATGAGTTAGGAAAATTATACTGGTAAGGTGTAAGGGTATCTTTGTGTGGTGTTTATGTATGGGGGGCATGGGATGGACTGAAAAGTGGCAGAATCCATTTGTTCACTGATGAACATGAGGGGCACTAAGGTTCAGTTTCTTTTCAGTTACAAAACGACAAAGATATTACTCATTTGTCAACAGCATCACAATTGCCTACAATAGCACTGAAAGTTTATCCTTGTACATTGAAGCATAAGATGTGATTTGAATAATTGTATTTGTAATGGGAAAAGGAGATTGTCTTTCCAGAAAATTTTCTGATCATCATTAACTCATGCCATAAGGGAAATACAGCTAGACTTACAGATGGAAGAGATCTCAGATATATAATGGGATGAAGAACCCCAAACATGATGGTATTGTTTACACATTCTTTAGGTTTTGTGTCCTACTAACATGATTCCATGTAGTTTTAAATGGTTTCTGACTGGATATTAACAATGAGTTTAAGTCAGCTGAGACTGAGCTGCAGGGCTGTGATAACCAGATCAATGGTAGCTACTTAAGTTGAAATATTAATCAGTGTGTTCTACTCACTCTATCCAAATGTCATGAATGCATTTATAACATCATCCCAATGTCTGTTATCCATGTGGTTGATAGGAGTATAAACAGGCAGGTTTGATTTGATTTGAGGAGATTCAGAAAACAGCATGGATTGCGCTATCAACGAATGAGTGCTGACAGATTATGGAAAGTTCCAGTCGTTTGGGCTACACTACCTTTCCAGATGCCAGCTTCAGAGAAGAAATGACTGTATAAAGGGTAATTCATTTGATATGAATGCCAAAATTCATGAATTCAGCCTGATAGGAATTTTTTTTTAAATGATGAAAACAAAGGAAGAAAGGAAGGAAAAAAGAAAGAAAAACTACAAAAGATTATGTAAATTAATATGTAAGCTATGCAAATTAATGTAAGGAATAAAAATGGAAGGTTGTTTTTTTTTTTGTTTTAGTCCCTCCTGTGTCTGACTACTGTCCCTAATTCATTTTACTTCACTTTTTACTTATTTCCCTTAGTTTTAAAAATGCACATTTTTACTTATGCATATCTATATGTCTATATGTCTTTATTTTTGACTCTATGTCCATATATTACATGTGTACAGGTACCCACAGAAGACAGAAGAAATAACTGGGTTCTCTAGAACTGAATTTATAGGTTATGGTAAGCTGCTGAAGCCCTTGTAGGGTCTGAAAACATACATTCTGTGGAAGAGCAACAAGCACTCTTAACTGCTGAGTCATCTCTCCAGGCCCTATTTTTGCTTTTTTTTTTATTATTTTAATTCTGAAATAAAAAACATAAATAATATTTTTAGCCTCATTCCAAGAAATGATAGTTATACAAGGTATAGAAAGAGAGTGTAGGAATAGGTAGGAAGAGAGTGTGCAGCATGGTCTAGTCCCTGATGTTAGTGGGATTGCTTCAAGTTTCTCTCGATTTTGTTTGATGTTGGCTACTGGCTTGCTGTATATTGCTTTTACTAAGTTTAGGTATGGGCATTGAATTCCTGATTTTTCCAGGAAGGGGCATTAAACGAGAAAGCATTTTTGTGAAATGCTTTCTCAGCATCTAGTGAGATGACTATGTGTTTTTTTTTTTTTTCTTTGAGTTTGTTTATATATTGGATTACATTGATGGATTTCCATATATTGAACCTCCTCTGCATTCCTGGGATAATGCCTACTTGATCATGGTGGATGATTGTTTTGATGTGTTCTTGGATTTGGTTTGCCAGAATTTTATTGAGTATTTTTGCATCGGTATTCATAAGGGAAATTGGTCTGAAGTTCTCTTTCTTTCTTTTGTCTTTGTGTGGTTTAGGTATGAGAGTAATTTTGGATTCACAGAACAAATTGGGTAGTGTTTATTCTGTTTCTATTTTGTGGAACAGTTTGAAGAGAATTGGTATTAGGTCTTCCTTGAAGGTCTGATAGAATTCTGCACTAAAACCATCTGGTCCTGGGATTATTTTTTTTTGGGGGGGGAGGGGGAGACTTAATGATTGCTGCTCTTTCTTTAGGGGTTATGGGACTATTTAGATGGTTTATTTAATCCTGATTTAACTTTGATACTTGGTATCTGTCTAGAAAATTGTTCATTTTATCCAGATTATCCAGTTTCCTTGAGTATACATGTGTTTCTAGTATATGCTAGAACATGGATGAAGGCTGAGATCACTAGGCTAAGTGAAATAAACCTGTCCCAATTCCATAAACATAGTAAGGTGCCTGCTGTCTGTGACCTGTAGAGGAGTGAAACTTGGACAGAAAGAATTCTGATTGTTCACATAGCAGTGTCCATACAGTTAATGGTATTTAACTGACCACTCAAGCTTAATGTGGATCAGGTAAGCAGCAATGTATATACCTTCAAAGCCACATTGTAGACATCTAAAGGCATGGAACCAAGTAGCAATTGGGTAAGGCCCTGAGATGACCAACAGTGTATCTTCTAGAATTTCTAACTCCATTCTTAATGCTTTGTCCCATCTGAAAAATATGATCTACTACAGCTGGACATGGGCCAGATCTAATGGACTTAACAGATGGTCTATATTTCAAAATGACCTGTCAGGTTTGAAGTCTACAGGCTTCCTTCTATTTGTCAAACTTCTATTTTGACAGAATGATATAAGAACAAAGAATGGAGAAATCTAAATGTTTTATTTAAAGGAGATATTTAATTTGATTTAAAACATAATATAAATCATCAGACCCTAAAAATTCCTGGGAGAGTTTAAATATTATACAATAATGCAACACTATCCCAAACAGGATTTTAAATTAATGTCTATCTTTAAGCAGCCGACATGATGCTTTCTGTGTTTGGCTTTCTAACTTTTCAAAATTTGCTTTATTAGAGATTTCAGTTTTTCTATAGATGTCTGTCTGCAAAGAGCCAATGACAGTGACATGACTATACCTAGGTAAAGCCATAGCATGAGGCACTTTTATCAATGGGAAAACACTTTAAAAAATGGTTGCCTATTGACATATATGGTGTTCTGGTTTTATTCTTGGTGCTGTGATCAAACACCTTGACAAAATATCAAGGGGAGAAGATTTAGCTTATTTTACAGTCTCAGGTTACAGATGGTCATTGTGAGAAGGTATGGTAGAACCTTGTAGCAACTAGTTCTATCACATCCACAGCCAATAGCAGAGAGAGATGAACATACACATGCTTCCTATTCACTTGGCTAGCTTTCTCTGCTCTTGGACAATTCCAGCCCCAATACTAGGAAATGATACCATTCATTTCAGGGTGTATCAATTAACATAGTCAGGACACCTTATTGCCTCCTTACCCTTACCCTAACCCTAACCCTAGCCCATACAAACTAACCTGATCTAGACATTCCATCAACAACACTCTTTCCCAAGGTCATTTTAAATTGTGTCACTTGAGAATTGGGCCAAACATCACATGTGAATATATGATATACAGGTAATTAAACAGACAAAGAGAAAGCATCTATAAAATAGAAATCTGGAAAGTACATCCCAAGAGCTGGTTATGATGATGTTTTTGGGTTATGGGATTGTAACTGGCTCTTATTGTCTACTCCATGATTTCTTTCTGCAAAGTTCTATAATGACTTTATTCCAATGGTATGCTATGTTATAGAATCTGTTGATGTAGTGGGCATCATTATATGCAGTTTACAAGGGTGATATTTCTATAGTGATGATAGAGACATTAGAATCCCCTTTAGAAATATGGAATTTTAAGCGTTCATGCTTGGTGTAATCAATTATACAAAAATCAGTATGTTTTTCAAATCTTTTTTTTTTTTTTTTTTCTGGCCACCTAATGATAAAAAGCGCCAGTATTTGCAAAGTATATTTTGCAAGAAGACATTGTTTGAGAAGATCACCACCATTTTAAATTATGCTGGCTAAACAAGTGAGATTCTGAAAAAAAGAAGCCACTTTCTTCCACTACTGAGATACCTATTGCCCCAATCACTATTAGAAATGAACCAAATGCATCATACCATAACAAACTGTTTTATTAATGATTTACTTTTATTAATTTTAGTTATGCATATGTTTGTGCTTGTGGGAGTATTTCCAGGAAGATTTAGTTGACAAGGAAAACCAGCCTGAATATGAGCACCACCATTCTTTGGGCTGTGGTTCTGGACTCACTTAAAAATGAAAGGAAGAAAAAGCCAGATCTACTCCAGCATTCATCGATCTCTTCTTCTATATTGTGTATAAAATGTGCCTATTCTCCTGGCATAGTCAACTTGATAGCCATGAAACTAGGACAAAACAAATACTCCCTGAGGTTTCCCTGGACTTTTTGTCACAATTACCAAAGTAATTCCTTTGTTGTAAGCAGGTATGCCCATGGTTTTCTAGGTGGGAAAATTTGCTATTTTTTAACAGTTGGTTAGCTCATTGTAATTAACCTAGGAAGCCAGTAAGAAGTCCATATAGTTCTGTACTGTGTAGTTTTAATAAATCATGCTAAATTCATCTAGGGTCCAGCCTCAGTGGTTTTGCCCACTCCCCCATGGCTAGCCCTAATAGCCATCTGGCCCTGATTCTTGCAGCTGGCTGCTAAGCTGACCAAACCATTTTTGTTCTGAAAAAAGTAAAAATAAGAGGTAGCCCATTGTGTTCCTCAGGCCAACCCCATGGGGATGGCCTTTGAAATGCCAGCAGCACTGGGATCTCACTCAGCTCCCTTTAGCTCCATAAAAGGAAAATACTAGAGACTTAGATTTACACCAGCTAGGTTTATATCAGTAAATCTCCAACCCTAATATGCCCAGGCAAAGAACACACAACTCAGTTAATATGAATACAAGCCGCATGCCTAAATTAGGCAAATATACCCTACACTAATCTATTGTCCAGCTATGAAGTCCCTAGCTACTTTTGACTCCTCTAGGCCACATGGGTCTGCTCCATCTCCAACCTTTTCTCCCTCCATCCTCTTCTTCCCCTTCTTTCACTTCTCTAAAACTTTCAGCTCTGTCCTTTTCTTCCACTACCCAATTAAGGGCTCTAGCCTTTATTTGTCCAATTAAGATTTTATCTGACATCACCTGAGTACATGATCAACTCCTGGTCCCTGGGTCAGCCCCCCCCCCCTTCCTTGAGGGAGCAGAAAATACAATCAGCAATCCACAATACAATGCTGAGTGGAATCACTAAAATAATGATGATTCTACTTCCCTGAGAATTTGGCCATTCAAAAATAGACAGTATGGTGACTAATTTCTATATTGTTCCCTAGAGGAGTAGCCTGGACTAAAATGGTGCCACCATGAATAATGGCAGAGGTTAGAGTCAACCAGCATTTACTAGGTCTGACTATAACTATTGAAGTGAAGACAGAGCTCAAGAACTAAGAAAACGTTAATGGAAAGAAGGCTGAAGGACTTGGCTTTCTAGCCAAGGGAGGCAATAGTAAAATAATATCTATGGGCTGGCAAATGGCTCAGTGGATAAAGGTGCTGGCTGCCAATGCTGATGGTGGAAGGTGAGATGCAAATTTGGCAAGCTATCCTCTGATAGCAACACGTTTAGTGTGGTACTAACACCCACACAATCAACTCACACAGCAATATGGAATGAATGAAATATAAATTTAAAACTAAAACAAAGAAACATATACAATCTGGAGCATGTGTGCTGATTGATCATGGGTATGCACATGAATAAAGCAGGGGAGGAGAGGACTGTTGGGAGATGTCAGGGTATAACAAGTTTAAGTATGACAGTCAGGTAGCATGCTGAGGTGTGAAGATCTGAGAGAGACAAGGAATGTGTCTCATGAATATTTAGAGGAAGATTTGTCTAGGCATAGGAGACAACAAATGTTGCAGTCCTAAATCGAATGCGCAATGCACAAGGTGAGGAAACAGTAAGAAATGAATGAATTGGAGCAAGAGATGGTGGGTGGGTATCTGAACCTAGATGGGGTATTTGAGAAATTTAACATTTATCATCAATGGGTAAGAATGGAAAGTTCTGAGTAGGAGAGTGATGGCTACAAGATCACCCTTGCTTATGAAAAGCAAACACTACTGAACAGATAGGGACCATTTCTAATCTCAGGGACAGAAGTAGTTTGTTCCTTGCTCCAGAATAGCATCTGTGAATGCAGTGTGTGTGTGTGTGTGTGTGTGTGTGTGTGTGTGTGTGTGCATGTGCGTGCGTGTTTAGGGAGAGAGAGAGAGAGAGAGAGAGAGAGAGAGAGAGAGAGAGAGAGAGAGAGGCAGAGAGAGAGAGAGAGAGAGAGCACGAGCAGACAAGTGGAGGTTTGCATGCTATCAGGCACCTATCAAGGCTAGAAGATAACACTTGGTTTAGGGTCTCACCTTCTAACTTGTTTGAAACAGTCTCTGGTTTGCCCTGCATAAGCAGGGCTAGGTGGGTGGAGGGATTCTGAGGATGACCTAATCTCTACATTCCAGCTTTCTGTAAAGCACTGGAGTTAGTACATCTGGTCTCATGCGCATTCAAGGATCTTGGTGTCAGGGTCTCATGCTAACTCTTTGAAGATTTTCCTTCCTTAGCCACTCCCAAACCAATGAGAAATGGTAGATTCTTGATAAATACAGAAGTCAATTCCAAGTCAGTTTTAGAAACCAAAATTAAGGGGGAGAAATAGAGTATGTGGTAAAGTGCTTGTCAGGTAACCTGAGTATAATACCCAGAACACAAGATGTGTGAAAGAGAAGCATCTTTTTCAAGGTGCTTCTGTTGTTCATACTTGAGCTGTGGCCTGTGTAGGCTTGCATAAGCTCCCACACAATAAATTAATACATACACAGAAGTGCACACACACACACACACACACACACACACACACACACACAAATCAATACAAAAGAGTCAAGAATGCCTGTGATTTGGTACCTAAGAAATAAAACACCGAGCTTATGCTGAAATGGGAGTGTTAAAATGGATGTGACAAGATGAAGGACAGGAAGTAGAACTCAGCTTAAAGAAGACTTGGTCTGAGATCTTATTAGATGACATTTGAACGGTTTCAGCCTGAATCCATCCATACTGCAAACAGAACTGCTACTGGAGGTTTATCCCACAGGCTTCTGAGTATTTGTCCTATAGATTTATTCTTACACACTTTGGACATGAGACTGTCAATATGCTTCCCTTTAGAAACCAACACTTTCAATCGTTTTCAAGCCACCTACAAAAATTTTCTCATTAGCCTCATTAGAAGGATGATGATAAGAGTTACTTCTCTTTGGCTTTTGAGTGACAGAAACCCATCTTCAATTACTGAAGAGGCTAATTACTGTTAAGTCAAAATGCTTTAGAAAGCACAAGTATTTGGATATAAAAAAAATTAAGTGTTTAATGGAAGCTACAGTACTCTGCTTGAGAATCCTTCTGTTATTTGACAATCAGAAACAGCACCTCCATCAGCACTGATGGAAATGCTTGCATGCTGAAATCCATGATTACAAGGACACACAAGCTTGCAAATTTTAAACTAGACTGTAAAAGACTGCAGCATATATTTTGAATTCACAACGTGCAGTCAAGAGAGAGTACATTTGATTAATAACAGTAGTTCAAGCTGGCTTCCTTCTTTAGCTTTCATTTCTCTACCCAGCTATCCAGTTAGCATTTAATGAGAGGCTGACATGTGCTTGGAGTGCACCGGCCATGGGGAACGGGTGCCCGAGGCACAGAGGACTCTCTGTAAAGTTCATGAACTGGAGGGAAAAACAGGGACTAAACCAGGATTCAAAACTGGTATCTCAGCTAAAGCACTGTTGTACCTGCCGCATGCAGATGATTTCTTTAAATGATTATCATGGGGGCCTTGTCAAAATTCCTAACTAGAACTTGAAGCTAAACCTCATCAATGCTTAGGATGATTATTCAAAGCTGCCAGTAACAACATCAGAAATAGCTATGAAAGATGCCCGTCTTATTCTATTTCGGTACATGCTTTAAAAATCACTAGCATAATTTAAAAAAAGAACACATGTTCTTTATATCCAATTTTCAGATGACTGGAGGGCTTATGAAATTTCCCATACAATATAGAAACCCATTGTTAGCAACAGTTATAGAATAATGTGCAGATGCAGGTGAATTGCATCACTAGTAGGATACTGTTTTAGAGAGAGGTTTGACTGACTTGGTGAAATTCCCATCATACTTCAGTTGTACCAGCTCTAGATTCCTGACTACCTCTGGGCATCTTACCCAATCCCTAAGCAGAGAGCAAAATTACAGTAAACGCTGGTGTTGAAAGGTACATGGATATTTTAAGTATGTGGTTGGAAGAGAGGAGAAGACAGGGCTTTAGACTTTCCGGATGATTGCCCTGTCACCTGCCCCACCATCTCTTTGAGGGAATCTAAACTTCCTGGAGCTCAGCCTTTTCATTTCTAAAGTGAAGACACAGATAGCTTCCAAGGCAATGTTACCATGAGAATTAGGAATCAGTACACGAACAGTGTTATAAAGTGTGAGCAGAAATTGCTCACTAAGTGTTAGCTGTTAAAACCATAATTATCATCATCGTTATGTGGAAATTTGTCTTTCTAAGCTGGCTCTCCATTTTCAAGGGGTGTGGTTTATTTTTTTTTAAGAGTTTATCTCACTCTCAGTGTATTATCAAGATATTCTTATTAACACAGGGCTGCTCTCTTCCTTCTGCTTCCTCAGTTCACAGAGTTCATCACTGATGCCTCTGATATCTTTGTCTTTTATATTAAATTTTCAGTTATTATTTAGTGTGTCTGTGTGTGTATGTGTGTGTGTTTGCAGATATGAATGGCCATATCACATTGTGAAAGTCAGAGGACATTTATCTTGAGAGGACATTTATTCTTGCTTGTTATCTTATAGATTCCATGAAACTCAGGTCTTCAAGCTCAGAGGCAAGTACCTTTACCAACTGAGCAATCTTGTCAGCCCATTATGTTGTTGTTTTTAAATTTTTCCTGGTGAATAATCTCATTAATTAATAAGTCACAAGAGTCAACTTGTTAGAGTGTACTTTTGCAATCAGCATTTTTTTCTTGATGCTGGCTTTTAACACGTGAATAATGAGGATATTTAAGCTTTAGTAATACTCAGTTATTACCAAGAGAACCAAATATCTTTACTGAAAAGTTGTAAATACAAACCATTTTCTGTTTGTGTCTTTTCAAATAGCACATTCTTGGCCTATCTATGTGTTATTCATAAGAGACTAGGTAGCACTTTCCCTAGTAATTAGGGAAGGATAATGTTAAATCCTCAAATTAATGGATTGCTTACAAATGAATGCTACAGAAGGGAACAAATGCCTCTGTTGCTACACTGTTGCTCTGTGGCGCTTATTATGCTAATAATATGCTAGTCACACTTATTTTTTTATAAATAATGCAAAGATAAACACAAATTTCCTCCATCAAATGACAGTGGTTAATTAACATCTAAAGCAGTAAGAATATCCTTCATGTATATTTTAAGTTATCAGTACTATAAAATTGCTTGCCTATAATATTTGCCTATATATTACTGGCATTCTTAGCAGTTTTAGGCAATGAATATATGCTTTCAAATAAATATAGACCTAGCAGTCTACAAATGGAATCTATCCATTCAAATGCCCACCAAGAACAACAGCGGTTTCTTTTCTATATAAACTTTGTGAGGTACAGAGAGGTACAGAACTAAATTTAGAAAATAAATTAAGAAAAGCATTATCCATAAACAAAACCATCAGTGTGCTCACAGTCCTTAACCCCCCCCCACCCCCCCACCCCCGTTTTTTTTTGCCTTGTTTGCCTCAGCCTCAAAATTAAGATCAGAGGGGAATGATCACTAAGAATTTGGGACATGGAATTTTCTCAGCCACTTTTAGCTATGACCACAATGATAGTAACCCAACAGTTTATTCAAACTAGCATGAATATGCTGTGAGAAAGTAACCAAATGCAAATAACTGTCTTTCCTGACGACTAATTTAATAGTAACATCATCAAAGCTCATGAGCTTTACTGGGAATACAAAGGTAACAAAGATTGGGCTTGAAGACAACGTAGGCACTGCTGGCTAGAAATTTTAGTGTGCATTTGTTTACATGGGTCATACAGTCTGATTGTTACAGCATTTTAATTCATTTGGAATCTCTTAAGTAATGTGAGGGGAAAAAAGGGCTTAGAAAGCAGGCTCGCAGGCATTGATGTAAGCTTCCAGTTATCGTGCTTAGACCAAGCTTCACAGAAATAAAAATCCACCATGGTGGACCCAATGAAGCCAAACACAGATAAGAGGAAGGTTAGAGGGACCACACACCCGCAAGTACATTTTGCCATGTTGTGCATTTATGTTCACATGGAAGGATATTGTGAAGGTAGCAACGTAAATGCTCTTTGGGCTTGCCAGAGTTAGGAAGCAGTATTTTATTGCTCAGTGGGATTCATATCTTGAGTTACCCATTCAGGCGTTAAAGAAGAGTCACTAATAATGAAGAGTCTTTTTTTTTTTTTCACATTTAAAGAAATGGAAGACTGAGATTGAACTTACGGGTTTTCTTGGTGGTCGCGTTAACTGTGGCGCTGAAGGGACCAGCACCTGCGCTGTTGTAAGCCCGGACGGCTGTGTAATATACCAGGTTGCTCTTCAGGCCTCGGAGCACAGCTGATGTCTGATTTCCTGCCACTTTCACTTTGCTGGTTGATTCTTCTTCTCCTCCATTGTTCCAGTACCGCACCTGGTGAACAGCAGACATAAAACATGCAAACAGCTGGACCAAATACAGCCCTTTCCAAAATTCAGTCATTTTCATTAATGGGGGTGCTATGATGCATTTTCTTGTTTATGCCACAGACATTCCCAGGAGACCCACTATGTGCCAGGTGCTGCACTCAACCTTGTCACAGCTGTTGGTATACAGAAGAGGGGAATAAAGGAAGAGTTGGAGAATAATTCTATAAACAAGTGAAGCAGAGATATTTAGTATGTTATTCCAAGCTAGGACTGCAAGTAGGAAGACAGAGGAGAAACACACACACCTAACATCAAGCTTTTCCCGTTTCCATCCTTTGGCAGCCTAGCCTAAGGTCAGATTTACAATGCTGGAATGCATTCATAAAGGCTGAATAAACTCCACAGGGAAGTGAAGTGGAGATTCCTTTTGGAAAGGAAGTGATATGTTAGGGGGAAGATTTGAGAAAACCGACTGGTGAGCGGAGGAGTGTCCTACAGCAATAGTCAAATGTTAACCAGGTTACCTGTGCATGCAAGGCCTGCAGCAAGCAGCAGGAAGTAGTGACAGCAGCTTTAAAGCAGAAGCATACTAACTTTTGTCATGTGGACTTTATTATTCTGTGATGTGCTAAAAATAGTTTTGGATTTATTAAATAGGCATATGCACACATGGTATGAAGATACAAAAAATAAACCAGTGATAAAATTTTGTAGAAAGAGGAGTAATGGGTGCTAATGTAAAAGTTGTTTCCAGAGCACTGTGGGGATTGGTCAGGTGGTAAAGAGCTGGCTGCCCAAGCGTGCTGCCTACAGTTCAGATTCTGCATCCATGGTAAGTGTGGTGACAGGCACCTGGAATCCGAGTTCTAGGGTACACACACCAGGAGAACCACTGCGGGTTGCTGGCAAGTAGGTCTAGGGTAATCAGTGAACTGCAGGGTAAGGGACACTGTCTGAGAAAGTAAGGTGGAAAAGAGACCAAGGAAGATAACAGACATCGACCTTTGTTCTTTACAGGCATGCTACACACACACACACACACACACACACACACGAAAACACCAAATATATGTACATATGTTTCCTAAGTACTTTGCATATGTGCTATAAACTGTTGCTTTCTTTGTTCATAAGTTTAGATTCTGCAGGAAGTAAAAATAAATTAACAAAGACAAAACATGGAAATAAAAAGCTTATGCAAAATACAACCATGCTTACGGCAGAAATAAGAATAGTTGCCAATATTTACTCATTTAATCTAAACAGAAAAGTTAACATAGAGATATAAAGAAGCACTTAATAAAAACATATTTTGTACTTCTGTAAACAAATATGCTTGCCCCTCTTTTTTTTTCAGTAGACAACCTTTTGTTCTGGCATTCATTTTTAAAACCTTGATAATAAAATATGACTATAAAATAATTGTTATAGCTGCATAACTATCTGTAGTTTGAACATAATACAACTGGCAACAGATCTCTAAATTCACAATTCTAATGACGATGACCATTTTAAAGATGGGACAATCTTTGTAATCATGGATTTAGCTCTGTCTGAACAGAAGCTTTGGTGTTTGTAGGAATTATGCCATGTATCTTTTGAAAAGCAAAGCTGGTGTCATTTAGTTGTTTGAATGATTATCAAACATGCACAGAACCTTATTTATGTTCAATGACCAGCATCCCAGAAAACTGGGTGTGTTGGCTCACACTTTCAATACCAGCACTATGGAGCTAGAGGGAGGATAATCATTACTCAAAGATATCCTTGGCAACATAGCAAGTCAAAGATTAGCTTGGGCTGGAGATGGTACATGATGAAAAGTGAAATGTATAATAATCAGAGCTATAATTATTGAGTGAAATTTCTTAGCATTAAAATTCACTGTACAATACTATGCAGTTCAAACAGCACCAGGTGACTAGTTAGCTAGGACGTTGGTTTTAGCCCTCAGAGCAGGCAGATATTAGAAGTTACCATTTTTTTCAAAAAGCACATATAAATGTATATTATATCATTAATATAATAATCACAATGCAAATCTCAGATTTTTACCAAAGTATCAAACTAAATACTTCAGAATTCTGTACCTTCTCTGTGCCCTGTGTATTTCAAACCCCTCTTCCTCATATATGTGTGGTTTTGAGTTATTTCCATGCATTTCTTTTGGAAAAGAGTTATTAGTTTTCATGAGGCTCTTAGTCGGGGTATTTGAACCCAAATCCTTTGGTCTGAAGTAAATGTGATTTTTTTTATAAAGGCACTGATAAGCAAAATGTTAACAGACACCAAAATCTTTTATAAATATTATATCACCAATACTGAACACTGTATATACCATGAGGTTTCAATGACCTGCCCTTGAGGATCCTGTCTAGCTATTTTCCAAGAATGACATCTAATCAATAATGATAATAACATGTTATAGAAAGCTGGAAAGCTTGTGGCATGGGGATATAGCACAGTTTGAGAAAATATTATATAAATCTGGGTTATAATAATCCTTTCTTAATAGATGACACAGGAGAGGGATGGAGGAGTTTGCTAAGTCAATCAAGATCCTGTTTAACTTTTAGTCTCTTGTTAGTTTCTAATTCATGAGCCTTTCTTTTTGTGAGACATCACAATTCCTTCATTGTAAGCTGCCTAAAAAATGTTTTCTTAGGGGACTGATGAAAAGAGGAAATAAAAATAATTCATAACTGGCATGTGAAGTCTAGTTTTATAAATCCATTTATAGAGAGTACTTGAAAGTTCTTGTAAACAGTAGATGTTAAAGTACTATGACCCACCTCCGTGCATTGGAGGAGTGATTCATCTTTAAATCTTAGTTGATGAGAAGTGTTAGAAATACAGTGTTAGAAAATGTGTGATGATTTGTATATAATACTAGTCAGTGAAGCGGGCTCATAAAAACTCAAATTAACATACAAATAGCCTGAACTTAAGCAAACAATTAGAAATTTTCTATAAGCAAATTCTCTGAAGTATTCTAATATGTTGTGCAACATTTTGTATAAAAACGTATTTATTTATTTTTTGGTTGGTTTCTTGTTTGTTTCTTGTTTGTGGAGCTAGGAATTGGAATCTAGGACCTTAAACATATAAGGAATCTACCTCTGAGCTATACTTACTTCTGGACCTCTTTTGATTTTTAATTTTGAAAGTCTCATTAAGTTGCGTGAGTTCAAACTCACTATGCAACCCAGGCTGGCTTTGAACTAGTAATCCTCCTCTGTCATCTTCCAAATTAACCATATTAGCAGACCTAGGGGCTAAATAATTCTACATTATTCCATTCTCTATAGGTTATGTTCAAATAGTAGCAGCACTCCCACTGAGAGAATACAGTTACTAATATATAGTTTATAGGTGCAGTCACAACAATGGTGTGTGAAGAGCAAGGTGTCGACAGAGGAAGAAAACACTGAAATGTACACAGAAAAGAGTTGCTATGAAGTTGGAAGAACATGAAGGCAATTTCTATTTTAAAAAAGTATCATCCCTGTGTTATAAATGGGGAACTATACTGGGAGGCACAGGTGGATATTAGATAACAGTCTTCTAAAGAAGACTAAAAAGTTATCATCTTTATGACACCCAAGTGTATTGTAAAAAGGATAAATTAATTATGGGAGAATACATATAAAGGTCAGTTAAATTTGGAAAGTAGTGAGCAGAACTCCTAGACCTGAAAAGGAAAATTATTAAAAAAGGAAATCATAGATAAGAATGTAGCTAAAGGTGAATGGTGGAAACATTTATAAGTTAGTCCAGACATGGTCTGGAGAAATAATAAAATCAGAAAAGTGAAGCTAAGAGACACGGAGGAGGATGTGATGTACAGTTCTAATCAGAGGCCTGAACAAGAACCAGGAACAAAACAACATTCAAAGGGTGCACAGATAAAATTTTGTATAAGTTGATAGACATAGGCACTTTAATCTCGTAAACTCATGCAGAGTTTGCTGTGCGAAAATAGCATGAAAAACCTCATGGAAGGAGAGGGCAAAGTGATTAAAAGTGAACCATAGCTGGAAACATGGCAAGTCCTGTTTACTTCTATAATGGTAGTGAGCACTTGCACTTTGGTTTGCTGAAGAGACTCTCTCTCTCTCTCTCTCTCTCTCTCTCTCTCTGTGTGTGTGTGTGTGTGTGTGCCTATGTGTGTGTGTGTTGCATTTATTTCATTGCTAAGGGCAGTCTCACCACACAGGCAATGACTTATCTTTTCTCAGAGTTCTATTGCTGAGCAAGTGCTCTCCTTAAACGGAGCCCATTTTCTACAGTTTCACTTACTGTCAGTGGGACACAAGTTTCTTGCAAGTGCCACAGAGTAAGATATTTTAAGAATGAGAGATGATGTTTGTGTAATTGTTATTGAACTATGTGATTCTGTATATGGTCTATTTTATTTTCTGTTTTATTTATTAAATAACTATCTTATTATTAGTTATTAGAAATCTTTTTATATAGTTTGTTTTATAAATTATATGTATTATAATACATTATATATTATATGGCATATATATATAATTTATTTAAAAAAAAAACTTTATTATCCATGGTTTCAGAATTAACCTGGGAACTTGGAACTCAAACCATTGTTGAATAGGATGACTTGGACCAACATCATTTACTAATATATCTCTCCTTCCTTCATCAAACTATGTATTAGATACAGGTCTCTGAGCTTCTATAAAATAGTGGTGCTTTAATTTGCTGATGAGATAATAGAAGTTTGTTTCAGTTTTCTTCTGAATTATAAAACCATTTTGCTAGTCAATACAATTTTATCTGGTTAAGTAGACAGAAGCAAACTGGAAGCATGTCAGGAGTAAGAATGCTATCTCTATCTCTGAATGTAATTTGGTTACCCAAAAGTAATCCTCCTGCTGCGAAGACTCTTTATGATCACTGCAACAGAGATTTCTCTTAATTTAACAATAAAGTGAAATGCAACACATAAAGATGTTGCATTGAAAAATGGTGCCTTTATTTAGCCACAAAAAAACCCAGATATTAAATCAAGAATAGTTTTCAAATAGATGAAAGTGGTTATCTGTGTGCTTGGATATTTTTAAAAGAATGAATATTTTAACATAGCTGTTACACTGAACACATTGAAATAAACAGCAGACATGTAAAACTGTATTGAGATATTTTAGGAAACTGTACATTTATCTTTCACTCATGGTCAATCTGTTTTTGGCCTTGGGAGAGTCATCTGGATCAACTGCTCACATCAATCTGGCTCATTTCCTGCTGTCTTCTCATCTGACATCATTTGGAAAGGCTGTCTAGCAAAACACTGACCACCTGGGGCCCAAGGCTTGCCCTTACAGATATATGGCTGAAAGCCAAGCCCTCAGCACACTCCATCATCCCACTTACTCTCTACCCCATGATTGCTCATTGCAACCACCCTCACCTGTAGAGCTCAGTCTTCCACCCTCGCTTACAATCTGCATTTTATTCACTTAAATAAATTCTGTCTGAATTACATTATACAAATATTTCTCAATTGTCTGTGTCTTATTGTGTTCATTTCCTATGCAAATTCATTGCTTAACAGCAAGAAATGAGCATACACACATGCACTTCTGCCCCCATACTCTCAGAGAAGGTGCTCAAATATTTGACATACGTTTTCAGTCTAATGAAAATGTTATAGACCAAATGTATTCTGTACATCTGATTGGAACAGGAGGCTGGATGAAGGCATCAAGGACTCCTAGTAAAGCACTCTGCTGTATTGTATTCTTTCTTGTGCCACAATTAAAATAAAAGTCTATCAGATTCTCCCCAGATACTTCGTGTTGTGCTAGTTTACATGTATAGGTTTAATTCACACACTGAGAAATTTATTCTGCATGGGATTATTTTCTCTTTTAACACTTTAAAAAATTAAAAATAATTATTAACGTACAGTAATTGTCCATACTTGTGATTGTACACTAGACAGAATGTAGAAATGCATGGGGATGGGTGTCTGAGTATCCCTGTGCGGCAGGGGGAATTATCCTGACTATATTAATGGAGGTGGAAGAGGAACCCAACTCTGGGTAGCATCATTTCTTGACTAGGATCCTAGATTGGATAAGTGGTGAAGGGATACTGAGAAGAAGTACACATTATTGATTGATCTCTGGACATACTATATTCTAACTGTGGACATACTATGACTAGCTGCTAGGGTTTTCTTGTCAGGTTGGGCTATAAGGTTGAACCCTTTCTCCCAGAGTTGTTTTTGTTGAGGTATTTTATTGTATCATCAGGAAAAGGCAATATTCATGTCATATAGTGAGGTATTTTAGTTTCTGAATACATCATGTATTGCTCAAACAAGAGTAGTCAGCATTTCCTTATCATTTCTTCTGTGTTGTGAGATTCTTTCTTCTAGTTTTCCATGTACACATAAATCAATACAGTAAGTTATTATAAATGATATGAACTCATAGCAGCTGTTCCCAGATGACCTGTAGAAGTTCAATGCAGCATGGATAGGGTTGAGGATCTATTGATAACTGAGAGCTGCAGAGAGATTCAGAGTTAATTTTCAGAGTGTGGTCCTTGAATGAAGCTCTCCTCACCCCCCCCCCCCCCATGCAGATTGTGTAATAGCTATACAGATACATAAAAATATCACTCTCAGATTTTATCAGAGAAATTGCTCTTTGTGATGGATCTTGGTGAATGTAGAGGTTCCTAGCTGTTCAAGCAGCTAAGAATATGTGAGTGTAGGGTGGTCAAGCCTGAAGATAATCATTGTAACTGTGGGTTGACAGTGAATACAGCTACATGCTTGTACAAAACTAGGCTTGTCATCAACAGTCAGTCATGAATGATGAGGTGTAAACTGACTTTTATCCCTTCCTGAACTTTTTCCTAAAGGGATAGTTCTCATTGTTAGCCCACAAGACTGCAATGGATAGTTCATTCCCATGGTCACACGGATGGCCCTGGTTAAGTGCAGTAGGCCACAAAAGTAAGCAGACATGATGTGGAAAAGAAATTTTAGGATGTAAGATAAGAGTTGATAAGAATGGAAGGGAGATACAAGAGGGTGATTAACATGTATTGTATACATGCATGATATTTTCAAAGCATATATATATATATATATATATATACATATATATACATTTGCAATTAAACTGTTTCAAAGAAGAAGAACGAGGGGAAGCAGAAGGAGGAGAAGGAAAAGAAACAAAGGTTAGTATGCATCATGTAAGGACATTGTGTTCTTTTCCTCAAGTACCCAATTCCCACATACCTATAGGCTTCTGTCCTTCTTTGTCTTGCCTGCCTCTGTTGTTCTTATTTCAAAGGGCATTGGGAAGATATGAGCCCAAGAGGAACCACTTAGCAGATGAAATAAACCGGAGCCCAAGGAAATGAGTGTCTCAACTAATGCTTGGTCAAATCAGAAAGGAAATTAGTCTAGATGCTAATGATGATGTGTGCACAGCTTGCCACACGGCTGTGATCAACCCTCACTGAGAGTAGAGAGAGGCAGAAGCTATTAACAATTTCAAAGCCAAACCTAGGAATCTGCAACCCACAAACTCAGCCACATGACAGATAATTAATTACTTTCGTAAGTCATGTATCTTTCTAGGTTAATTTTGAAATAATTGCTGAAATGGAAAAAAAGGATATTTTGATCAGGCTAGAATTACATACATTAATGCTTAACTTCCCCTAACTTGTTCATGAATCTCTTAGCTCGCTTTCTTTATCTTTGCCTACCACATACTTGTGGAAGACATTTCACATCCTGACTTCTTTCACATACACTGCGTGCTGCATTTGAACATTCTGCTTGTTACTTTCTGCAAAAACAGGCAAAGTGCAAGTATACTTTAACCACAAATTTATATAGAATGTCTCAATATCGCTGTGTTTATAACCTTTTGCCTCTTACCCTACCAGTAACATGAACAACACACTTTGTCACACACATTTGATGCACACTGCACTTTATTTCCTTCTTCCTTCTTTCCTTCCTTCCCTCCCTCCTTCCCTTCCCTTCTTTTCCCTTCCCCTTTCCTCCCCCTCTCTCCTTCTTTCAGTGAACTCTTACTCTAATGGAAAATGTTGACAATTACTGCTTTCTTTCATTTAATCCTCAAATAAGGGTGTGAGTTACTAGCTACTATTTTCTCTATTTTAGGTGAACCTTGGAAAGATTTATGAATGTACTGAAGTTCATTTCCAAAACAGCAAAGTTCAAACTGTATTAATTTAATCAACTTTTTGCATACTGGCCTGAGAACTTGGTGAACAAAAGCAAGCAAATCAGTGAATTTCTCTGTCCCATATGGGGCCTATCTTCTCACTCAGGAAGATCTGAATGCATAAAAATTGTGTCACTCTACTAGATACTGTGGTGGTTCTTTGATTTTTCTTCTCTCTTTCTCTCTTTCTCTCTTTCTCTCTTTCTCCCTTTCTCCTTTTCCCTCTCCCCTCTCCCTCTCCCTCTCCCTCTCCCTCTCCCTCTCCCTCTCCCTCTCCCTCTCCCTCTCCCTCTCCCTCTCCCTCTCCCTCTCCCTCTCCCTCTCCCTCTCCCTCTCCCTCTCCCTCTCCCCCTCCCCCTCCCCCTCCCCCTCCCCCTCCCCCTCCCCCTCCCCCTCCCCCTCCCCTCCCCCTCCCCCTCCCCCTCCCCCTCCCCCTCCCCCTCCCCCTCTTCCTCTCCCTCCCCTTTTTTCTCCCCCTCTCCTTGCCCCCCTTTTTAATCAATAACAAGTTTCTTTTGGCATGAAATCCACTTTTAATAAAAGATAATTTTGGGTTGACTCTTCAACAGCTAAATTTATGTATTTTTTTAAAATCAGTGCTAGAGACATGGCACAGACTGTAAAGGACTCATGTTCCCTACTTAGCACAATCCCTGGAATCCAATGCAAAATGCTGGTGCAGCTGGTATCTGTCATTATTCACTTGTATGTTTAAAACCCCATGTCATCAAGGCAGAAAGAAGTGGATATTTGGGGCTTACTAGCCAACTAGTCTTTCTGAAATGATGAAGTCTATCTAGGTTCAGTGATAAGCCCTGTCTCAAAATGTAAGTTGGAAAGAAATAGTGGAAGGCACTTAACGTCAACTTTAGGCCTGTACAAAAACGTGTGTATCAACACACACATACGTAAGCAATGTGTTAATATCACCCTGGTAACAATTCCCCAACAACCAATACTCTCAAGAGGTTTTGTATGGCCACATGTCCACTCTGGTGCATTCCCTTAGTTATTTAAGTATTTCACAAGGTACTTGGGATTTCCAAACCTGCATTTTGTTTGTAAGGGCAAAAGCATTTAAGCTTGGCATGCACTTCTGTTTTCTAACTAAAGAGTGTAAAGTATACAAGTTCGACTAGTTGTGATTAAAAACAGAATCCTTTTTCCTGCTCATCTAATGGACATTTTGATTATAGCCCATCTGGAGGTCCCTTTCCAAAGCTGGAACAGGTAACGTTTGTGACATTTGATTTTACCACTTTAGTTGTACCAGTGCAGAGATGTTCATGGTGAATGGATAAACACTGCTGAGTGACCACAGGTGTGCCCTTCTGTGGTCTTGGAATGAACCTGGGCACTGCTAGGAGAGTTTAAAACAACATTTTTTATCAAGACTCATATTTTTCCATATTTTCTTTCTCACCACCCTCCAAGACACACAGAACAATTTACTGACATTTCTTACATTATGGAAAGAATGCTAGAAAGGCGAGTAGGTATCAGGCCAGGTGACTAAAGTCTTCCTGAGTTTCCTCAAGCTCCTTTCAAGCAAGAACGCTCAGGAATCAAGTGTCTGCTTGAGACTATTGTAACAAAACTGACAAGATAAGGTCTTAATTAGTCCCCTTAGACCTAGTTCCCAGGTGTTTCTTATTATCATGAACAAGATCTTATGAAAAGTGACCTCTGTATGCCACCTTGTTCAGCTTCTTGAAAGCGCAAAGCTTATGAAACCGCTCACACAGCTGGGCCTGGCTTTACCTTCATTGCTTTCCAGCTGAGCTCCTGCTTGCAACCCACACAGCTTCTCTGTTGTCACACTTTTCCGACCTGTGGGAGCTGCTGCTGCTGCCTTATCATGGCTTCCTGCTAAAATCCACTGCACAGAACCAGATGCCTGGACTCCTATGATCTTTGTCTGGGTCCCCTTTTATCCCCTATTTCCCCTTCCTTAAATGACTGTCTCTTATTTCTGGTTTGATCTCTCTATATCAAAACCTGTTCTTACGCTTAACCATATAAGGAGCAGAGGATGGCCTTATCTGGCATCAATGGGAGGAGAGGCCCTTGGTCCTGTGAAGGCTCGATGCCCCAGTGTAGAGGAATGTCAGAGGTGGGAGTGGGTGGGTGGGTGGGTGGGTGGAAGAGCACCCTCATAGAAGCAGAGAGAGGGGGGATGGAATAGGTTTTGTAGAGGGAAAACTGGGAAAGGGGATATTTGAAATGTAAATAAATAAAATATCAAAAAAGAAAAAAGAATTGGAACTCAAAAAAAGTGTCACTTTTCTGATACATACTAAAACTGTGCATTGCCTACATATTTTCATGCAGTGGTTTTAAGAAGAGTTTACAGAGCTCATGGTTACTGATAACACTGGGGCAATTCTATGGAAGTGGCCTCTGACCTATATCTTGAGCATCATTGCTCTGGTGCCTGTCCTTTCTCTTATTCACTTGTTCATATTTATTTAAGTCAAGCCTTGTTTTGCTATGAGGAATGAAAACATTTGGAGGTGTTCAAATAAAAAGAGACTTTACTGAGAAGAAGGGCAAAGTGAAAAAGAATCTCAAAGTTACTTGAGATCCAGGTAGCTATTAAATGATTCAGATGTTTTGTTCTTTTAAAAGTTCTACAAGCTCTTGCTTGCTTTATCCTTTACAGTGATGCAGGAGTCTATCTACCCCATCTCATCTTCCCTGCTTTGCCCAGCTTGCCTGTACTGTTACCTTGCAAATATGAAGTACATTGTGAGCAGACACAGCACCTCAATGGATAGAATGTCTACACAACTTACTTATATAGGTCAGATAAATACCCAGCTGACTGTGGTACGTTTCTTATATCAGTTAACTAAGATCACTTGACTACTGTGGGACACTCACCCGTGCTTGAACAGAAAAGTAGAAGAGAAAGCAGCTATATGGAGCTAACATGTCCATGTAAGGCTGTCTGAATCACCCAGTTTCTCACCTGCTTATATTCCTCTGTGTTTATTTACTTTTCCCTTTAATTTCCTGGTTAACTTTTCTTACCACTTTGGACTCTACCAAATGGTATTCCCTTATCCACTCAAACATTTCTTGTCTTGCTGACTTATTTTGACTTTCATTTTATTTGGTCTTGAGCTATTTTCCCTTTAAATAGTTCTTCATGTTTCACCAAATACAGAGGTCACTGCAAGTGAGAGTTATGTTCCAGACAGCTAAATACTCTAGAGGCTAAAAGAAAATCTCAGGACATAACAAGAACTCCAAGAAAATAGATCAGAAAGTACAGTTGGGGGAATATGCTTTCCTGATGAGAAGATAATTATATGAACTTGATACTGCAGTTCAGTTGCACTGTTATTATTTTAGTAACCCATGTAAAAGATCTGGGCTATGTGACCTTCCATCATATTTACCTTATGAGTCTTCCCCACACAACTGCCTATTTCTATCTACTTGGCATAGTTAAATAAGAAGATGGGCCAATGAATCTGCCCATAAGAAAATTTCAGCTAAAGACAGTATTTATGTAAGATGTCGAGGATAAGAATTTGAAATGAAAGAAAGTAGTAGCATCATGTAAAGAGACATTAATTGTAAAGCAATTACCTCATAGCCAAGTAAATGCCCATTGCTCGACTTCCAGGGAATTGTGTTCCATGAAACTTCAATTTCTGAGGAAGACAGACTATGGGCAGAGATGTGAGATGGGGCGACTGTAGGCTCTGTTCAGAAACAACAACAACAACAACAACAAAAGGGTTACAATGACAATGCTGGCTATAGCTGGCAAATCATCTAAAAATGTATATTTTTTTCAAATTTCAATTCAATTTTTTGAGACAGGTTATTTCTATGTAGTCCTAGCTGGCCTGGTATTCGCCTGGTATTTAGGTGATATAGGCAGACCTAGCACTAATAAAAATCATGCTGCCTTGGTTCTAGAGAGCTATGATTACAAGAATGTACCACATAACCTTCATATTTAAAGGCCGAAACTCTTTAAATAATGATGTAATAATAATAATAATAGTAATAATAAAAACATCGATCAGGAGAAGAGCTTTATTTTTCTTTAAAAATTTTGAAACTACCATGTCCTAAAAACATAGATGATACTTTTCAGCTTAGGAAAAGGTGATATCATAGTTATTAAGTTTTCATTACCTAATTGCCAAGCAACATATGTATCCATCCCCTGGACTTATTTGTTAATGTCTTTTTCTCAACCTATTATTTTATTCTCTTCTTCCCGTCTTTGTTTACTTCCCCTTCATCCCATATCAGCTCCTTAGGAACTTCTATATATATAAATGCTACTGACATATTATCATGCCAAACACAGGCCAAGGTCAAGTCAAGGCCATTAACTAATAAGTATGGAGTTAGTGCCTTTTCTAGTCTAGGTCCAATGGAAGCAGAGATTAAAATGAGATAGACTGCAAATGCTGTCAACAGAATGTGTAGACTTGTACATGTTTTTATATTGGAAATCTTCTTTGTAACACATATTCTTGGATTTTATAGGGTTCACAGAGATTTTCCTTTCCTAGTATATGCTTCTTTTTTTTTTTTTTTTAGCAGAAATGTCTCCTCTTCAACATCAATCTCAATATTAATGATCCTGATTATCGGTCATGGTTACATGAGGCAGAAAGAGTCAGGTTTAAGGATGGTCTCAGAGACTTTCAGGGTTGGGACAGAGACACTTACTACCAATCCAACACTGGAAATCTAGAGCTTCAGATCATTTTCTGAGCCCACTTGATTGTGGTTGTTTACTGTGGAGGTGTACTGATTGGATTTTGCTTTGCCTCAGTGAGGTGCTATAGCATATTTCTTGCATATAGCTTATCTTTTAAAAAGCAAACCAGAAATGTGTGCTTGTTGTTTGAACAGAAAGCAGTTTTACTGTGTTGCAAATCAGATAATAACAGTAACAGCCAAGGGTATGTGAGCAAGGCAGAAATAAGCAGAAATCTGTGGTCGTCTCTTCCTTCTACCACAAACACTTAGGTCTTAGGTGCTCAGGTAGGTGCACAAGTAGGCAGTGTCTAAAGACTTCCTGTTTCATCATGTCCTAAACCCTGCTCTGACTTTATAAGTCTCTTAGTTTCTGGAAAATGTGGCTGGCTATAGACATTAGGATCTTTCGTTTGAAAATATTTTTGTAACTGCCTTGATTCCTCCTTATTAGTAGAAAATAAAAACATAAGACTAGATATGAGAAGTCTTACTAAAACTGCCTATATTAGAATGTTTAATTTTGAACCAGGTATTATAATTTACTCTCAGGTCTGAAAGGTAGGGGAGACAACATGCTAGAAGTTCAGAATGGGTAAGGCAAAAGTCCCCTGGGTGAAATTGTTTTTTTTTCCATTTACTATATATTTTAGCAAAATCATTCACATATTTCATCAAGATTCCATTTTTTATTTGTAAATGAAGACTAATAATAATTGATCCTATGCACCAATCTTTATTTGAAAATTCAAGTTGGCAGTGCCTGGCAGGTGGTGGGCATTCCATTGACCATGGTAACTTCTGCTCTTTTTATGAGGTAGAACTTGATAATAAGGTTACCATTCAGTTGACAATATCTCAAAGGCAAGTGTTCTTGATTCTCCTAACTCCATTATTATTTTCTTAAGAGTGCTTGAAGGAAGATAGTATTTTTCTATTTCTTGAGGGGGTGGGTACACAAGAACGACTGAGCAAATTCCCAAGGAATTATAGAAGTGTCTAAAACAGTTCAAGTCACCCTTCAACAATACACAGTCTACATCTCTTAAATGTCAAACTCCTGATTCTCATTATCCATCATGCTCCTGTCCTTTGCTGAGGCCATAGGAAACACAGCTTACAACTCTTGGCCAGGGTAGTTTTATGAGTTGCTTAATTTTTTATACCAAGAAGAAAAGCAAGCTTTGTAAAGTGACACTATCCCATGGCAAGATGAAATTCAGGGTGAGAATATCTCATGAAGAGTTTTAACTGAATATTATGATCTTTAACTATCCAGTGAGTCTTAACATTTCTAGTAAGGTGTGGTTGATAGTTATGACCCACACTGGTAATCTAACAACAGCTCTGATGACTGTTCCTTTGAAAACAATTTATATCTGTAAGGCCACAAAGAACTTTCAAGACTTTAATTTTTTTTTCAAAAAATATATTAATATATATATTTAATTTTAATTTAAAATATAATATTATGTATATTAATATATATTAAGTATATTAAATAATGCAATGCTAAAGATTGGGCAAAATGTCTTCACTAACCACACATCTGACAGAGGGCTAATATCCAAAATATATAAAGAACTCAAGAAGTTTACCTCCAAAAATCCAAATAACCCAATTAAAAAAATGGAGTACAGAGCTTAACATAGAATTCACAACAGAAGAATCTAGACTGTCTGAGAAGCATTTAAAGAAATGCTCAGAATTCTTAGTTATCAAAGAAATGCAAATCAAAATGACCCTGAGATTCTACCTCACACCAATCAGAATGGCTAAGATCAAAAACTCAAGGTGACAACACATTCTGTCAAGGATGTGGAGGAAGGGGAACCCTCCTCCATTGCTGATGGGGTTGCAAACTGATACAGCTGCTTTGGAAATCAACCTGGAAGATTCTTAGAAAATAGGAAATAGTTCTATCTGAAGAGCCAGCTGTACCACTCTTAGGCATATACCCAAAAGACACCCCACCATACCACAAGGACACATACTCCACCATGTCAATATCAGTCTTATATGTAATAGCCAGAAAAAATGTCCCTTAACCAAAGAAAGGATACAGAAAATGTGGTTCATTTACACAATGAAATACTATTCAGCTATTAAAAACAAGGACATCATGAGATTTGCAGGCAAATGGATGGAACTAGGAAAGATCATCCTAAGTGAGGTAACTCAGACACAAAAGGTCATGCATGCTATATACTCGCTGATAAGTGGATATTAGCCAAAAAGTGCAGAATACCTGAGATACAACTCACAGACAATAAGAAATGTAACAAGCAGAAAGGCCCAAATGAAGATGCTTTAGTCCCACTTAGAAAGGGCAAGGAAATAATCACAAGAGGTAGAGGAAGTAAGGGATCTGGGTGAGAGAGAGGAGAGGGAGGAGAAAAGGGGAATAGGATCAGGTATGGGGGGGGGAGGACAGAAGAGAAGCACAGAAAGCCAAGAGAATGAATGGATATAAGCAGCTTGGGTGTCGGAGGTTGGGGGGACCCTCTAGAAAGTACCAGAGACCCAGGAGGTAAGAGACTCTTAGGACTTAATGGGAGTAACCCTAGCCAAAATGTCCAACATTGGGGAGAGGAAACTAAGAGTCCACCTCCAGTAGATAGACGGGGCCTCAAATGGAGGGACAGGGTTACTAACCTATAGTCAAAATTTCGGACCCAGAATTGTTCTTGTCTAAAAGAACTGCTGAGACAAAAATGGAAAAGAGACTGAGGGAAAGGAGGTCCAGTGACTGGCCCAACCTGAGATCCATCTCATGAAGAGTCACCAAGGACTGACACTATTACTAATGGCATGGTGTGCTTACAGATAGGAGCCTAGCATAGTTGTCCTCTGAGAGGCCAGCAGCTGACTGAGAAAGACACAGATATGCAATCATTGGACTGAATTTGGGGGCCCTTATGGTTGATTTAGGGGAAGGATTCAAGAAGCTGAAAGGGAGAGTGACCCCATAAGAAGACTAGCATTCTTAACTAACCCAGAGCCCAGGGAGCTCCCAGAGACTAAACACCCAGGAGTGTACATGGTCTGGTCCAATGCCCCTGGCACATATATAGCACTGGTTTGGTCTCAATGGGAGAAGGTGTGCTTAATTCTAGAGAGACTTGAGGCCCCAGTGAAGTGGGGAAGGTCTAATGGGAGAGGAGTACCCTCTCAGAGGCAAGGGGGAGGAGGAAAGGGATGAGGAATTTTGGGAGGGGGACTGAGAGGGGGCAATGACTGGAATGTAAATAAATTAAAAAGCAAAAACAAAGACAAAAACAATACATCTATGAGGTTGGAACTGAAGCCTTTGTATTTTTCCATACCTTCCTCTGCAGAGAAGACGGTTGTCACTGGGCTAAAGGGTCCTTCACCTTTGTTATTGTAAACACCCACTTTAACTTCATATGGCGAAAAGGGCACGATGCTTTCATTCCTAAAGACGTATCTTGGGTTATCTGGGGATGTTACCACTGTCTGGATCCAAGTGGTAACCCCAAGTGGGCGGAAAGCAACCACATACCCAAAACCTCCTCCATTCTGTAGTTCTTCAGGGACTGGCTACAAAGACAAGACATTAAATTACCCTCACTCATAAGGTCAGGGCAGGGCAAAAAATGATAGGTACATCATTTGTGGACTTTAAAGTCATTAAATAGTTATCTACAAGGAATTGATCAGATGTATTTTTAAAATGAGAAAAGGACCATGGGACAGTCAGCGGAGCTTCTCTTAAACAGGCATATATTACTCATTCACAGGCTTCCAGGTAATGAACTTGCATCATCTTTGATTATTTAGATATTAGAATATAATATGGCTTAAATCTGAGTTTCTAATAACATACACTATCATTTAAGTAAACCTATTATTTTAAGACAAATAAAAACAATCAAATTCATAAATGCTAGTTGTATAGAAATGGTCATACTTGGATATTATGACAGTAGAAAAATTACAGAGAAAAAAGGAAGTTAATACTAAATTCAAAGCTGCATGTGATTAAGTAAAAAATTCTAGTTATACTCCACGATGGGAAAATGGCATTTTACTTGTCAACATCTGCAAATTATAGATAGTTTAGCTATAGTGTCTTTTAAGTGTTAAATTCATTGTTATAGTATTTTCTAATTGTGACATGAACCAGTGGCTCTGGCAGTAGTGCTGGTCACATTGTTTCTGTTAGCTGTAGTACTGGCAGCATTCATTGGTAGCTCTGGTATTTGTGAGGAAGCTAGTGGCACTGGTGTTATAACAGCATTGGTAGTGGTACTGGTGGTCAGTACTACAACTGCCAGAGCCACTAGAAGCATCCTCACTAATACCTAGCACAATTATCTGCACTGCCACCAAGACTATCAGCACTAGTATCACTGCCACCATCAGTACCATCCCCCTCACCATCAGCATTATCACCACTGATGTTACCAGCACGGCCATTGGACATTATCTGTGACACCACCAGTATTATCACTATCAACCTCAGTACTAGCACCAGAAGAATCTCTAAAATCAGCAGAAGCATCTGTGTCGACACTAGCACCAGCACAGACAGTATGAACCATTAGTACTCTCACAACCATCAGCACCATCACCAGCATCCGTTCAGCTCAGGTCCTTGTCCTGTTATTAACACTAGACTCAGCGAGTCCCCAAACACAAGCAACATTAGTGACATCAAGAGCAACAATAGTAGTAGCCCCTTCAGTAACATGGTCAATGGCTCCACACTTCTACCTGGGCACACCACCAGTACTAGAACGCTAAAATTAGCAATAGTGCTTGTCTTATCATCAGCAGCATCACTTAGCAATACCACTGCCAGCACTAATGACACCAGTATGTCATAATAACCTGCACCAATACAGGCATCCGTGCTACCAGTATCTATACCAGCACGACAGTTACTACCATTAACAAAAGCAGCAGCACCACCATCACCATCATTGTCATTGTTATCACATTGGTTCAGGCTGTGATGATTGAATCAAGAGAAATACCCTGATGGGAAAGATGTTGTCCAGACACTTACATCCCAGGTTATCACTAGTTCAGATCGGCTTCCACCTCCTCCGCTGACCTCAGAAGGTGCGACTTCTGGAGCTGGGTAGGTCAGAGACACAGAGACAAAACCCTATGCTTATTTGGCAATATATGAAAGAAGACTCATTTAGTTATTTGCAAAATCATTGTTTTGTCATTGACACATTATAAACACATTGTACAGATGCATGTGTATATGAATATTTTTGATCTCATTAGTAAGATAAAACTATAATCATATGCATTTATAAAACATTTTGGCAAAGTCATCAAATTATACTATTTACATAAAATTCTAAATAATTCAGAAATCTCTGTAATAGTAAGAAAAACCATAATCCAAACAAAAGCTACTTCATCACTGGGGTCACAGAAATATGAGAAAGGTGACTGCTCAGGATACACAGGGAATCAGGATAGCAGGGAATCTTCCTGATTGAGAAGGAAGTGTTAGCATGGTACAGGCTCTGGAAAGATCCACATAGACTGGAACCCTCAGGTCCTGCTAGGTAGTGTTTTTGATAAAACTCCCACAGATGTCAGCTTTCCCGCTCATGCTCGTAACTTTTTGGTTAGTAAATCCTAAGATGAAACTAGACTCTAAATTCTATGGTGGGCCTTTGTAATGCACACCGCTGTATTTGCTGGATGCATGACAGATGGACCCTACATACACATTGAATGAACAAATAAAGATGAGAGCCAGTACACACAACACCTGCTCCCCACAATACCAAAATCATTTAGGTGTGTACTATCTTGAGGAATAAAGGTGTTATTAAAACTGTGCAAATATATTCCATGCCTCCTTTGACTCAATACCTTAAGTGATGTGTATCGCATGCCTCATTTTAATCAATAGCACTGATTCTGGAAAGGGAAATCTTAATGCAACCCCCCAAACCAGGAGTTTCCCTAAACGAGCAGCAGGTTTACCTGCTAATTTTGAGTTTTGATGATAGCATATTTCTAGAATTATGAAAGTAGCCTTATGACACACGTTCATTGTTGGCTCATTTAAATTCTCGTATGATGCTTTTATAATCTAACACTTATGGGGCCATAATAGACTACTTATCTATTGCTTATGTACAGTTGCTGGGTATGGTAGCAGAATGAGGTTTTGCAGCATCATAGTTCCCAGTGGTATTATCGGACCAATTTTTCAGTGCTTCTCGTAAATGAAAACAGTGTTTGTTCTGCTAACGTGTAACTATGTCAGATAGTAATTATAACCTTAAGTGACAAAAACATATTCACTCAACACACACTGATTGTCTACGACTGGCTGAACTCTTGGAAATGTCACACTGCATCAGAATCTCTTAGGTGTTTTTTTTTGATAAATGCCATATGACATAGACTGCCATTAGAAAGGTCATATTAATGCGACAATGGATTATTGAGATAGAGGAGTGGCTGGGAGACCAGAGCTAATAGAAATACACACCCTTGTAAATCTATTAACCCATTACTCAGAAAACAAAAGCACTAACCTGCCTCTTCAGTCCTTACTTTTTCTGAGGGTAAACTGGGTTCTCCGCCTCCGATTTTGTTACTGGCTACAATGCGAAATTCATATTCCACCCATGGGTTTAACTCCACGACAGTAGCTGTATGTGTCTTGCCATCAATGACCTCAGGAACTACAAGAATGTTAGATGGTTCAGAAGGTAAGAGCCTGCTGACTCCAGCTCTCAGTTGACACATATTTTTCTAAGCAGCTGCCCTTCATCTCCCACCTGCTTTACCTGTTCTGACAGTTTGCCAACCCACAGAGAAAGGAGTCCTAGCCTGGACTGCATATGATATAACTGGGCTGTGACTGTCAGTGCCTTCTGTCCAAGAGAGCTGGGCTGTTGTGTCTGTAATTTCATCTACCTTCACATTTTCCGGTGGTCCAGGTGAACCTAACAGAGGCAAGAACACAGAGAGCATCCTATAAACGCCATCATCTTCTACCAAAAAGGCTCACATTATTACTTTAATACCTCCAACTGATCCCACTTTCAAAAGCACTTAAAGGGAAGAGGCCATTTAACTGGCAATAAAGCTACCACTCTTTGCACAGTCCCATTGTTATATGTGAGACCTGGATAGGAAGCCGTGATTCACAACACTATAGGCTGACAGGTGGCAGCGCATCTACTCAGTAAGTAAGGCTCTATTCAGCACCACCCCTGTACCTTTCAAAACTCAGCATCCCCTGCACCTTTCTCATGTCACTGTCCTCTGCTTCAGCTGGGATGCCTTACTGTGAAACACATCTTGGCTTGCTACCTCAATGTGTTTTATTCTGTGATACACTTTGGACATTTGATTTTTCAGCCTAACAGTGAATCAGTAACCTAGATGACAAGCAAGTTGGTGAATTTTCCCATCACTCTGGATAATGCCTCTTCTTGTGGAGACAGACACACATGTACCACATTCTCTTCCCTATTAGATACATTTGCTGAATGAAGGATGTGCTCAAAAACACACATTGGCTTGGCAGCAGCTATGGAATGCCAATTATATCAGATCCTATTTGAAGGGAAGAGTTGATGTTTTCACTTCTTTGAATGAGCACATTCTTATTGTCATACCCTCTGGCTGATGGGTGTCAGAGATATTCTTGATAGTATCTTGCTATGATTTTCCTCCAGTGACGAATGCTCATGGGCACTATTGTTAGACAACATAGGAGGAGTTCTTACTTACCTCTCACTATTAGCTCAGCTGCAGACGAAACACTGTCCACCCCTGTCTGTACCATACATACATACTTCCCACTGTGTTTCAGTTGAATGTTTCTGATCATTAAATCACCAGATGAACTCTGTTGGGGAAACAGGTAATGAAACAACATTACATTTAAAAAGACAAAGGATATCGAAGGTGAGGCAATCCACGTTCAGAGAAAACAAGATGGTAAGCTGTCAGGAGACTGAAATCGTAGATTGCATAGAAACTAAGACAAGTTCAAAACCATGCATGACAGCAGGTATATTTCTATATGGATATAAAGCATTTCTCTGGGTATTTATGGCTTCAAATATAAATGAAGGCAGAGATTATAGTTTCAGATTCTATTTGCTTCCACCAGTCGACACTTCTTTTTATATCTACTGCTTAGCACCAGCTCAGTTTCCTCTCTGGTTGCAACCCTACTGCAATTATCTGCCTGAGAAGAGGAGGAAGCATTTGGGTACCTAGTGGGAGATAAATACAGCATGGCAGGGGGGATTACCACGGTTGAAACACTTTTCTTTCTCCACATATTGGAGCTTAAAAGACTAACATCGTCTAATTCCTTTAAAAGCTACAGAAGTTAGAACAAGGAAATATGAATCCCCTCCAAAAAAAAAAAAAAAAAAAAAAAGAGAGAGAAGAAATTAAAACACTTTAAACCTTATAAATAACAATTTTCCAGAAGACATTTGTTGGCATCCCCTGGTACCAATTAATGGAACAAATGTGAATCGAAATGTTCAACTTTAAAAGGTCCTCATTTCATTTAAAGAGACTATAAATTCACATTCATAAAATGACTAAGAGTGGGTCAGTTTCCCACATTAGTGGAAATAAAGGCTGACATATGAGCATCTGAAAGATGAGTCCTTTGAAAATGATCCTCACTGCCAACCCAGGAGAAGGGAAGGGCCAGCGCTTATCTTATTAATTAAAGGGAGCTTTACTCTTGCATCCCTAGAATCTGTGGCAAGAGAGACTGTTCCGATTTTAGGTAGTTCCGTGAAACCCTCTTCCGGCTAATATTTTTTCATATTGCTCCCCATCCTTACATCTGTTAATGGGCTGTGTATTCTCCACTGGTTGGATCATATGGCTTTAGATGGGATTTCTGGGGTATTGGGAGAAGCAGCTGCCAGGTGATTAATGGCTATAATTAAATGATAATCCAGAAACTGTTCAGTTTGCACATTTTACTCTCATCCAGTTGAACAGTTTTGTTTTCCTCCCTCCCTTTCTTCTCCTTTGGAATTGTTTCCCCAGGAGAAAACCATCCTTGCATGCTGACCTTTACAAACTCCTCTGGTTTTATGAGCTCTGCATACTCACAGGAGGGTGGTTATCATTTCCATAGAAAGTTTTTCTTTTCAACAAAGCCCAGTGAGTGATAAATGCCACCAAGGCACTGGGTGAGGACTCTAATCTTCAGTCTTTACTTTCTTATTTTGAAATAGTCAGGTTAGAGAGAATTTAGCTGGACTTTTCTACTTAGTCATCTAGATCTAGCTTTTAGACACCCTGGCTGTTGTTGGCTCTAGAATGAGTAAGGGAGAAACTTGAGTTGGGAATTTGAACTTCTGTTGACTTTTGGAACTATTGAATAAAAAATGAGAAGTAGCCAAGTTTGAGCATAAAACAAAACCAAATAATGATAAAACATTTTGCCAAAGAAATACAGTCAGGTTCATCTGCAGAGGATGTATCATAATTGAAAAATAAATCGTGTCAAAATTTTCTTTCTTTTTATTTTATGTGTATGAGTGCTTGGCATACATATACTTATGTGTACTGTATATGTGGTCTGTGGAGGCCACAGCATTTTGGAGCTGGAACTGGAATTATAAATAACTGAGCTGCTGGGTGGATGCTGAAAACTGAATTGGGGTCCTTTGCAGTAACAGCATGTTTTTGTTTAAAACTCCTGAAGCATCGCTTTAAGCCCCTAAAACTATTGATCATCTTGGTTTACAAACAGAACAAAAGATGCAGCTAAGATGTGTAGACAGTGGGAGTCATTTATTATTTTTCTCACAGCTATCATATATTAAGTGGAAGAATCTTTAATTGAAAGAGAAAATTTTGCAAAAATTAAGAGGGATCTTCATCTTACTCTTATTCATTTCAGTAAAATCTATTTGTACTATTCCTTTTCTGATATTTTTCTCTACCTAGGGGTTGTTTAACACATTATAGGAAATAAGTAAAATCATTTTTTTAACAAAACAATACACATTGCTTCCTACTTCAGAGTCATTGAAGGACAGAGTACTGTCTAACATAGTCTCTGCTTTCTGAGTTAGTTAATATTTGAGTGCACTCCACTTCAAATATTAACTAACACAGAGTTATATGTATAATCTATTTCTCGTTAATTCCACTCCTTATTTTATGCCCCAAGAAGTGCATGTGAGTATCCAGCAAAAGAAATTTATAGAAAAAAAAACAAAGAAACCCAATGTTCATATGTAAACCTTAGCTAATAAAGGTTATAGATGACTTAATGAAATACTATCTGACCATAAATAAAAGATATATATATATATATGTATATATATATATATTGATATGGTTGAATCTAAAAAACATAAATCTTAGACACTAGATAAAGCTCTTATTACATGGGAAGAGTAGATTATTATTGCCTTAAGGGGACACTTGTCTTTTGCTTTTGTTGTTAAATTTATAGCACTAAGGGTTAGAATTTGGCATCCCATATCTCAGTACAAACTATACCACTCAATCACATTCATAGTTTATTAATTAATTAATCAATTGAGAAAATCTTAATACATACCACAGACTGGCATGGAATTTGCAATTCTACTGCCTCAGCCTATGAAAAAGCTCAGAGTATAGGCCTGTCCTATTAGTCTCAGTAGAAAGCTAGAATGAAGGACCATGGGAATAATCTGGATGAAAGCCATGTTCTGTTGTTGAGTTCAGTTCTGGTTATATGAGAGAGTTGATCTTGTGAAAGGAAATTGGGTTTCACACTTTGATAGAGAAATGATGACTGTCAAAAGATAGGATTATGTATGATTATGCTTCTACGTGCTTGTCTTTCAATGAAACCATAGGCCAATGTATTCACATAGCAGCACTTTAGTTTCTAACTCTAATTTCCTCATAATATGTAATATTTAATAATCAAAAATTTAAATCAAGATGCTAGTTCCATATCCCAAGACTTCTAAACAAGATCTAATTACATGCAGAGATGTCAAAAATACAAAAACCAGCAACAACAAAAGGAATTTTCTGAGGTAATTTAACATATACCAAAGTTTGACTCTTATAGAGAGTACAGTTGTCGGGTTACTAGATGAAAGGAATGATATAAGAATGTTCGGGAAAGCCTAAGCAAAATTAGTGAAAATTCAGCAAAACTGAACTTCTTAGACTATTTCTCAAGATGCTTATCAAACATTGCATCATACTAGAGAATATATAGAAGCATGTTGATTATTTTTTAAAGAAATAGTGTGCAGGCTGCTTGCAGCACTGGATAGCAGTGAATACAGGACAACACGAACCCATAAACTTAAGAACTCATGAAATTGTTCCTGCTAATTGTCTCGTAACTTGGTCATGCATTTCTTAAGAGTGCACTCTACACTGATGACAGTGCCATGTTCTAATGTCAAATGAAATCAATATATACATGCTTTTCCTATTGGTATGTGTGTATCTCTTCAAGTTTAGGTTAGTGATTAGCTACATTTGTACATTTGGAGATGTGTATCTCCAAATGCAGACCATCTGATAACTTTAGAATTTGCTTGTTCCTGATGGTGACTCGGTAGGTGAAACAATGATTATTAATGATATTTTAATACTTTAG
The DNA here is from genome assembly GCF_011762505.2 of Arvicanthis niloticus. Lineage (NCBI taxonomy): Eukaryota > Metazoa > Chordata > Mammalia > Rodentia > Muridae > Arvicanthis > Arvicanthis niloticus. Next base: position 41,534,811 of record NC_047666.1, read on the forward strand.
TGAAAACTTTAGATTTCTAGTATTGTTTATCAATCAGGGCAATTTTCTTAATTGATTATCAAAGGAACTTCACACGTGGGTCATGCCTCACACATCACTGATTGGCCTTTATATGCAGCAACACGACCTCGTGCTGCATTAACAATGAGCATGAGGAAAAACCCAGCCTTGCTGTCTATTTACTTTTAAAATAGTCTGCAGAATAGAAATACAGTCTCTTGTATAGCATTCTTTTTACTTTATTGTGCATTTTTAAAGTTGAAGTTTAGTCCAAATTAATCAAGAACTTAATATAAGGCTAGATACATTGAATCTCATATGAGAGAAAGTAGAGTATAGTCTTGATACAGAAAAAGACATTCTGAAAAGAACACGAATGGAACAGACTCTAAGAATAACAATAAACAAATGAGACATCATGAAACTGAAAAGTTGTGTGACAGAGGACACCACCATTCAGACAAAACAGTTGGCTATATAATAAAAAAAGAATTTTACAAAATACCCATGTGATAGAAGACTAACACCTAAAATATTTAAGGAACTGAAAAAAATGAACATCAGAAAAAAATGCACAATTACAAAACAGGAAACAGATCTAAACAGAGTTCTCAAAGGTGAGAACACAAATAACTGAGAAACACTTGAAATGATCAACAACTTTATTCATCAAGGAAGCACAGAAAAAAAAAATCTACTTTGATATTTCACCTTACCCTGGTCAGAAGGCCAAGATTAATAAAAATGTGACAACCCATGCTAGTGTGGATGTAGGAAACACACATCCATTGCAAGTACAGAGTTGGAGAGTCAATATGCCAATCAGTGTGGTTGTTACTCAGGAAGCTGTGAAGAGACCTACCTCAAGATTCGTCTACATCACTCTTGGGCATATGTGTAAGGACTCTGTATCCTTGTACATAGACAACTGTTCAACTGTGTCCATTATCTAGCATTCTTTAAGGATAGTATGGCTTCTACTGTATTTCAAACGTAGTCAGAACCCCACTCCCCAAATAAACAATTACAAATGAAGGAAGAGTGTTCAATGAAAAGGAGAATGATGACTATAGTTTTGTTCGGGAAAATACTGTGTTTAATTTTGTAGGGAATTCCTGGAAGCTCTCAAGAACTAATTTGAGATGTCATTGTATGTAAAGTCATGCTGCCAAATTTGGTGCATAAGAAGGACTGTATGTATCATAATGACAAAAAAGAATGAGCTAAAAATATGACTCTTCTCAAAACATATTTTGTTTAATTGAGAGTTCATATTCTATTATAAAAGTTAGCTGTGTGATAACATATTTCACAGTAGAAAATTAAAACCATTTCCAAACAGTGAGTTTATGAAGCAGCACAGAAGGAACAAATACAACAGAGATTTTAAAAACATAGAAATCTACATTATATTTTTCTTGCCAGGTGTGTTAAAGAAATTTTAAAACCCACAGAAAGAAATTTGAAGAATACTGTGGCTAATTTAAATTCTATGTTTGGCCAAAGGATATTAGCAGTGATATTACAAATATGGGTCAACTTGTCATTTTTAATAGGAAATGAGATGAAAATATAGTATTCTTAGAAATTGGCTTTAAATGATACAACTAAACCAGGAGAATTACACAAAGAACTAAAAATATAATCAAGTAATTTTCGTTGTCTACTGTTACTTTTTATCATAGTAAGTAAAAAGAGAAGGTAAAATGTAATTACTGCCCCTAAAACATATTTAATAAAGAATAATTAAATAATTGTGGGATATATCAAGAAAAGTTAGCCACAAAAGCATCAGAAACAAAGTCATGCGAATCACCACCAAGTCTGTGAATTTAATAAGAGCCAAGAGATTGATCACCAATTCCAGGAAATCCTTAAAATATTAGAAACAAATGAATAAGTTGAGAAATATTGTTAAAAAGATTTTAAGATTTGCTACATCACAGTATTAAATTATTGATGACATCTTCTGAATTGAAATATAATTATACCTTCTTTCGCCTTCTCCATCCTTTCTCAAGCATTTCCTAGGTGCCTTCCCTCAAACCCTTCACGTGCCTTCTTCTGCCCCTTTCAAATTTGTAGCTTTTACTTTATAATTATATGATATTTGGTTCTCTCTCTCTCTCTCTCTCTCTCTCTCTCTCTCTCTCTCTCTCTCTCTCTCTCTCTCTCTCTCTCCAGAAATTTGGCTGAGTTTTTATTTGTGCATATATGCCTTCAGGGCTAACCACTCTTCATTTGACAACCAACAAGAGAGCTTCCCTCCTACTCAAGATGCTACTACTCCTCTCCTACCAGCGATTTTTAGCTGCCTGTAGTTTGTGAGTGGGACTCTATTTGAAAATTACCGTTGCACATTAGCTAATTATTTAAATTAATTAAACAAGCATTTTAAGTTGAAAGCCAACTTATCATATAACATTTCAGATTATAAGTGTTCCTAATGAAACTGAAATTTAGAGTAAACTCAAATTAAAGGAAACTATTTTATGCATTTTGAAAGGGTAAATACTGGCCTGTGCACAGTCGAAGATATGCAGCTTTATTTTTTATTATGACAGAAATAGTTTCAAAACAGATTTCAAGAACTTTTGAGGGATACTTTAATATACTTGAGCTCCACATTAGAGTTTACATAAGTCTGTTATGTCCTCGTTTGAATAAAGCTTCAATCTGACATTCAGCTTTAAGAAATATTTGCTTATGTCTCTTTACTCTTTACTTGTACAGGATTTGTCTTCACTGAAGATACAGTCCTCATTTTGTGGTCATGCTTTATTCATGCTGTCATTGCTTTCTGTTCATTCTAAGATGAACGGTGTTTAAGAACTGAGAGCAAAATCAGAATCAAAATACCAATGAGAAACATGAGAACTCACTGAGAACTCGAAATACTAGCATTGAACCAGACATTGATGCATTTACTTTCACTTATGGTGCCAAGCATCTTACTACTTTTGCATTACCTTATTCTTTTACTATTTTAATAAGATATTTGAAAAATTGATATTTTATTCCTTAAACATATGTTTTATGAGAGACTGTAATCGTAGATTTGCTCCATGAACTTAAGAAGTTTTGTATATGCAGCTTTTCATAAAATAAGATTATTTTGTGAAGACATTTTGCTCACCCGTGATGGTGGATAAAAAAATTTTCTACAGATTTTTGTTGTTTTTGTCTGTGTTTTGGTTCATCAGCTTTCACTAGTGCATGCATACTCAATGTATAGACCATATAATTCTTATATTTCCAATATGGCTATAGAGACCTAAAGGTTACATACCCATGAAATGGTGTATTGAATAACTAAATAAAGCAACATGGGATTAATAACCTGCAATAAACTCACAGGAGCACTAACATTATTTGAGTAGTTTGTATGGTTCTGTCTTCTTGTTTTGCTGTTTTTCGAAACTTTTAGTTTCCCCTTCTTTATCAAATAGCAGGAGTCAGTCATGTCAAACCTTCATTTGTCTCACCCCCATTCTCATTCTCCTTAAAATTTCTCTGTCCAAGCTCAGCAGTGGATTTCTCAGTTTTCTAGAAATAGTGATTTCTCAAAATTGCTAGCTATAGGCTTACTGGAAGAAGAAAACCAAGAGAGGCAAGGTCTATTCCAATGATTGACAGAGAAGCTTAAGGCAGCAGAGAACCTTCTGTAATTCATACAGTTTTGAGTTTCTTCTTATAGGTACTGCATTATAAAAATAAGGGAACTTTAAAAACTCTTAAGCAACTACTATCACAATTGAGTTATTTGGGATACAATCCTGAATGGGACAAACAGTCCTTACATGTATGGAGCTGACAGCTAGAAGCCAGGGAGTAATCAAATGACTACACGAAATGGTGTAAAACTATAGTGTGAGAAAGGTTACATCATGCAGAAAGAATCTATACTTTTCTGAGGGTTGTCTCTCAGCTGACAACAGAGCTAAACTTTGTAATAAAGGCAAATGTTTTCTAGGAAAAGCTCTACCTCAGGGCACATAGATATGTGCAGAATCCGAGGCATTTAAGGGAACAACGTATTGGAATGAACCACAAAGACAAAGGTATCTGAATAAATCTGCAGCAAAAGCATCCCAGGGCATAACGCTGTGCAAGTTAGCAGCATCCAGGCTTGACATCAAAGCATTGACTTGATAGGCACAGGAATCATCTGAGAGATTTGTGCATAGTTATTCCTTCTAGGAAGTTAGTAGACACTTTCCCTAGAATAGGTAGCACAATCCAGCAATAGATGTGTATTATAGCTGATGTCAAGTTTATCTTTACATGTATAATAATATTATTTTTCTCTTTGGGATGGTTATATTTATTTCTAAGTTTTGTTCCAATACCCCCCCACTTCCTTTTCTTTCCAATTTTCATGGTGGTGAAGTTGAAATCAGGATTTTTTAAGACTTAGCATGCATTCTGCCAGGGAGATACAACCCTAACCTCTAGGACCACTTTGAATTGTTTGAATAATTATATATTTTCCTCCAAATGAACACTGTTATTTCCAGAATATATTACTGGTATACTCATAAATGGGTTTAGAAGCAAAATGAGCAATTGAGCAATGGCGAACTAATATACATAGAATAAATAAATCATTTTTTAAAGTTTTAAGAAAATTATTATTAAGAAAATAGAAAACAGAAGAGAATAATTGGCTTCCCTCTGTTTTAGATAATGAAGATAATAAAATTTTTGATGTAACTTCAAAAAAAAACCCACACACTCATCACAAAGAAAAATAGTACATGAAGTGATAATCCATATCAGGGAAAACACACACCATTACTACTAATGACAGGTTAGCTAAAATTACATTATTGGTCTGCCATACGCTAAGAATTGAGGTATAACATAAACTTTGGAACTGGGGGGTACTTCTTATATGGCCAATGAGGCACAAACTCTGAATATAACATATTATCAGCATACCCTATTTCCTTAGGAAGCACTCTAGATGGTAATGCAGCTCCAAGCCTCCCTAAGAACAAATTTTCCAGTTTAAAGAGGAAGAAACATTTTGCCAGCTATTTTTGGAAGGCTAGATTGAGTAATGGCCTTCTCTTTTTATCACTATACACAGCCTGTTATTACCAAGTGTCCCATATTAACCATCCATTCCCTCACTAGAGTGATTTTCGAATGCTAACACCACACATAAGTTTTATCCATGCACCTTTGAAAACAGTGGAGGCAATATAGTCCTTCTGGATCCTGGCTGTTTTTCTTTTCTGTAAAGGTTCCTGAAAGAATTGATAGAGACAAACCAAACTCCGACAGACATTCATGGCCAAGCAAATTACACCTTGTCACCCAAACCCCAGTGTCTACATCAAGGTCACCTTTATAAATGCACCCTGCCTACTCAAGGAAAGAAAGAATCTGCAGGCATTCAGCCATTCAAACACATCTGAGTGTGGTAAACAGTCTTAATTCTTCTGATTGATTAACGATTTCTGCTGTCACCTGCTTTTCCGAACAGGTAATATGCAAGGCAGGTAGGGTGCAATATGTTAATATAAAAATTGTTCAACCTCTTTTTGTGCCTAGAAACCAGAATAATCTTCCATGTCATGTGGTAGTCTTAGCATGCCCTTTCCGAAGAGCTCTAAACAAGTGACAAATTTAAGAGCACACTAACTTGGTTGAACAATTTGTGCATATTTTACGTTGTGAAAAAATGCTCGAGTTATCTCACAGGTATCAGCTTTTAAACATCAAGCTCATGCCAGAAACTAGGGAATACTTTTCCTTTCAGAACAGTGTGACATGTTCACATAATACCTCGTTGTCACAGAGCTTCTCAGAAGAACTACTCTGTACTGTCTCAGGGATGTCAACCCAGTGTTTTCTACCCTTGATTCATTATAATAACACCTTTGTAACTTTTATGACATCTTGCTTTTCTGTTGTTTAATCTTTTCTTAAACTGTCTACCTTTGCTAAACTTAGTTTAATATGGAAATTTTCATTGTGAATGTGACTTAAGGCTTAAATGTGAAGCTGATCACCCAAATAAAAGGTCAGTGATGGAATAAAGGTAATGAATAGAAAATTATATCATTGATCACTGTCTGAGAACATGGAAAAGGAAATTAGCTGGATACTGTCAAATTTTCTGAGACAGAGACCTTTGCTCTGTTAATTAAAAAAGAAGATTATCAAACATTAGACGTTGATAATCAGAAACCTTAGAGCATACTCAACCACTCTTCTAGAATTAAACTGAATAGTTGAAATAAAATGGAAATTGAGACAGCTTCTTGATTCTATGTGCTGTCTGTCATTTATTATTTGATGCTATTATTCAGTTTATGGTCTATGTTTTAGAAAATTGCTGATATTCTGTTTAGTTATGTTATTATTATATATGTTATATCTATGTTATGTATATATTATGTTATATTTATAATATAATTGCTATTATGAAATTATTACTATGTTGTTATTACTGCATTTTTATCGACTTAAATTAATTAATGTTCAATATTGCTTATTCTATAAATTCACTTGAAGAATCTTTTGAAAACTGCCAGTATTGTTCAGGCTGAATCCCAGGTAATTACATTAGAATGAACTGAAAAGAAGGAATATCTCACATAGCCCCCCAAAACAGCGAAGGTCAAAATCATTAAACCTCCTGGGAATTTATGTATCCCAAAATCCTTTGTGGAGGCACAAAACTTGAGATAACTGTTCAAGTCCCTCTCAACTCTAAAAGTCTAAACTTTAAACTTAATTCTAAACTGATTTTAAACTTAATTCTATACTGCAAACTTAAACAATTCTAAATTATTGAAAGTGTGAAATAACTGTTAAGCTGGTTTGTACCCTAGTGAAATCTTAAACTGTTAAAAGCATTTCTACTCATATTTTTCATCTTGGGAAACAGACAAGGTAAATAGTATTTGTGGGTTAGGCAATAAAAGCCAAGCACAAAAGTGCCTTCTTAACATTAAACTACCATCATATATTGATGTTACTGATATTCTTCAATGAAATTTATTGAAATAAATCAATTAGGAGGTAAGTTCTTATGAATGAACACAGAAGTGTATACTGTACACCAACATATATCATTCTAAGGATGACCCTAATTGATTAGACATTTATTTTATGGGATGGAATTATTCTGAGGCAAAATAGCTTACCTTGAGGAACCACATGACACATGGATCAAATAAATTATTTTTGTCATTCTCCTGATATGTTTAAAGTATACCATGCACAGAGCTGTCCTTTGTAGAGCAAAATTTCTGGTACACCGGACTAGAAAGCTTAGCCAAGAGGTGACCAAATGTGCTAACTGCCTGTTGTTTCCCTCTACTCCCAGAAACTACTGCAAAGTAACAAATCAATCCAGAAATTGGTTGTTGGCTTAAAGAAGTATCATTTATTCTGCGCAGGGGACAACAATCAAGACAGTGAAGTCACCACAGTGGAACATCTCATTAGAACTTCTGGATTGATTATGGGCTGAGAAGCTCATTTACATGGTTGGTAGGTTGGGGTGGCTCTTACTGAGTTTATCAGGACCAGGGAGTAGGGAACCTTGGGTGAACCTCTGCACAATCTGCTTTGGCTTCATAATATTGCAGTTGCTGAATTATTAGAGCCACTGTGCAGATGGAACATATTTATTAACTAAACTCAGACTCCTTACAGTATCACACTACTGGTTCTAGTTCATAGTGGTCACCACAATCAACAATATTTTAAGGGGACCTTGTTGGTGAAATTTACCACTGGGTTGAGATGAATATCAATAGCATCCTTTAAAAATCCATATTGGATATGGGACATTGTTGCTGCCATTTTTGGAAAACACACTTTCCCCATCACTTAAGCTGCCTTCTACACAGGGCACATTACTTGTATTTGGGTGAGCAGACCTGCAAGTACCTTAGAAAGGACTCTCATATTCATTGCCATATCTCTGATTTTTTTTTCAAGAAGAACTGCGAAAGTAGAATAATTATGGTTAGATGATATTTATTCAGGAATATTTATCCTTCCAGGCTGTTCTGAGTTGACTATGCCAAGTAACTAAAATAAGTTTTAAAAAATAGCCAAATCCTCGACTAGACACCCTACCTTTTATTTCTGTATTCTGAGTTCAGTCTAGAGAAAGGACTTATAAGGACTCAAACAGAAGAAAAAGATCATACCCACTTCTAAGAGAGATGGGTCTAGGGACATCAGATAATTTTCAGTACAGTCTCAGATTATTGTGTTTCCACAGTCATCCTGCTGCTTCAGAAGCACAGATTTGTGATATCAAAGTTATATTTAGAAGGAAAAGAAGAGTAGGCTTGACATTATTGTGACTATCAATAGACTCTTACTTACTTAAAAATGATCTAAAAGAAAAAAATTCTAAGACCAGAGTGCTTTCCACAATTATAACTTATATAAATTTAACCCCTTGGTATTTCCACATCTAGTCCAAATGCTCAGGTCATCCCAAATGACCTATCATCAGTTCCTTTATCTGTTACTGTGATAAAATGCCCCAACTAAAGCCACTTAAGAGAAAAAGAGCTTATTTTAGTATGTGGTTTGATGGCATATGCTATATTAATGGGGAAAGACCTGGCATCTGGAGTTTTCAAGAGCCATCACATTGTAACCATAGCCAGGAAGTAGAGAGTGATGCATGAAGGTGCCCAGCCTACTTTCTCCTATTTCTTCATCCCAACACTCTAGTTCAAGGAATGGTACTGCATACAATGAAAGTGAGTCTTCTCACCTGGATTATACTAATGAAGATACTCCTATGCAGATGAGTACAGAGGTTTGTGTCCTAAGTGATTCTATATCCTATCAGCTTGATGGCTTGATAATGTTTACTTTCACAACCCATTTCTTCTTCATTCTTCCTTTTCTTAGTTATATTCAGATCAGTTAAATGGTATCGTTAAATATTATATCTTGCACCATAAAGTGTTTCTCTTTCTAAAATTGGAGTGCAAGATCTAAAAGACAGAGCTTTTATCCCAGAAATTGGGAGGCAGGGGCAGATGGGTCTCTGATTTTGAGATTAGTCTGGTCTATAAAGCAAGTCCCAGGACAGCCAATGCTACACAGGGAAATGCTGTCTAAACAAACATAGAAACAAACAAACCAGAAAAATAAAAACAAAACAACCAGCTAACCCCCCCCCAAAAGCAACAACAATGAAAACCGTGAAAATAAAAAGCGACACAGAGGCCCACCTGTCTCATAGCCACTTGCAGCAGAAATCACTCGATAACTATGTAATGGAGAGATGGGAGAAAAAGAGAAGCAAAGCAGTTTGAACTCTATGAATAGAGGCAGATGGATCTGAAGATTTGAGGGTGGAAAGGAGGACCCTATGTGAGCCTGCCCTGCCATCTGAGTTCATGGAGATATTCTGGCCCATGCTGCTGCTGAGGGCCATTTCTGGGTCCATGTCCATGCAGTAGTAGGGGCTCTGTGTTTAAATGCAAGAGCTATTTTTACCACAAGAAGTCATACAGCTCCCCAGTCTGGGCTGGTGCCTAGTACCATACTGATATCCAAGTGCTGTTCACCCCCTCATTGGCTGAGCTGGCCCTATCCTTCATGGCTGCACCTCAGCTGGGCATAGAAGAGCTGGCCCTGGTGGCGTGGGCATGGGTGAACCAGCCCAGAGTTCATGAGAGCAGGAGAGCCACCCCTTCCTAGGTGCAACATCGACTGAAGTAGCCAGAGCAGTGCTGGAAAGCTCACCCTGGTGGTGTGGGTGCAGGAGAGCTCTCAGGCTGACCCACTTAGCTCCCATCCAGGCCCAGATCTACGGCTTTGAGTTAGCCTACCACAATATCTACCCCATCTATGAACTGCTGGAGCCTGTGAAAGGGTTGGTCCGACAGATCCAAAGCAGCAGGATCTCCATGACACAGGGCAACAACATGATATCTGAAAGAAGCCTGGGTCAGGATCCAGTGTTGATGGTGTAGCACCAGCCAGAGGCTTCAAAACCAATAAGTGAATCATTGCAATGAACATTTTCAAGTAAAGATTCATGGGCAAGAGTATACTGTGTGACACACTGCAGCTTCCAATGATGAGATTTCTAAAATTACTATTATTTCTATTTTCTTTTTTCTTTTTTCTTTTGTTTTCTGGAGATTTAAAGGTCAGAGAACAGAATCAAAGAGATGGGGACATGAGTGGGACTGGGGTGCATGATGTGAAATTCACAAAGTACCAATAAAATATTTATAAAAATGAAAAAGAAGGAAAAAGATCTAACACAATGTGATCAGTACAACTCAGATGAGAAAGTGACATGTGTATGAAAGGCAAGCCCTTTACTCAAACCTCTGATTTCTGCTTTTTCTACTTAAGTAGCATAGAAGCTGCTCCTTTACTTTAACAAGTGAAAATGCTGATGAAACTTCCAAAAATAACAACTTTCTTAGATGCAGCAGGTAAATGAGGTCACAGGGCAAGCTGAGAGGGCAACACACTGATCTAGAGATTCATCCCTGCCAGAGCAGAAACCCACAAGCCAAAATCACCAAGGAAACCAAAGTCTTGTGGAAAATTCTGAACTGGAACTGACATATTGCTAGGTGTTCAGAGCTGCAAACTTAAGGTGAATGTGGGGCATTTTAGGAAAGCAGTTAGAGATAGCCTTCAACAAAATTCATTTTCCTTTCAGGAACCCTCCCAGTTACTATCAAAAGAAAAATATCTTGTTAAATTTTTGGAAAGGGTTAGAACAAGGGATAATATCAGAGTTCTGGTTTGTCCCCAAGAGTGGCTGATTTCAGGAGCAGCTGTTCTATGAGACTGATGTTCTGGGGTTTATCAGATTCCAGTTAACCTGAGGAAGCAGAATGCCAACTCTACTCCTCCCCAGACATCCAGACCCAAGTAACAGGAAAATAAGAAAAATAAGTGAAAAAATAAGTGAAGCCTATACACCAGAGATAGAATTGTGGAACACTATAGAACCCCTACATCTTATAACTATATTATTAAAGGCTTTTAAGTATCTCTATTGTCAGTTTAACACTTCCATCTTTCAACAATAACTTATGTGGCATATTCCAAAGTAGAATTACAGTATGAAGAGGCTGAAAAGTTGCATATAGAAGGAGAGTTAGAATTAGCAGACTAGTAAATATCAAAACCATGATCAACATGATGAACCTTTGAATGATAAAAAAACCCACAATCACATGAATTAATTAAGCAGAAATGTTACAGAGCTCAAATGCTGTAAAAGACCTGAAGAATGACTTTCTTATGGGCTCATTAGAAAATGATGAAACTCAAGAGGGAATATATAAGCTTAAGGTTATAAGAATTTAAAAAATGGAATTAAAATACAGTCTGGAGAGATATTTGTTATTAATATTGCTTGCTATACATACATGGGAACCACATTAGAATTTCCAGTACCAAAGGGGGAAAAAACTTGCTTGGCTGAATAGGCCTAGAATCCATTACCAGTATATGTAGGAAGGTAGAGGAGGCGTGATCCATGGGTTTTCTTGGCTGGCCAGCCTAGACAAAAAATTGCAGGGTATTGGTTAGGTGAGAGTTCTTGTTTTAAGAGAAAAAAGGCTGAGAATAGCAGAACAAACACAATTTATTTCCTCTAGTTTTCACATGCTTCAATATAGGAGCATGCATACATAGGCACACAACACACACATACACACATACATACACACAAACACATATACAAAGTTTAAATGGACTGGAAGAAAGCAAGAGTGATTTTTCAAGAACTATGATATAAGAACAAGAAGTATCATAGATATGAAACAGAAATGGCAGAAAGAAGATTCATGAGAAAGAAACGTCTTGAAAGAGTAGTGACTCCAAATTTCCTCTCATGCATGTTAGACAACAAGGTGCAGGACTCAAGAGGAAACCTTGCAGGGTAAATGCAAAAGATAAAATAAACCTTGATGGAAAGCACATTTATGCATAATGAATCAGTCTTCAGAAAACTGACAAAAATAATCCTGCAAGAAGCTAGGGAGGATAGAGCTATGCTCCTTCCCCATAGAGAAATAGGTAAAAATTAGATCTGCTTCTTAGAAACCAGAATAGAGTATTTCAAGGATGGAGGTAAAATCACCACTGCCACAAAACTAAATAGCAGCAGCAGTATCTACCTTTCTTAAAATCTATCCCTGGAGAAAGCTTCTTGGATAGGGAAGAGTAAATAAAGTACAGACTAAATGTAGTTAAAACCAAAATCTTTTAGGGGAAAAAAGAAGTCTGTATAAGCCTGAATATACAGAGAAAAGAAAGAGCACCAATGGTGTGAGGGTAAAGGTCAAATGAAGAAGTTGGCTTTCTTAGGACTGGGGATATGGTCCAGGAGTTACAGAGTTTACCTTACGAGCAACATGGTTTCATATATATATATATGTGTGTGTGTGTGTGTGTGTGTGTGTGTGTGTGTGTGTGTGTGTGATATCACATAAAATGTAGATTGAGGGGGGTGGAGAGGTAGATTAGAGCTTAAGAGCATGGGATGCATTTCCAGAGGACCTGACTTTAATCCCCAACATCCCCAGGATGACTCAAAACCATCTGTAACTCCAGTTTTAGAGGACCTGATAGTCTCTAAAAGTATTAAATTCACACACACACACACACACACACACACACACACACATAAATAAATATTGAAAATATAGATCAGGAATGGTGGTTGCCTGTAGTGACAGCCTTGGGAAGTGGAGACAGGAACTTCTGAGCACTGCTACCTAGCAAAATTAACCATACTGGAGCCCTAGGTTTTACTGAGAAACCCTACCTCAATAAGGTGGAAGCAATTGAAGAAGGTTCTTACCATCAGTCTTAGAAGACTATCTCCCAGTAGGTACGTATACCTTGTGCATCTGTGTTCATAAACATGCAAAACAAAATAACTTATATACACAGGAAATGAAAAAAATGAAAGAAAATTTGTTATTCATAATGGATTTAACAAATTATTATTTATTCAAGTTAATGGAAACAATGCATTAAGTCATCAGTAAGATTGTGTGTGTGGCAGTATATGTAATAGTGTATGCTTGCATGTTTATGACCAAGTGATTTACGTGGCAATAAAACACGAGACTAAAGGGTGAAATACAGAGATCTTCATGATAAGGTCCTTCATTCTACTATGAGGGTTATGTTATAAATTACTCTAAAGGACTATTTTATTATAAACCCTACTATGGAGTAGACCTGAAAGCAGAATTGACATAGTCTGAAATTTGCATGGATTAGAAACAAATATATAGTACAACTGTAGGAGAACTACTTAGAAATGGGGGAAAAAGTCCTGTATAAATGCCAGGTTGTGGCCTTTGGGCTGTGACAACAGGATATTATGATCTTTAAAGTTTATAAACAATAGAAATTTGGGGACAGCTAGAGAGTTGGTACTTGCTAGGTAGTTTAAAGATCTGTGTGTGATCCCTGGAACTGACATAGACATAATGAAAGCAAGTTGTCCTGTGACCCACACATGTATGCTATGGACTACCTGCATTTCTCCTAAGAAAATCAAGTAAGTTGAGAATTTAAATTGAAAAAAGAAAAAGAAGTTCATTTCTCAAGAGGCTGAAAGTTAAAAGCTCAGGCATCTAACTCAGAGATGGTACCTGACAATGTGAATGGCATGAATAGTCTCTCAGAACGACTCTGCCTCTGAAACATAATAGTTCTCCAAGGCTACTTTCCTAGTACCAATACATGGGAAAATAGTTTATTAAAGATGTTTCAGAAAGTTTACAAATTTTCAGTGGGTAACAATAGTCTTAGACCTGATGTAAATGAAATCAAGGAAATGTTTCACTGAAACTACAAAAGGTAGGTAATCAAGTAGAAGCTAGTAGAAGTAATATACATGTTAACTTAACTTTACCAGTGATCTCTTTGATTATTAACAGCCTAAGAGTATTAGCTAAAATACATTTAAAAAAATCACAGAATGGTTGCAAAGGACAAGACTTAGATATATATTGCCTATAAGAAAATTTTTGTACTTACAAAGTTACATACAATTTAAACTCCAAGGATACTGTGGGATATACCCAACTGTTATTAAAAGAGGAAGCAGAAATACCATGTGGGGTCCATTGTAGATAAATGTTCAGAAAGTTACTGGGAAGGCTGCAAGGATTAAATAGCCTACTAAGCAGTGAGGAAGTGTCAACTTCCCAAGCAGAAACAATCATCCTTAATGTTTATGTGTTTAACAAAAGAATTTTTATTATATAAGAAAATCTGACAGACCTGTCAGAGAAAATTAGGCACCTCAGTTATACTCAGAGTAGGCTCTAATATTTCTTGATCATAAATGCATAGTTAGCAAGTAGAAATTAACAAAGGACAAAGTTGAAGTAAACAGCTCCACCACTTCAATGAATTTAATGGCATCTACACAGCACTTAATCTTACAATAACAGATCATGCATTCTTCTAGTGGCTTAATCTTGATTTCTTGAACCAACATAATGTTGAAAGGAGAGAGATGACCCCACCAATGTATCCTCTGGTCTATGCATGTGTGCTGTAGTACATGTATACATGTAGTATAAGTATATATACACATACATATACTCAAAAACAGTAACTAAAATTAAGAAAAATAAATGTATAGGAATCTCACAATCTCTGCTCTGAGAACATAGTAGAATGCACATAAAAATCAAAATGAGAAAGATGGAAAATTTTCCTCAAACTGCTAGTGATTAAATGATATATATCTATATAATACAAGTAAGAAATCTAACCAAAATTATGAAAAAATTTTAAGTGACTGTTAATGAAAATACAACATATCAAAATTTGTAGGCTGTGGGAAGAGCTGTGCTTAGGGGAAATTCATAGCAATGAGCATGTTTATTTGAAATCAAGGGTCTAAAAATCAATCATTTATGATTCCACTTTAGAAAATGAAAGACAGAAGAACAAATTAAATCTAAAGCAAGCAGAAAACAAGAAGTAAATATCATAACAAAATCCAGTAAAATTGAAAATGGGAGATCAATAGAAAAAAGTCAACAAAACTAAAAGCCAGTCCTTTGTAAAGGCTCATATAATCGATAGCTTCCATCCAGGCTGACATGACAAAGGAAAACAGACATGCACTGGTACTACAGATAGAAAAGAGGGCATCACTAAAACATCTAGGAACAGCTAAAGGATAATGAAGGCAAACTTTAATTCTGTGCCCATAAATCCAAAAGCCTAGGGGAAAAGGACCAATACTTTGAAAAACAAAACTTGTCAAAATGTATACAAGAGGAAAGAAACAATCAAAATTAGCTTCTATCAAATAAAATTATTGAATTGGTAAATATGAATCCCTACCAACAAACAGAACAGAATGAAGGCAAATTCTGTATAACTTTTTTTCTTTAAAATTTAATTAATTAATTAATTAATTTTAAACTTTAAATTTTATTCCCCTCCCAGTCCACCTTTTGACTATTCCATATCCCATACCTCTTCTCCAACCCCTGTCTTTACGAATATGTCCCCAGCCCCCACTCCCCATACCACCAGACTTCTAAACTCCCTGGGGCCTCCAGTTTCTTGAGGGTTAGGTGCATCTTTTCTGACCAAACCCAGACCTGGCAGTCCTCTGCTGTGTGTTGGAGGCTTCATATCAGCTGGTGTATGCTGCCTGGTTAGTGGTCCAGTGTTTGAGAGCTCTTAGGGGTCCAGGTTAATTGAGACTGCTGCTCCTCCTACAAGGTGGGCCTCCTCCTCAGCTTCTTTCAGGTTTTCCTTAATTCAACCACAGGGTTCAGTAGCTTCTGTTCATTGGTTGGGTGCAAATATCTGCATCTGACTCTTTCAGATGCTTGTGGGGTCTTTTGGAGGGCAGTCATGATAGGTACCATTTTGTGAGTGCTCCATAGCCTCAGTAATAGTACCAGGCCTTGGAACCTTCCCTTGAGCTGGATCCCACTTTGGGTCTGTCACTGAATGTTCTTTTCCTCAGACTCCTCTCCATTTTCATCCCTGCAGTTCTTTCAGACAAGAACAATTATAAATCAGAGTTTTGACTGTCGGATGGTAACCCCTTCCTCACTTGATGCCCTGTCTTCCAGTTGGAGGTGGGCTCTATAACTTCACTCTCCCTACTGTCTAGCATTTAATCTATGGTCCCTCCATTAGAGTCTTGGGAATCTCTCTCAAAAATCAGCAAAACTCCCAATCAATATAGATGGAGAAAATAAAATATTCCAGGATATCTTGACCTACAGAGGATCCTAGAAGGAAAACTTCAACACCAGGAAGGTACCTACATCAAAGAAAAGACAAGTTATTAAGCATCTCACAACAGAGACAAAAGGAGTGAACCACAAGCACATAAAGCCACCTATCAAAACAAACATATCAGGAACCAACAGTCATCTGTATTTAATATCTTGATATTAATGGACTCAACTCACTCATTTAAAAAAACATAAGCTAACAGACTGGATATGCAAACAAGATTCAGAATTTTGCTACATACAAGAAACACACCTCAATAACAAAGACAGACACTGTAAAAGGTTGGAAAAAGGTCTTCTAAGCAAAGGGTTCCAGGAAAAAAGCTGGAGTTGCCATTCTAATATCTAATAAAATAGACTTTCAACAAAAAGTTATCAAGCGTGATGAAGAAGAACACTTCATATTCATCAAAAGGAAAATCCACCAAAAGAAAGTCTCAATTCTAAACATTTATGCCCCAAATGCAAGGGTACACACATTCATAAAAGAAACTTTACTAAAGCTCAAAACATACATTGGACCCCATACAATAATAGTGGGGAACTTCAACACCCCACTCCCACCAATAGACAGGTCATTGAAACAGAAACTAAACAGTGACACAGTGAAACTAATAGAGGCTATGAACAAAATGGATTTAACAGATGTCTACAAAACATTTCACCCCAAAACAAAAGAATAACCTTTAATAGTAAGAAATGACATCATTTCTCCATAATTTTCCCACAAGATAAAAGTAAAAGAAATACTTTCAAATTATGATGTTAGGGTTACACAAGCAAGACAAAGACACTAGAAGTAAACAGTGCAGCCATATTTTACAAATATAGATAGCAAAATCTTAAATATTTTAATATCTTAAAAATCTTAAACAGATATTAGGAACTGATTACAATACATCTGTGTCAAGCAATGACTGTGTTTCAATATTCTACTAGAAATCAAGCTAAATTAAGACAAAAAACAGTAAATAATACATCAAATGGCAAGGAGGAAATAGAATCTTATGTCACAGATGAGACATATTGTATACATATGTCATCTATTTATTATATATAACTGAAAGAATCAATAACAATCTTCCAGATATTTTAAATGATGAATGAGAGGTTATTTACTTCTTATGTTCCAGCAATGTTCAAATGATATTTGAAATAACAAAATTTAATATTTCTGTCTGCACCCAAAATACTGCATTACTTAGGCTTACTTCTAACAACATACTCACAGTGCTATGAAGAATAACTGCAAAATCTGGTTGAAAAGGTCAGAGAACATAACAGATGGAGACATAACTTATATTCAAGTACAATGAAACTCAACGATTTTAACTTCTTCCATCTCAATTGTCAATCAAAAGCCTAGGATGTTATTTTTGTGGGCAACACCAACAAGTTCTTAAAGTTTACACATGAAAGCAAAGCACCCTCAAGAGCCAACTCAGTTTTTAGAACAAAATCTGAATCACTGACATCATATAACCCCTAGATTTATTCTAAAGCTGTAGAAATCAAGAGAAGGTGGTAAGTGGTGAAAGAACAGACAAAAAGATCAACAGAGCAGAATAGAGAGCCCATAAATAGCCACAGAATACAGTCACCCAGCATCTGACACAAGAGCAAATGAAGTAAAATGGACCAAAGGTAGCCTTTTATCATATGGGTACAACTGGATATTCACTGGATAGAAAATGAATTCAGATGCAGGCCTTATGCTCTGCAGGAAAATTAACTAAAAATGGATCATAGTCCTCAAAGGAGAAATATCTAACTCACAGAAGATCACATAAGATAATTTCTAGATGACCCAGGATATAGCAAAGGCTTTAACGGAGCAGCTGCAGAAGCACTGTGAAATAATAGGCTGACAAGATGAATTTGATAAATGTGAATAATTGTTATCTGAAACATACCAAGAGGATAAAAAGTCACACCACAGACTTGGAGAATATCTGCTAGAGTTAATGATGTACTTCGATGTAGAACATACAAAACAGCTCTTAAAATTCCACAAAGAGAAAAGAAACCACAAGATCATAAAGCAAACAAAGAATAAACATTTCCTCCAAGAAAACATACAAGTCACAAGTCATGAACACATCAAATAGGTTCAACACTGTATGTTATTAGGGGATTTTGAATTTAAACAAACAAAAAGCCAGCACATGCCTATTCAGAATTCTAGGACCACTATGTATTAGTACAAGTGGAGAGGAAGTAGATGATCTTGGTGTAGATACTTGGGAATTTAGAAAGTCTCTGAAATGTAAACAGTCTCATGATAAGATGTGGCCAAGGTACATCTTGGTATTTACCCAGATAAATTTAAAACTTATGTCTACACAAATATTTGCTGATAGATGGTTATAGCAACTTTATTCATAAATGCAAAAGCAATGAAGTAATTAAGATAAGCTTTGGTACAGAAGTGGATAAGTAGCTAGTTACATACAGGCACATTATATTGATGTTACAAAGAAACAAACCGTGAAACCATGGTAAGACCTAAAGTTACCTTAAATGGATACTAGTAAGTGATTAATTCTAATTTTTAAAAGGAATAGACACAACTTTAGGACAAATACATGACATTCTTGACAAGACAAAACCTTGGAAAAAGGAAATGCGATGTATGGTTGTCAAAGTTAGAAAGGAAAGAAGGAAAATGTAGTTCTTTTCTTAGGGTAGTAAAAAGAGTTTTATATCTTGTAGGATATGAAAATGTTATATATATGGTGGTAACCTTTAATTTTTAGCTTGATACACTCTAACATCACTTACAAAGTCTCAGTGGAGACTGACTAAATTAGTTTAGCTTGTGACCTTGCCTGTAGGGAATATCTTTACTACATTGATATGGAAATTTCCATGAACTTTGGGTAGCATTATTCTTTGGATGGGTGTAAGGAGTGAGGGAGTGTTCAGGTAAGCATGAGCATGCACCCACATTGCTATATGTCCTAATTACAGTTGTGAGGTGAGCTGTTGTATCAGGGTCTTGTTGCTGTGACCTCCCTCTTTGTAGAGATGAACTATAACCCTGAGTTCTGAGCCAAAATAAATCTTTTCTCCCCTTAATACCTTTTGTCTAGGTATTTTTCCACTTGTTTCCAAAATTATTTCCCTTATTCTTGCTGGTGCTGATTACCCTACAGACATCAGAACCCGTGTTTCTAGGCTTCAGCACTGACTAACCATCAAATGCTCTCAGGGAGCCTTCCAGAATTTCAACCTTAAGCTGTGATTAAGCTTCATCAAATGAACAAATCTTGGGTTGTTGGCCACTCTGGCATGAAAAAAGCCTTTTTAGGAATACATCAGCTGCTAAGACATACAGCCTCAAGTTTCAGGGATCCACTTGGTACTCAGAGTCTTAGAAGCAAATGACTATTGTTATAATTTTAATGTATGGTGACAAAATTTGCTCTGAGTTATACTTGAATTTTTCCTTTTATTATTCTCCTTTTGTAATTTTTTACTAAATACTTCCACATTTTTCTTCATAATACTTTTACTATTTCCTTGATAATTTCATATGCCATGTTTTAATAATTTTCAGTCCCTCTCCCTACCTCTTTCCCAGGCCACACCCCATTTGTAGGTATCCAAGTCTCTCTCCCTCCCTCTCCCTCTTTCCCCTTCTCTGTCTGTCACCCATAAAGTCTAACTTATGATGCCTATATTTTTTGGACAGATAGTCTCACAGTGGAGAGCATGGTCACCTTACCAGAGGATCCATTCATATAGAAAACTGATTTGCCAACAGCTTCTTGGTGAGGGTTGGGACTTCACGCTCAGCTTCCCTCTCCTTACTGGGATTTTGTCTGACTTAAGGCAGCACTGGTCTTATGTATACCATCACAACTCTTGAATTCACATGTTGTTTGTCTTCTGTGTCTAGAAGATACTTTTTCCTTGTAGTTATTCACTGATCCTAGACTTATAATCTTTCTGTCTCCTCTTCTTCAATGAATCCCGAGAATAGGGATGGGTGTAGTAAAGACTTTCGTAACATTAGATGATTATTTTATTGAGAGACAGTTGGTTTAAGGGTTTTAATACAGCACAATGCACTACATTCCTTGGCTTTCTCTTCTTCTCTTCCTGTGAATTTAAATATATCTCACAAGAGCTTGTACTAGAGGATGGATTTTGGCTGTGCATCTTGGTAAATGATTTACTTAAAAGATAGCATTGATACCAGTTGCATTACAAGGACTAGGTGAAACTCTGCACTAGCTGATGGATAATGGCTGGGTTGCAGAAATACATTAACAGCAAAAGTTTCATGCACATGACTTACTTATTCCACTTATCATTTTGGGAATTCCTAACTTTCTAACCCAGAAGAGTATTAGGTGCAGAACTTTGTCAGGGAGTACTCATCTGACAATTAGAACCATTTCTCTGGTAGATTTCTACCTTGTGGTCTTGTTCTCTTAATGATGCTTCTAAGTAAGCTAATACTTTGAATTTAGATGACACATAAAATTTAAGACACTTTAAGGATGATATATGTTCTAAATCCTGGAATGTTATATTGAATAATGTATGGAATCAAGGTTTTAACTTAGATTGGTATTAAAGATCCACATGTCTTTTACATGTCCCGTTTTACAATGGAAACAATCAGTTTCCAAGACTGTGTTTTTATACCCAAATAATTCAATGAAGTTAATTAAGCACAAGGACTATGATATATTATCACACAGAAAAGATCATGCTGGAATACAAGCTTATCTAGTACTGAAAGTAGGAGCATAGATCAAGGCTTAATCTTCCACATAGCTACTGCAGCACAGTAGCAGGGAATAAATAACACTGGAGTGAGTGAGTGAAATGAATGGCAGATTGGTTGTCACTGTTCTCCTTTTTCCTGCGACTTTTATCCACACACATTCAAATTTATCACAGACCCAATTCCACAAGAACGTTTGTAAAACTGTGCTGTTGGGTTTCTAGACATCCTTCATTTCTAAAGAACCTGGATCACATAAAGGTTTATTGAAAAAAACATGTAAACATCTTACCATGAATGTATAGTGAGCATCTTTTGTGCAGTTTTGAAAGATTCTATTTGTAGAGTGCCCTCATCATATGTCTTAAGTCCAAAATATCACTTTTTTTAAGCCAACCAAAAATATAATAGAATATTCCTACAATGAGCCTTAAGTAGCTAGGTCCCAGGGACTCATCAGATAACTTCCAGCAATATTCTTTTGCTTATCTTGGCCTTTGGGCTGCTGATGGGTGGAAGATGACATGTACTTAAAAGTAAGGCAAGAAATACATGGGATACGACTGGAATAAAAAGTCGAATCACATTTTCTGAGTGCATGCATGGGATGAAATCTTATGAGCTAAATATAAAATTGATACATCATTACTCTACATACATTTTGATAGATTGTGTCTCTTCTAACTCTCTGTACATGAATCAAAATTGATTTTGTTTGGGCACATACATTTTTATCTGCGTGTATCCAACAGCATAGGAAGCTTTTTTGCTATGTCTTGTAAAGGAGAACACAACACTCAAGGAGAAACCAATGCTTTCTAGATCTCATGGCAGGGGACGGGATACAACAAATACTAAAATTTGATGTGAAAAGATCACAACAAAGGAACAGAAAACTAAATGATTCACTTACCCATGAATGTCACAGAGTAAATGGAAACACCCTGGGTTTCTTGTGTAATGGAACTCAATCTTATCTATTCATATCTTACATTGTGGCACTCTCGACTTAAGGGAAAGGTCTTACTGTTTTATCTATCTATCTATCTATCTATCTATCTATTATCTATCTATCTATACATGTATATACATATATATGTATATATATATGGAGAGAGAGAGAGAGAGAGAGAGAGAGAGAGAGAGAGAGAGAGAGAGAGAGAGAGAGGCACAGACAGTTTAGGAATTGTGTACGCTGATTTCAGAGGCCAGGGGTTGTTATGTAATTCCCTTCTCATTAAACAGAAAACCAATTTACTTAATTGCTTGTGCTTAAGGGCAATGCCATTTCATATGGCTTACTGTTTTATACTGATGTGAGAATATTAAGTTACTAATGGTACAAGTCAATAAAATATTCATAGGCCATGAACTTTCATGTTATGGAAGGAACAGACTTGACAATGGGTGACATTAATGTATGAACTTTCATGTTTCAAACACTGGACTCTTCCCAGAGATGACTTCATGTCTTCTGTTCAATCCATCTGTGCTGTGTCAATCAGGAGAGTTAAATTACATTATCAACTCAAATGTTCTTAACTCTGAGTTCGTCTTATACAAGTAAAAGCTATCCAGTTGAGCCTTTGAGCATTTCTGCACATTTCCATCAAACCTCTTTGGATCTGGAGTGTCTCAATGCATATTTACTTAGCATTAATTAACAAAGAGGGTCTTGTATTAAATAAAATATTACAACATATTATGATCCAGATGATAAATCACAGCCATAATTTTATGACATGCCAGAGGTTACCAATGCTTGAAATTGAATTCTTCATTTAAGAATTTAAACCAAGAGAACTTGTGTAGAGAATTCTTTTCCAAACTGGATAAGGGGTCTCATTATGAAAGGAACTGGAGGTATATTATTCTCTCAAGCCTCCTCACAACCTTAGGCAGTATGACTAGGGATTCAGAATGGAGGAGGGAGCTAATTTAAGAATGTTTGCACATGGTTTTCCTGTTGTTATAGAATGTAGAAGAGATAATTTTCAAGTGGGCATTCGAAGCAATGGTAAAAGGAATGCTGAGTGCTTGAAGCAACTGAAAACATTCTCAAAGCGTGCAACAGGAAGAACAATTACAAAAATAGTTCTTAAATGAAATAAAGGCATATGACAGAAAACAGGAATGGTAGTCAATCTATTCTTACTTGTGGCTTGTTATCTAATACCACATTAATTATTTTTCTTTTATATGTTTTAGTATCTTAGGGTTGTCATAACAACATCAACAACACAAAAATCAACAGTGGCTTAATAAAACAGGCATATGTTCTCTCCCAGTTTCTGTGAGCTGCATGTCTGCAAGGAAGACGCAGGTAGGGCCATGTTCCCTTCTGAATCTTTAGAGTTGGTATCTTCTGACCTCTCCCAGCTCCTAAGGGTTCCAGGCACCCATGGCTTTCTGGGGACACAGCTGTCTGTACTATCATGTGACATTTACTCCTTGTCTGTCTTTTCATGATTTTCTCTTCTTTGTGTGTCTCTGTCTAAACTGCATTATTTTCATAAGATCATCATTTACATAAAATGAAACCCCATTTACTTCAGAGTGATTACATCTTAATTTAATCATCATTTCCACAAAGGTCCTGTTTCCAAATAAAGTTACATTCTAAAGTTCTGAACTCTAGCATTTGAACATATCCTTTAGGAGGACAGAGCTTAGCCACAAATAACATCACTTGAAGTAGCATATAACACTGAAACATGATATAGCTATATGCACATATGCATATATTTAGTAAAAAAACCTTTGTCAAATAAATATACTGAGTGGACATTATGTGGTGGTCTGCTTTATTTATGCCTAACACTGTAATTCTATAAACCCAAGATTCAGGTTTGAAATCTTCTGAAACAGAATGACTAACTCTAAGATCAATGGACATATCAACAACCAGGCTAGCCTTGCTTTTTGGGGCTCACAGACATCCACTAAGTTATTAAGCCTTTGGTTACCCTTGGTAGTTCATTATGAACCCATTTCTTTTCTTTCTTTTTTTATTAAATTTATTTATCTATTCACTTTACAACTGCATATCAACCCTCCCTATCCTCGCAGTACTGGTGAAGTTGTGGAGAAAGCAGAACACTTCAGTGCTGGTGGGAATTCAAACTTGTACAACTACTCTGGAAATCTATTTATGGATTTCTCCTAAGACAGGGAATAGCTGAACCTCAAAACACAACTATAAAACTCCTGGGCATATACTCAAAAGATTCTCCATCATCCCACAAGGACACTTGCACAACTATGTTCATAGCAGCTTTATTTGTAATAGCCAGAAACTGAGAATACCTTAGATTGTCTCTCAGCTGAAGAATGGATACAGAAAATGTGGTTCAGTTAAAAGTACATGAAGAATTTCACAGGGAAATGAATAAAACTAGAAAATATCATTCTAAGTGAGATAATCCAGACTCAAAAGGACAAGTGTAATATGAACCCATTTCTTAGGCATTCTTCAGCTATTAACTTTGCCTTGAAATCTATAGTCTTTCTACCATGGATCTATCAAAAATGAGACAAAAAGGAAGAGGACATCTGAGAGTATTTGTACTATAGAGACACAGGCTCAGGCCTTGAAGCTCCACCACCAAATCTCCCAGTGACTTATTACAGAGAAGCTTGTTACACTTTCCAAATCCAGAGTTAGTATGCCTGGGAACTGAAGAATCTTACAGCTAATATCCAGTGAAACAGCAAAAATTGCCTGTGATTACTTATGATGGCATCTAGATGAATTGCTTGGTAACCCAAAGCAACCTTCCATTGTATCACAAATTGCCTGTTCCACTATATAACACATAGCATACAACTACAACAATGTTATGCAGAATAACAGTTAATATAAGAGAAACATGAACCAATTTTAATTGGACTTATAGGTTAAAGAAAATGTTCTTAATAATTAGTGGTTATCAAAAATAAAATTAGACCAGACTAGAATCCAGAAAATATACCTACCAACTTGACAAGCATTTTGATGTATGTCTGTGTGCCAGATATTTTTGAGAGGCACAGATACTTATACTATAAAGGATATGAGAAAAGTAACATAACTTACCCCACCAACTTTCTCAAAGTGAGATTCATCTTTCTTAAAGTCTGTAAGGGCTCCATTGAAATACCAGGCAAACATTATATCTAATAGGGGGTCATGTTGAACCTGGCAAGGTAAAATGACGCTCTCACCAACAGCAACATCCAAGTTAGAAGGTGCCAAAATTATTCTTGTTGGTTCTATTGGGGAGAAATTTTAAGTAACAAATTATTAGTAAACAAAATTTTAATTTTGATGAAAGCAATTTTTCATAGGTAGATTATTCATCTGAGTTAGAATGTGGATGGTTGCATAGGCACGTGTACAATACACCTATGCGATTAAAAGTCTTCAAGATTTAAGTGGCATATTGATATAAAATTATATTAAATTTTACTGGCCTCCTAATTTTTTTCTTAGGAGAATTAAGGAATATGTGTTTGTAGAAGACATATATCCACAACTGAAACCCACTTGCAAACATGTTATATCAATGACGAAATCAATTCACATTAGTTTCACAGTTTTATGAGATATAATAAAATTCCATGTTATCATGAACCTCCAAGGAATAGCAAATGTATTCACACCGAAATCCAAGTAAGCTCAAACCTTCCTTGTTTACAGATTTGGGAAACATGCCACAGGAGGAGCACTATTCTAGGACACTGGCTTATAGTTGATTTTCTTCAATGCTAATGTCCACCTACACATGGTCCCCTATCACTTTCACATTTCTTCCATTGATAATGAATTCAACTTCTCTAGACCTCATCTTCCCACTGTTTCCTATATCTTTTTACCCTGGGATGACAAAAATGTTCATATCTAGAGAGTAAAATATCTTAGGATATTACTTCTTTAAACCAGTGTAGCCAGGATTTGGTCCCTCATCCGAACCAGACCCATCAGGGTTTCACAAAAATGTTGTGCTGTAATATCTGGTAGAAAGATTTTGGTCTTTAATTTCCTGACATTTCATTTGCCTTCCCTCTGATTTACATGGTCTCTTTCATCTCATATCCTCTTAGTCTCTTCCTACTGTGCCAAGCACTCAGACTTCACCCCATCTACATTTACAAGGCCTATTTGGTTTCTATATTTTCCTTAATGTAAAATGGGTTGAGCTGTGTCGTTTTCTTTTTAAAAAATCATACCTCATTAACATATTAATTGTATAAATCAAAGATACTTCTCTTGTGGCTTCAAGTACCAATCTTGATATAAACAACTGCTAAGTTATTACATCAACCTCTATCCATCAAACTTATTCCATTCTCATATTCCATGACCTATTCAGCTTCTTAACTTTTGTTGTTCTACCATGACTTCTTTTAGAGCACATAGTAGAATTCAATTCTGAATAGGGGATTCAGTAATAGTCAGTTATAGTTTGGCCAGTATAACATACGTAAGTAAGAGGTATATGTAGGGCTCATAGACTGAAATTTGAAAAACTAGCAGACAATGTGCTAGCCTTCTTTCCCTGTCCATGGTGGTAGAGACACTGGAAGCTTTTATTTCTGAAGGAAGAAAGTGGAGCTATCTCACTAGAGTAAGCCTAGTAAGCACCCAAGTTTACAATGCCCAGACGCCATTCATTCTGCTGTTTAATCAAACACTGTACAATTCCTTCTTTCCTTCTTTCTCTCCCTTCCCATTTCTTCCTTCCACTCCATTTCTTTCTCTTTTTTCAGTGCAGGGGTCAAATCTTAGAGCCTCATATATGCTAAGTAGTACCTTCTGAGCTTTTCCTTCACGCTTCAACTTGAAGCCATTCTAGATTTTTTTCCCTTCATGAATCTCTCATCCAATTTGACAGCACCTCCTGCTGAGTCTATGCCCAGTATATGAAGCAAATGATACCAGCCTGTTGACTCTTGCAGAAGCACACCTTTGGCTACTACTGGTCCCTGTCACCTCCTGCCACCTACATGGTAAATTCTTATGATCTCTTCTAGCCTTTTGTCTTGATTCTTTCAGTATCTTCTCAACAGAGCAGTTGTTTGAAAAATGCACATCTGTGCTGCCATTTCTCTGCCAAAAACAGTACATTGGCTTCTCTTCAAAACAGGCTGAAAGTTGAAGTCTTAATAAGTCTACACTATATCTACTCAACTGTCCATAAGCAACCTGCTAACACTTTGATTCCCCTGAAATCTGTGACCTGTGTCCCATCCAGGCCAATGGGGGTACCCTGGTATGCTTCCAACTTTTCCTATTCCCTCACTCATTTCTACTTTTCAATCATTTGCAATTTTTCCTTTTAAATAATTTCTAGGATCTTTTTTCCCCTCTGTGCTCCTTCCTATGGTGGAATACAAGGTAGTATCTTTGCTGATGTCTCATTGACATAACCCAAACACTTGTCTCATAAAATGCTCATTTGTTTCCTTGAAAGGCTAAAAGAACAAAATATATCTCAAACTTTAAGCAATTCTCATTAATATCAAATGTTATTTAATGAACTTGAACTTCTATAGAAAAGAGCAATTACAATGAAACCTGAGCACTAAGTAAAGATAATCACAGTATATTACATTTGAATTTCTTATGGCCCTGGATGCCTGCAGAGTAGCTATTGTATTTGTCCATGTGTCTTGTGCTGTGACAAACATGTAGGTATCACTCTCTTGCACTCAAACCAACATGTGTCCTGACTTTACAGTGCACTATGCAGTGGGAGAAACGTGTGTTCAATGTCTTCATTTTAAAATAAATATTGTTTGGGAATGTCAACATTAATATAACACGTGTTGATCAAATTCATACACACTCCTTCTTGTCAGTCTCCTCCTATACCTTTCCAACTATTTGCTCCCTTACTTTCCTGCACACTGTTTAAATCCACATAGTCTACCTAGTGCTACCCATGCATGCATAGGTGTTTACACTTTTCTCTAATGAAATGTACTTTACCTTGGAGTAAAGCAAAAACTAAGAAAAGCACGCACCTGTCACAACCAAGTGGGTGGTGCCGTTTGCTTTCCCAAACTGGTTTTCTGCTGTGCAGGTGTAGATTCCAGCGTCAGACTTAGTTACATTCATGATTTTCAGTCCTCCATCATTTAAAAAAGAAACCCTAAAGCAAACAGAAATCAGAACAACGAATGTGCAGTCATCACTCCTTGCAAATAATTGGTTCACTGTTTTTTTTTTTTTTTCAAAATGCACTGCTTAAAGTAGTAATTTAGGGTGTAGTCTACTGGTCACTAGTTTGTGTCAATTGAAAAAGTAAAATAGATTTACATAAACACACAAATGCAAACACACAAACACACAAAGTTAAATAAGAAAAGATACTCTACCAGTTAGAATTTTTCTTGATGATTTTTATTTATTTTTGGTTTAATGCATTGCTACCGCACATCTAATTATGGGAATGTTTTTAGGAAATAATTATAATATATATTATAATTATATAATTTATATATATAAATATATAATATATTTTATAATATAACATATATTATAATTATATATTTTATATATATAATATATATATATATGCACATATATATTATGCAATTTACCTCACTTTAAAACAGTATATAACAAAACAAGAACATGCTTTTGTTTTATTATGTACTAGGATAGTCACATTTAACCAAATTAAAAGTTAAAAATATATATGTGGTTATCTGTGAGGTACTGAAAAGAATTTCAGTTACTCCATGGGTGTGGCTTAGAGGCCTGGACTCCAACTAGTATTCTTAAAGAAACTGAAGAGTGTCTTACACGTAATGTGGTGGGATTACTTTGTGAATAAGATGTTATCCTGGTGATTCACATAAAAATATTAATGTTGGGAGACACAAACAATAAAAGACTAAGTAAATGTGAGGACAGAGTTTTGGGGAAGTACTTTGAAGGAGAAGAGAGAGTGATATAAATGGGGGAAATTGGGTTAGGTAGCATTTCTAAGAGAGGAGTTTATTAGCACTGAGAAAGAAAAATGGGACACTTCATTTGTTTGATCCATGTGTATTTGTTTCACATGTCTTTACACAATTACAATTCCCTTTTCTGAGTGCCTAAAATCATTACTAGACCTTGCATTTCACATGTGAATGTTTCATTTTTCATTGTTCATAACTTTAAGACTGTGTGTTGAAACTGTGCAAATGAAAAATAAATTTTTTCAAAGGTTTGTAGTTTAGTGTCAAAATGGCACTATATGCAAAATAGTTAATAAATGTCTACACCTTTGGGTGTATTTAATAAAACATGTAGGAGTGATGGTGAGGATATTAGATTATAGAGAAAAATCTCAACTCACTCTCTATGCATTACTAGAGATACTATATGCACATATTATACTGCATGCTTAATGCTATTAAATACAGATATGTAAATAATTTCACTCATTGGTATTTATTGGGGATTGATACAAGGAGACTCCTAAGGGTATAAGTGGTTTCATATAAGGTGTACAACCTATATAACCATTATACTTAATTTATTCTTATGCCACTTATACTTAATATAATATAACTAGAGTAATAATAAATATGTTTATTGCTTAGGGAACAAAGAACAAAAGAGGTTTGTACATGTCCAGTACAGTCTTGGTCAGAGAAGCTTCTTATTGTGGTGGATTAAAACAAATAGACTCTTTACTGTCTAAAATGCTGAGACTAAGCACCTGTGAATACTCAAATAGAACACTTGGTATTACACCCATATCACCTCTGCCATACTGTAAGTGCAGGACACATGAAAGAAGAAGAGAAATAAAGAATATTAGAGCTATAGCAATTAGAAGAGTGCTATGAAATGTCCTCTAAGCATGATATAGTGTTGCACACACAAGCTCATAGCAGCTGAGTTAAAACTTCTAGTCAGAGGAGGGAAGACCTCCTAGGTACACAAACCATGGCTAAGGAATTCCTGGCAGTTGATCATTGCTAGAGGAGGGAAAGTCACTTTTTTTCAGAGGTGTGGATAGTAACAAGTTCTCCAGGCCATATGGATCATAGAGCATGATAGACTCCAAGACCATATCTTGGTCATATGCATATAGGAAACACTAATTGAATGCAAATAAATGGACCAGGTACTACAAAGTATATTTAGTATTTAAGAACACTTGTTGCTCTTTCAACTACATAGGTTTGGTTATGAGTACTCATACAGTGTTGGCCCACAACCATTTACAATCTTAGTTCTCTTCAGATACCCTCTTCGGAGAGCACCAGGCATGCACGTGGTGTATATACACACATTCAGATGTACACTCATATGCATAAATATATAAGATACATTAAAGATTAAAAAGAATCAAAAAAGGAGCACACAAAATTTAGAGGAAGATGTGATGGGGCCCCAGAGGGAGTTGGAGAAGGGGAATGAGGTATGCACTTGATGAAGTTACATTACATACATGTGCATGGAATTTACACAGAGTAAATTTAAGAAAGCAGCGTTTTCAAAGTTTCTTTTTTAAAAAATGATTATTATTTTACATTATGTGCATGGTTGTTTTTCCTGAATGTATGTCTGTGCACAATATAATGCCTGGATGCCTTGGAAGAAGGCAGCAGAAGCTCTTAAACTGGACTTATAGATGGTTGTAAGGTTACATATAGGTTATATGAATCAAACTTGGATACTCTGAAAAAGCAGCCAGTTCTCTTAACTGGTGCTCCATCTCTCCAGCAATATCATTTTCTTTTTTAATATGTTGGTTTGGAAATGGTATGGATGCAAAGCTTGTTTACATGGAGTACCAATAGAGTCTATTACACACATATAAATACACATTTATATTCACACATGTATCCATGCACACACACATACATGTATGATATTGCTTTGTATTTTGTTATATAAGTATCAAAAAGGGTGCAATAGAAGGTAGGATAAAGAGAATTTAGAATTGACTTAGCTGGGGTTAAGAAAAGGAAACTATGCTATTAGGAAAGAGATCAACAGAGATGGAGAGTTTGAAGATGACAGGAAGGATAAACTGAGGGCTGGAAAAAAGAGAGTGAGAATTCCCACAGACAAAAAACTTAGAAGAGGAAAGAGAATTCAATCAAGGACCCCATCTCCAATTATTCCGATTACTGGTCATTTTAGTAAAAAAAAAAAAAAAAAAAAAAAAAATGTGCTATGGCATTGCTCCAACTAATTTTAATTATTGTTGTTACTAAAATTGGTTTGCTGGCTATTTCTAACAAGTAAAGAAAAAATGTTGTTCAACAGCATCCAAAGCTCATTTAAATAGGCTCAAATGCAGGTGCTAGGAGTCCTAAGATGGAAATAAAAGAGAGGCACAAGATAACAAGATAACAGGAAACCACCACTTTGAAAATTTGTCAATCTTAAAAGAGAGCAAAAATTTCTCTTATCAATTCAGTAACCATTGAGCAAAAGTTTAGAGATTGTGTGATAATTAATTTGGGTTATTGTTTCATCCTATAGATTTGCACATTTATAATTCCAATGTACAGAACACCCAGATATCAAAAAAAAAAAAAAATTTCTTTGTGTTTGTCTTGTATGTGCTGCAGCTCTTATTTGGGTCCCAAAGCCATGAAAAAAAAATAGGAACAAAGCAAAACAAATAAAGAAACCCTTCAATGTGTTTTGTGTAGTAACATCAATTGAACAAAGCAATCTGCATGGCCTTGGTGAAATGAGGGAGGATTTTAGAGGCAAAGCCTAAGGTCTTAGGAACCACCCCAGGATCTCCAAAACAAACACATTGACTCTCACAGAATGCAAACTCTGTGTGTAACATAAAAATTTAAGCTAATTGGATATTTTCTTCCTAAATTGGTTCTTCTAGTAAGTTCTAAAAGGCCCACAGGGCATTTTGCACAACATAAAAATAAACAATATTCAGTAAATGGAAGGAGTAATTGTTTCTCAACAGAAAACCTTCAATAACCCACGCTTCCCTACAGAGACTCAAAGTGAAAATTTTATACCGCTTCACTATAAATGAAATTGCCTTCTAAGCTTTCTGGGAAGAGGTTTTTCTGAAAATGGATAAGACAGAAAATGTAGATAACAACAAATGACTCTGTACTTGGCACACAAAGTTAAATGATGATGGATGTGTTTAACATTCTGAACACTGATACTTCATCCTGCTTTGGAAAATGTGCAACTAAATCCATGATGGCATTTTAAGTTCTAGATTAGTTTTATAGCACACCTTTATGTGTGTGTGTTTTTTTATTGCCCTTTCCTTTTGTAGTAAGAGGTCAGTTATTTGATTTAACTTTGAACAGTTTATGTTTAGTTTCAGATAAGAAGATGTGATTACTCTAAATTGCTCTAATGATCTATGATGTAATTCAGGGATGGGATTGTAAGTATGACTAACAGCAAACAAACAAACAAACACCCTGTTTTCTCAAAATGTATACTGTTGTCTAGGTAACATTGACCTGTACTTTATGATGGAATTTGAAAACGTATAATAGCATAGTATGCTTTCAAATAGAAAATGTATGGACCTTTCTGCACACCAAGCAGAATTTCTGAAAATACTGTTTTCTCTGGCCTATGATTGGATTATTACAGTAATTTATTCAACTTGAGTTTTAACAAACACACTAAAGTGAACATTTTGTCAGGAAGCGCATCTCAGTGGAGATAAGCTCACATGAGATCACAATGATTAAACTGCTACACAGCAAATAGCATCTTCTGAGAGCACATTCCACAAGATGGATGCTTATAATTAGCTGTAGGAAAAAAGTTTTCACAATGCATATATTACAGGATAAATAATGACTGTTAAGAAAAGCAAATATATATTGATGGAAGCATATGAGAAAATATGTGCCAGAGAGGGGAAAAAAAAGCAGATAGTACGTTTGCCCCAATATACTCAATAAAATAACTGCTCCCTCTTTGGCTCAAAGATCTCCCACTGACAGTATTTAGAAAAGTAGTATTACAGTTTTTTTTTCCATTTGGGCCTTTCATCTTTAGAATCAAACAGTATTAGTTTAGTGATTCATTAGACAGAAAAAAAATCTTTCAGGAAATGAAGTACAGAATGGGGAAGACTCAAGAGTTATTAATCCTATTGTTGAGTGAGCATGGGCCCGAAAAAAAAAGTGCTGTGTTATTTTTCATGATGTACATTCCAGGTAGCAGGTCTCTGAGATGCTGATGACAACAGAGCTTGCTTGGCTCAAATCAGTTGCTTATGGAAACACATTGGTGATATAGCTGTCTCCTGAGAGGCTCTGCCAGAGCCTGACAAGTACAGAGGCAGATAATCACAGCCAACCATTGGACTGAGAACAGGGTCCCCAATGGAGTCCCCGATGAAAGAGTTAGAGAAAGGACTGAATAGGTTCTTCCTATTGCAACCATATAGGAAGAACAGTAATATCAACCAACCAGATCCCCCAGAGCTTCCAGAGACTAAAGAACCAACAAAGGAGTACACACGGAGGAACCCATGGCTTCAGCTGCATATATGTAGCAGAGGATGGCCTTGTTGGGCATCAACAGGAGGAGAGGCCCTTGGTTCTGTGAAGGCTTGGTGCTCCAATGAAGGTAAATTCAAGGGCAGGGAGGCAGGAGTGGGTGTGAGGGTGGGGGGAACATCCTCATAGAAGCAGGGCAAGGGGATGTGACGGGGGGTTTCAGGGGGAGGACCAGCAGAAGGAATAAAATTTGAAATGTAAAGAAAGAAAATATCCATTAGAAAAGAAAGAAAGAAAAAACAAACACACTAGTGTATTATCATGACCTTGTATTTATAAGGACATGGTCAACAATCTGGGAACATTTCCTCTACTTTTATTTAAACTTTCCAAATACAGATCCTTTTGAGATATACATTTAGAACTGAGTCAGTTTTGTTGAGTTAACTGTTTACTTCTAAAATGAACCTAAGCCCATTGAAACAAGTGGTTCAAAAGGTACTTTATTCTAACTAATACCACTGTACTTGCTCAGGCAAAAAAATATTTTGTGTTCTTTTACAATGGGATATCTTTAAAGATTATACATAAGATCCAGGTATATTGAAAAAAGAACAGAGATTTGAACAAACAATATATGAAATTGTCTGATGGCTTATGTATTAATAGAAAATTTCAAAGAAGATTATTAAGACTCAAAGACTCTCCATATTAGATGCTATTCTTCAGTACTTCAGAGACGAGTCTGATCAATGAAAGTAAAAATCAATCCGTGAGCCTCACAATTCTATGTACATAAAGATGATGTAAAATTGTGTAGGAGAGCAAAAATATGCTATTAATACTGCATCTGGAATTAAGTAAATTTACATGTTAGCACATGTGAAGAGCCACAGGGTATCTCTGTAGCACAATAAGATGGGGAAGATATAGGGACTCCATACACTGGTATATTAAAGATAAATAGGAAGTAATTGAAATAATTAAACTCTCCAGTCAGGGTCTTTCATCAACATTGTGAAGAGAGGCACAATCTCTAGGAAGGCCTTGGAGAACTTTCCTCATATAAGTGTCTCTCTACACAGAAATATTAGTCACACTTAATAATAACACTGAAGTGTAAATGGCTCATATTGTAAACACAAGGGGAATTCCATCAAGTCAATAGCTTCCAGGCTGTCAAATTATTTGTCTTGGTCCAAATGGGGACTTACTTTTTGGACCCAGCAGTGATCTGGTTTTTGGGGAATTCTCTTTCTCATTTTATGTAGTCTTTACAGGACTATCAATTACAGTAATCTTCTCTGATGTAGCTGAAGGCTAGATAAAGAAGTTATATTTTCCAAATTATATTGTGTATCAGTTGCTTTGGTGTTATCTTAAAATACACAATCAGATTAGGTTAGAAATGGATCACAAGACTTTGCCTTCCAAAGAACTTTTCATGTTCCATCTTGTTGAAGTGTGGACAATATTATGAGAAAAAAAATTTGTAAAACTCTGCATATTAGAGTCTCCCTCATAGCATTGGGACTCATGGAATAAAAAATTCAAATAAAAAGTAATTAATTCACCCTATCAGAGTTGAAACAATAAAGGATAGTGCCTACAGCCAAAATATTGGGCACCACCCAGTGTTATAAGACATAACTGTATAGAACATAGACAGAAAGTTAGTAACTCTGTAATATCCGTACAAAAATTCTTAGCTAAAGTTTCTATATATGCAAACATACAACTTATAAAACATCAGTATTTATTATGTCAAGTTTCAAGAAACATATGTTTTCTCAACAAATACCAAGAGTTCAAACATAATTTTAATATAAAGTAGGCACAGCTTAATCAAACATCAAGTGTGCTCTAATGATTATATACCCTTCTATTAAATTCTCGTCTGAGAGAAGCATTTTGCCCCAATGTGCCAGCTTCAAGGTCATCATCTCTTATAGATATCTATCAATATTTAAATGGTGCATTTACAATTTTATCCTGCATCTCTAATATTCTTAAAGCAGGAAGGTCTTTTTAGCACTTAAGGTATTTTTGGTTCCCTCTGCAAGTGGATTTTATTTTAAGCATGTAAAGTGCTGCCACAATAGTATACAGTGTTGTCTCCACAAGCATCTCTTGGCTTTGGATATATGCATATGTATTTCTTGGTTAAGCAAGAGTTGTATATCACCTTAAAATGTTGCTACATCTCATATGGGTACAACTATTTGGAATCGTATAAAAAGCATCCCCCCAGAGAGATTTGTGGCCATCAGTCACCTGAGGGCAATGCTCCAAGCCCTTCTACTTGTAGATGAGGCATCCCTTAGATCTCACACCAAGACAATAGAAAAAGGGACAAGGATGTGACCACAGTCAGGTAGGCTCAAAAGAGAGTTCTCCATGCTAAATGAGGTACCTAGAGGTAATGAGGGTGTGCCAATAAGCTTTCCTTCCCAGACATTCTTGCTTGCAAATGGAATTTAATCTCAGGCCCATCCTGAGAAGTGGGGTATGGTTTTAAGTATCTATTTTTTGCCATGACAATAATAAAGTGTTAGGAATCATGAACTGCCTCTTTTCATCGAGATTAACATTGGGGAGCTATGGAGAAGGCCTTTGTCTACAGAGCCATAGTCTAGTCTCCAGTAGAAAGCCTCTCTGTGTTCCCAGCCACAACCTCCACCAAGCCTGCCCCACCAAGCCTGCCCCACCAGGCCTGCCCCACCAAGCCTGCCCCACCAGGCCTGCCCCACCAAGCCTGCCCCACCAAGCCTGCCCCACCAAGCCTGCCCCACCAAGCCTGCCCCACCAAGCCTGCCCCACCAAGCCAAGGACAATTCCCATGGGACAAGCTGGAGCTCCTCTTTTATTCTGGTCCCCCGGGCTAGATGCTGTCTCCAGCCCATGGTCCCCCAACTCTGTTCTCAGCTCTTCCACAATTCCCAGTGGCACATGGATGTCTAAGAGCCTGAGAACCCCAAGGCCCTGGCCTCATCTCAGACCCTGGGACCCCAGAGCCAGCTTTGGCTTCTCACATGTCAGAATGCAATTTCCTACCCTGGAGCAATGTCTTGGTGCTTCTCTACAGACCAACACCCTCTACAGCACCACATGGGATAAGCGCAGTCAAACTCCTCACATCTGCCTCTCTAAGCAGCCATGCACAGTGTTGGAATGGATGCAGACCCACAACCCTACAGGTATTGTAGCTGTTAATTGCCATTTATCTCTACCTCTACCTCTACCCCTACCCCTACCCCTACCCCTACCCCTACCCCTACCCCTACCCCTACCCCTACCCCTACCCCTACCTCTACCTATCTCTATCATCTATATCTATCTACATCTGTCTGTCTGTCTTCTGTCTGTCTGTCTGTCTGTCTGTCTGTCTATCTGTCTATCTTTCCTTGTCCATTTGTTGGCACAAAGTTCAGTATCAAAATTCTGTACCTACACCAAGGAATAAAAGCATGGGCCTAGGATCTATAAGCAAACTATAGACATTCATTCTCTAGGTATTTAAAACCCAAACTAAAATCAAACCAAAAAAGACTTCTACAGTAGACCATGCTCTGCAATAAGCATTATTGATTCTCTGGTAAGGATTTGGAAGGTCCAAATAAAACATATTCGAGGCAAGTGAAAATATGTCATAATTTTATGTCTTCAAATTCAAACACCTTTGTGTTCACTCTGTGTGTAGTGTCTAGTGTGTGTATGAGTGTGGGTAACTGTGTGCCATGATGTATCATACATAGTGATCAGAAGGCAAAGTGGATATGCAGCTTTTCCTACCTTGTTTAAGACCTCATCTCTTCCTGTTTACATCTGTGCACATGAGTCTGGCCAGCCTGTGAACTTGTAGAGAATCCTTTGTTTCGATGTTCTATCTCCCTATATAGATGCAGAGATTACAAAAATCCTTGTCTATTGAATCTGATGTCTTGTTTTGAGTTTGTTTAGTATTTCATACAATATATCCTGATCACCATATCTCTTCCCTGTACTTCTTCCAATCCCTCCTCCAGCACCCCCCCACCATGACCCCAAGAGCCTTTCCCTCCCCCAGATTCATGCTTCATCCTTTACCCTTCAGAAAACAGCAGGCCTATCAAGGATATGAACAAGATACACTAAGACTAGGCATAAACCCTCACAACCCAGTAGGAGGAAAAAAAGTCTTTAGAGTAAACCTTAAGTCAGAAACATCCCCTGTCTCACTGGAATCCCAGAAGAACACCAAGTTACACAACTCTAGAACATACGCAGAGGACCTAGAAAAGACCTATCCAGGCTCTGTGATTGTTTGTTTATTCTGTGAGTCTCTAGGAGTCCTATGTAATTAATTCTGTAAGCCATGCTCATGTTATCCTCAACCCGTCTGTCTCCTACAATTGTCCCTCTCCCACTTTTATCTTCTGTAACATTCTCAGAGCTGCAAAAATGGAACCCGTTGGAGACTTCCAATTTCTTTTGACTTTTACATGGGCTCTTAACTCAGGTTAGACTTGCATGAGAAGTGTTTTATCCAATAAACTATCTTCCCACCTCCTCTGTATATACTTTTCCATGTTGCAAAATGTTTTGAGAGACATAAGTTAATTAAGTAAACTAGAAAATACAAAGTTATTCAAACCAGCTAAGGTAATGAAGAAATAATAAATACAATAGGGTATAAGGTTCTGTAACTATGTAAGCTAGGAAAAAAGCTATTAAATTTTAAATTACTCTGATTTTACCAATTAAATAAATTACTTTGGTAAATAAAGTACCTAAAGCTTACATTATGTTACATTGAAGTTATTTCTTCATTTAAAATGTTTAACTTTAACAAGCTAGAAAAAAATTGATGAGAAGGCTTGAGTTTGATTCCTACTGCCCATAAAACAGAACTGACCACTGCAAGGTGTCCTCTGACATCAATAGCCACGACATTTGCAAGTGCATGTGTGTGCCCTCTCACACACAATAAATTTAAAAGTGAGTTAGAAAAAATCTATTTTCAAAATGTAATAATTTTTTACACATTCTATTTCAATCATTCATTCCTCTCCTCCCCATCCCCCCCCCCAGGATTCTAGACAAAAAAAGGTATTGTAAAAAATACTTTTAAACCTACTTACTACAGAAACAGCATCAGCAATGAATTTCTGACTAGAACTGCAAAATATGCAAGTCAGCTAATACAACAGGAAATAGGTCATAAAGCAGTAAGGGTTTTGTTTGTTTGTATATTTTTGTTTGTTTGCCTTAATTGAGCTTGTTACACAGTGAGAAATGTGCCTCCGTGGACTAAATCAGGAGCACCGAAACAACATCATAAATTATGAATGATTTTATGTATCTGAATATGGGAGATGGAAATTATTACTACCTGCATGTTTGTTTCCATTTATAAATGTGTGGTAACAAGAATATCCATATAACCATTCATTCGCGTGACCACACATTTCCCTGTCCATTCAGTTACTCTCTCTCCGTGTAAAGGTGCAGAGAGAGAGAGAGAGTAAAATATACTAAATCCAACACTGTTCATATTTTAAACAGGAGACCTACGTAAAATAGAAACCCATAAAATCAATTTTGTACATTCCCAAGATATAGTTGCCATCAATTAAATGAAGAATTATAGGTGCTTTTAAGATATGGGAAGTCATCCAAAAAATAATAAAATTAACTTCAACAAATATTTGTTGAATTCTTACAATTCACTGCATGGCTTGAGAAATACAAATGTGAGTAAGGATTAGAGCCTGTGCTTAAAAAATTTGCAATCTAATATCTGTATCCAGATCCATGTAACTCATGCATAACCAACCCTAAAATATAGTCAGTGTGTATGACTACTTACAGCAGGGTTGTACATCCATCAAACTGTACTTGCACAACACACAGTGTTCTTCTATCCTCCACTTCTGGTACTTTGCCCCACACCAAGCTTCCTGTAACTCTTGCTCTGATGACCAAAGTCTGTCTCCTAATCAGACTCACTGCTTCCTGTCTTACTCTATTCAATATTCTCTAAAATATAGAGCCACATCACCGTTGCTCTCCTACTCAAATGTCTCACATTTTAAAAGTACAATATCTTTTCATGATTTACCATTTCTGGACTACATGCACCAGGTATCCTTTTTTATGACTCTTTGAATACACGACCCTTTGTTACATGTGCTTTACCCTTGATTCTTCACAATCCAACCTTATTTCCATTTCAAGGCCTCTGTTCTATTGAACATTTCTCCTGAAAGACATTTTTTAACTCCAGAACTTACTTTTTAACTTACTCATATTTCATGTCTCCCTTGTGAAAGTTCTGTGAAGAGACATGTCTTTCTTCTTTGTGCTAGATCTTCAAACCCAGCACACAACATGGCACATGATAAGTATTACACAAAGCGTTTCACAATGCAATGTTGGGCACAGTGCACTTTCCCATCCCTCAGGCTTCTCTGGAATCAACTTCTTCCCCAATTCAGAGATTTTTCAGTGAGTAAATGGACACAGAAAATGGAAACACAGGGCTGGAAAGATGGCTCAGTAGTAAAGTGTATACTTTACTTAAAAGTAAAGTATACAAAGTATACAAAAGTAAAGTGTATAAAAGTGCTTACTGTTTTGCAAAGGATGATGGTTCTGTATCCAGCATTGACATGGTATCTCAAAACCTCCCCTAAACTTCCCATATCTCTAGTTCCAAAGGATCTGATTTCTTATCTGCACAAATATGGTAGATGGGACTCACTAAACTGTCAGACACATGCACACACACACACACACACACACACACACACACGGGAGAAGGCATACAGGCATACAGGCACACACTCACATACAAAATCCGTTTATATATAGGTTAAAAAGAGAGCGTGGCCAATACATTAAGTAAAATAGCATTCAGCCTCACAAACATGATAAAACCCTGTCACTTACAGTCATATAGAAAAAATTAAAGATATTATACTAAGTTAAATGACAGAGAAGGTGAAAGCTAAATATTGATAATATCACATATATGATTTTTTTTCAATAAGACACAATCAGGGGTAGGAATGTTATTGTTCGGGGTTACAGAACAGGGCAAAAACATGTTGTCCATAGTGGTCCAGTTGTACATATTAAATAAGCTGAAAACTTTAGTGTATGACATAGGGATTGTGGTTTATATTTATAAACCTAAAACATACTAAGAAAGTTGATATTAAGAATGTTTACAATGTGCATAAATCATTGTTCTTAGGTGATGCAATAGACATACTGATTAGTTAGACTGCAGCATTTATAAATGTATACAGACATCAAAACTTTGCCTTGTATATCATATACACACACATATATATGTATATATATTATATATATAAATTTGTCACCTATACATTAACAAGACAAAAAAAGATGAAACAAAACTAAAGACAAACAAACACACCACACGAAGAACACAAAGAGAGAAAATCTAACTTCCCTCCCTTTGAATTTTAGTAACCAATAAATTATAGAAAAGTTGACACTTGTACCCTAGAGCTCCTACAGACTGGATCATTAGGTCAACTAAAAACCCAAGTGTTATATGTGTTTTCCCCAGCAGTGATGTCGAAATGTGGTAGAACATTTAAAATGTGAGTCTTGTGCAGGGGAGTGTCTTTCTAGTAAGGGCATCATTTCAGGAGATTGTGAACTCTGCCTTATATATTTTCCTGATGCAAGCTAACTGTTTCTTCTCCACATGTGCTGCTATAGTGGAAGGAGAATATTGATTCCTATAAGCTGTCCTCTAACCTCCATATGCATTTAGTAGGAGCATACACGTTCATTTACTTACTTCTCCTGAAAAAAAAAAAAACCATAAAAACTATTCACAAGGCAATCATATTTCCACATGTACTCCATCATGACTATGTTAGACAATCAAGAGTTTAAGATAAATCATTTTCTTTTCTAACCTTAAACATGTTAGTAGAAGAAAAACCAAAGTGCCCCTTTGTTTATCTGTATAGAGATTGTTCTTTCCTTGAAACATGTGTGTGAGTAGGGATACAGAGCATAGTTTGAGATGTTTATAAGCACATTTGGGAGTTTGGGGATTTAGTTAGAAATTCCACAGATCAAAACAATTATATGTAAATTGAAACTATGAATCTGTAAGTCATTTAATTGGGCACGAAGCTTAATTGATCCAGCTCTGGCAAAAGGTTGCCTTGAAGAGGATTCTGATATTCTGAACTTTGAGATTCATGGATCAGCTTTCCCTTGCTAAAATCATAAAGCTGACAAAAGATATCTTAAAGTGCCTCTAGCTTTCAGAATCTATAAAATCTAATTTGAAGTATGGATTTAACAATCCCACAGTCATCACAAAATTTAACTGATGCAATTTGATAGACCACTTGTCAGCAATTTCTTTAAAATAATACTTTTATGGAACTTGTTTCCTTAAGGTTTACATTACAAAAATGTCAGTTCATCACTCCAAAAAGAAAAGGTTATTTTTTATTTCTTCTTTGACTTATTATTTTTTACCCTTAGTATATCCAAATAATACTGAGAATAAGGCGCCATATTAAAGTTGTAGCCATTCCATTAGCTAGATTTTCTAAAGCACATGCATGAGCCACTATAATGCCTTACATACATTTCTTTTTTTAATTGTGACTGGTGTCATATAATATAAATGAGTTCCAGAACAAAAGAAATTTGATGAAGACAGGGTTATAAATAATGTGTTCGAATAAATTTTTTTCGACTCATGCCAAGAGAGCCAAATAAATATGACCCAACAGATTTATGAAGGCTACTAGTGTAGGAGGAGTCTTATTTCTGGTTTATATAACATGAAGTCAAGATTTAGAGCCATAAAAATGTTCTGGTATCACATAGTGGGTAAGTGGCAGACTGAGATCTGATACTTGTTTTCCTTACTTTGTTGCTTCCTTATGCCAAAACTGAATAAAGAAGGAGAGAAACTTTGCATTTAACTTCTTCTGACATAGTTAATAATATGAACAGCCAGCAGCATACTGCCTGGCAATCAGCCACAAATAACTTGCTATAAACATATATACAGCGAACTCAAGTTCTTTTGTGACTCGGGGAGATGTACAAGATGTGCCAATATATGGTAGAAAGGCTATGGTTTTATGGCTTTCTGTGAATGCCATTGCAAATCAAGATCTTGGATAAAATCATGTTGGCTACGTTCACTCATAAATCTTCTCATAATTAGCTGGAATATGATAAATGTAAACCTTCCTTCTTCTCTTTCCAGCAGAAATCAAGGGGACCTGGAAAGTCTGTTCTGAGAGGGCAAAATACAGAAGGAGAGACTTCTCAGATTGCCATGACTCTTAACCCATGAAGGTCAATTTTCTCTTTAAGAAAATCAATGTTGCTTAGTGTTGTTCTCCTTGGAAGTAGATGGATGACTCAGTATCTGTGAATAACTCAGGTAAAGCTGACATGTTTTGGAGATTGAATCTGAACTTTGCCATGGAATAAACACACAATTAGTCTAGCCTTTTTACTGATGTGACCCTCCTGTTTAGATGGTATTTTTCCTATTATTTTCTTTGCTTCATTTCAGGTTCCACCAGTGAACCACCTGCTTTCTGAAGCTATCTCCTTATCCCAAGTGAGGAAACATTCTCCTCACCTATTCACAGGGTTGTAGGGTTAAAATCACCTGCTTTGTGGACAGAGGACCAGCATACAGTGTCTTCAGATTGTCCACATTTGTGTTTACTGTCTATGATTTAACAGATAGCAATGACCCCTCCCCTTGAAAATGTCTGTTTGTAGAATACATTATATTATCACATTAA
Source organism: Arvicanthis niloticus (assembly GCF_011762505.2). NCBI lineage: Eukaryota > Metazoa > Chordata > Mammalia > Rodentia > Muridae > Arvicanthis > Arvicanthis niloticus. The sequence continues at coordinate 41,578,076 of NC_047666.1, forward strand.
TCACTCTTTCTCACTATAGTTGATTATGGGACATAAACCATGCCAGGAAGTTTGGTAAGGTAGAGCAGGTCAAGACCTGGAGACTCAGTGGGCACAAACCCAAGCTTAGGTGACACTCAGCTCCCTCCCAGCCTACTGACTTGGAACAGATGCCATGCTTCTCACATAAAAGAGACATAATCACAGTGACTAAGATCCAAAATAGAGTTGCCCGTGAAGTACTTAGAGAGCTTGAAGGTTTAGCCAACAAGCTTCCCTTCCCAGACATTACTTCCTGCAAAAGGCATTTAGTCTCAGGCCCACCCTGAGAAATAGGGTATGGTTTTAGGCATCTGTTTTCTGCAATTACAATATACTGTTTGAAATCAAGGAGTGTCTCTTTTCACCAAGATACACCATGGGGAGCCAAGAAGAAGGCCTTCCCAGTGACAACCATCACCAAGCCTGCTGTCCACCAAGCTAAGGTCAATCATCCCCCTGGGGGGTGGGAACAAGCCAAAGATCCCACATCCCAGCCCTGAGCTAGACACTGTCCCCAGCCCGCAGGCCCTCATCTCCATTCTCTGCTCTTCTGTGACTCCCAACAGTGCCTAGATGTCCAAGAGTCTGAGAAATCCTCTGCTGAGGCCTGGGGACCTCTGAACTAGCTCCAGCTTTCTACTAAATAGCCCTTAGACCTCAATTCAAACTTCCCAATTGATGACAATAGTAGATTCTTTCAGTCTTCCCAAAAGAAACATCTCTAGAGATATCATATTTATGGAGTCACGAAGTATATAAGACTCGCTGAATTTTAAGGCCAGTTTCTATGGGTAAAAGATTCATTATGAATTGAGTAAAATGGTTTTACAAAACTATCTAGATTGTGGTTATTCATATTTAGGGTTATTTCTTCACTACTTCTTTCTCTAAAAATTCCATTTCTATAGTATTAAATGCTGCATAGAATATCTGGAACGATTTTAATGTGTTTAATTAGGAGTAATGGGCTATTCCTGAACTTTCTTTTCAACTGAGGCTGTTTCAATAAAACATTTAATATTATAAGCAATGACATTCACATAAAATGCTTAATTTTCAAAAATAATTGTCCAATGCATTTTAATTTCCCACTAAGAATTAAAGAAAAAAAGGCCACATATTATCTGAAACATGCTAACCAGTTATTTTCCTTATAAACCGTGCCTGTTCATATTCTCAACTTTTGCTTTTGATTTTACTTTGTTTAAAGAAGACAAAAAAAGCCAATTTAACTTGTCTCTCTTGAAAACACATGATTTTAATTGAATAAATAAATGTGAGAACAGTGGAACATTGACATCTGGTAAACCATTGTAGGTTTCTAAAAGGCTGGGGACATTTGTATTATTCAGAGAACTGCTTCTTGTGGGGTTGTACTGTCAATGGTGAAAGACAAATGTCTTTACTCAATCCTTAATGTTTGTAATTTTGAGTTTTAAATTGTTTGTTGTTCCAGAGCAAATAAAGCTGACCTTTACATTATAAATCACATATGAGATAATATTATGTAAATAGGCTTCTCTACTTATAACTAACATGTCCATGAGTGTCAGCATATGATACACGTTCTCTTTTACTAAATATCTACCTTCAGAGGTGATTGTGTTCATTGCCCCAGATAAGCTATTCAATCTAAGTTAATAAAGATGTCAAAATTTCTCCAGGTCCTTCATAATTCCCAACTTCGTATTGCTACTATCCATCCATCCATCCATCCATCCATCCATCCATCCATCCATCCAACTATCCATCTGGCCTTGTTGCAAGCACTTTAAATTTAACAAATCTCAAATTAAACTCTGCATATTCTTTCCAGCTCTGCATTTTCTATAAGGTTCCCTGTCTCGTTGACTGGGTCCACTCTGATCCATGATACCTAAACCAGCAATCTAGGACTCATCCCCAATATCTGCATTCTCATACAATCATAAATCCAATCAAGTGCTGACAAATTCAGCTTTTACCAACTCCTCCAGTCTTCTCTGTACCCCCAATGCTACTTGTGTAGCTATGATATATCACTCTTTTTCTTAGGTTGGTGGATTAATAACTGACTCTTGGCTCCAATCCTCTTTTTCTTGAGTCCACACGGTGCTACCGTTGGTCTTCTTTTAATCCTGCTATTTTGCTTTATTATGCTGCTTCCCAGTGGTTATGAATAAATCCCAAGCTCCTCAAACTGGTATGTAATGTGAATGAATCTGAGACCCTGACTTACCTTCACAGTTCATCCCCTATTCTTTCATTTTACACAAGAGTTGCATTGCACAGTCAGTTACTCCAATAGCTCCAGTAAAATATAAACCCCATTATAGTAGTACTAAGATAGAGGACCTCTGGGAAAGAATAAAGTTAGTGACACAAATGGAATTAATACCCTTAGGCAAAAGGTTGAAGGGAGCTGCCTGAAGGCATTATTTAAGGAGCAGAGTATAACTCTGTATGGGCTTTTTGCCACCTTAAACTGAATACTATGTAATTCTCAGAACACAGCGAAATTGTTATTATTTAGAAATTGATAAGACTAAGGATGTGTTACAGCAGGTAGAACATACTCAAACAATACCCATCTCTGCTGGTCACTGGACATTTTGCATGTTGCTGCCTTGGGTTAGAACATAATTTTCTAGTAAACACATTGTATCTTTTGATGCTTTCTATAGATGTTCTGTAAGCTTCATCCACATGTGGATCTCGGGCCTTCTTAGGGAATCTTTGAATAGTCCATACTTTGCCAATGGAATTTAGATATAACTCTTTTATCACCTTTCTGACCAATGAAAAGCAATAAAGTATAGCAAGTAGTTGTCTCAAACAAAGCAAATGTCTCATGTGTAACATGTATACAAGACACCTTAAGCTGTTTACAGAAGTATATGCAAAACTTGATCTTAAGAGCCCGGGAATTGCTATTCATACTATAAGCACCATTGTCTATTTGAAGCAGTTTTTCTTCCTGTCTAGAAACCTATGTTTATCTTTAGCTTGACATGTTCCTCAGATTCAAATGCAACAAATCTCAATTGTAAATGACTCATTCGTTTAGTGGTCTCAAAAACTTTGACTCAGTTTTCAAATTTGATTAATAATTCTAAAGCCATGTGCTGATATACAAAATCTGACAAACTGGGTGGATAGAATTATGGAAATATAATGTATGATTTATACAGTCAAATTTATCACTCTATATAATTAATAAAAGTCATAGCCTTATCTTTTAAAATCTAATTTAGATTTTGAATGACACTTTAATTAAAGATTATTTGCTTATTAGAAATGTATTTGTTGGCTGGGATGTTCCTTAGTGATATAGACCTTTATTATTATGCATAATTCAATACCCACATTTGCTTCCCAGAACCTAAAAGCAAGTAATTAAACAAGCAAAGACTAAGTAAGTACATTTGCTGCCAGCAGCTCTATGGTATATTGGAGGTAAACAAATTAGTGTCAAATCTCATCATAAATACTGTACTGAAAATGTCATATTAAAAATGGTATCTTTTCTAGTCTCATATACATCATTCAGTTTAGATGTACCCACATGAGATCTGAATCTGCAGCTTCTGTACTGGAACTGCCCATGGTTGAACAACCCCAACATATCTTCCACTTAAAGGGCTTCCAAGTTCTGGCTGAAATCTGCAGACCCAGTCACAAAGGGAAGATATGGGCCGCACATTGCCAGGAGAAGAACAGCAGCCCGCACTGATTTCCAATGAACCTGGACAAGATTCAAGCCCACAACTCTGTCCTAATTGCTTTGAGCAGCCTGCTCCCTCAGCATACAAGCTCACTGGCATTTGTGCTGTCCAAAGACATAAAACCCAAATCCAAACCATTATTTCAGACATCCAACGGCACAATACACCCTTTCTCCTTATTTCTGTTTATCTTCAGCTTTATCTTTCTATCTGAACATTTCTTTATTATCCACAGGAGAAACATGAGACATAGAAAATACAAGATGAAGGACCCAGAATGCTACACTTATAGAAAACTGCATTTTTTTCCCATCTAGACTACGATAGAGAAGTAACCACTCATCTCTTTCTTAAAACAAAGGATTATGCCCAGATGTATACCTTCTTGCTGCTCTTCATTGAGCTGACAGTATGCAGCTGATGTTCAAGTAGTCTAGATTGACTGGTGCATTGGTGGGGTACCAAGTCAATGGCCTGTTCTTTTTTTTTCTTGGCTATTTTATTTATTTACATTTCAAATGTTATCTCCACAATGGCCAGTTATTGATTTAGTTAAACTAGCCTGGAATGCCTTTCTTTAGAACGTCCAGACAAGCAGTGAACACTCAACCAAGACACAGAAACCTAAGGCCCTGTTCCATTATGCTGTCTTTTAATACTTTACATGTAATATAAACTCAACCTTACTATTTAACATATCTCCAAATATAATTTGTGTGTTAAATGATTTTATCATTACAAGTAGATAAGGCATACTGGTACTATCTCTTTTAATAGGTGAGGGGAAAAAAAGGTTGGCAAGTGTCTCATACATGTGACATCAAACTAGAAAGCAAGAAAGCTGCAAATTCTTTCACCTTCTAAACTTACATTCTTTCTTAATCCATCATAGTATAATGTGCAGGGTAAATTGCTCCTTGGGTGCCTAGGGCTAAATCTCTTAATCTTTTTTTATCCCCACTTAAGATTAAGAATATGGACCTCTGTCTGAGATGCATACTGCTCTGAGGAGAAGTGGATTTAACATTGAACAAAGAACTGAAGCCCTTGGAAAATAATCACTGTATGATTAATGTACACAGTAAAAATGAATTAGGTAGTTGCATAGGAGGCCTTGACTTACACTGGAGGTCTTTCAGTGTAGTTCAAACTAACAAAGGGGTTTGACCACAACCTTTAAGCTTGTTTATAAATATCAACACCAAGTATGTCAGTCACCTCTTTCTGTTTGACTTATGTGGCTGGGTTGTGTTGGAGACGCCTGCTTTGGAGTTTGTGTTGTTCATTTGAAGTTGTGTTTGAATAAAGATGTTTCCTCTTATATAAATGGATAATTGCAGCTTGTGTGGCTTTACCAACTCTTATGAGATTGCCTTCAAGCCTGTAATTTAAAAGCTGTTCACTTGCAGTAAGAATTCATTGTAATTTAAGAAAAGGAAATCCATGGACCATGGAAGAATATTTTACGTTTTGTTCAATGTCCTCTCTTTTCCCCCAATAATCCTTGCAATTCTGTGATTGGAAAAGCCTGAGATTGCCTCAAAGATGCTAGATTCCTGTACAAAAGCTGGTATTGAAAAATCTTAGTGGTTGAACTCAAGGGGTTGATTCCTCATTAGCTGCAAGCATGTTCAAAAGCAGATAACTTGCATACAGCTTTGGTTGGGGCTTCCTTTTTCTGCTGTAATCAATCACCACACACATAAACACACAACCTAAAATACCACCATAGGACTCATTGGCTAAAATCACAGTAAGAAGGAGACAAGGTTTCATTCCTTCTAAAAACTCCAGAATCATTTGGGCTCAATCAGATGTCAGAGGTGGAAAACTGATCCCCCCACCCGCCATGTGGTGGAAACAAAATCCCTGTCTGCCAACACTTTCAGTCTTTAAAGCACCACTTTACTTCAAGGTCCATCTCTGCTTTGGGTCTTACCAGATGCCCAGATGATTTTCTCTCTCTAGCTATCCCTTTACCTTTCTTTTCTCTTTTATTTCCAAAAGCTCAGGATATTTGTTAATTCTGTAGTACAATCTATTTAAAAATTGACACATCAGGGCTCCAAATATGGCTCATATCATAAAAATTACTGCCACCAAGCTTGATAGTATGAGTTTAATCACCAGAGTTTGCACAGTGAAAGGGAAGAACTGATTGACACATGTTGCTCTTGGATTTCCACATAAACAGAGGGCACATATTTTCTCCCTCTCTCTTTCCCTCTCCCTCTTTCTTTCTCTTTATTTCTGTCTCTGTCTCTTTCAGAAAGATGCAAATAGTCATGTACAAAGAAATGAATACATAATTAAGCATAAAATTGAACAAACTGCCAACCTTAATTTCAAATTTAATAATTTAATTTTTTTTTTGTTCATTTGTAATGGTAACTTTTGCTTGTGAAAGTGTAAGATCATCTGAGGACTAATTTCTGGGCATGTCTTTAAGGGACTTTCTAGATTGAGTTGAGGTAGGAAAAGCATTCTAAAAGTGAGCAATACTATTCCATGGGCTGGGATGTTGAAGTTTCTAAGAAGAAGAAAACAAGGTAAGAATTCTTTCTTCTTCCTGACCGTGAACAGGATGTGAATAAATGCTTGGTTACCATGCTGTGCTCTCCATGATAGACTGCACCCTCAAACCTCAAACTGTGAGCCAAAACAAACCCCTCTCTTCTTATGTTGCTGTTGTCAGATATTTTATCATAGTCACAGGAAATGCAACTGATACATTGCTTAACACATCAAAGCCACAGGTTTCTAGGGCAAAGATGTGAGCCTTATGAGGCTATTACTCAGCTATCACAATCTCTAAGCAGAGTATGTAGCAAGAAATAAGCATTTAGTCAATAGTAATAGTAGTCACTATACACACATATTCTCTGGTGGGTATTGATCAGCATGGGTCATGAATATTTATGCATTTCATCTCCATAACAAGCTTCTCAACATGAGGCAATAACTGTTGCCATCATCCCCTTAACAAATAAAGAATAATAAGACACAGAAATGCAGTGACATTTCATGGAGCCAGTAAAATGCCTAATGAAGACACGAACCCAGGCAGAGCAGGTCCAGAATCCAAGCATTTAATTAAGATTTCTTCTTTACTTTCATTCCAATGTTATAATGAGGAAACAAAGGAAGCATTAGTTTAAACTACATTCAGGAACAGCTAAATTATCCCAACCTAGAAGACAACAATATGTGTACTTCCATTTCACACTTGGTCATTTTACCATCTTCTTTTTTGTCTTGGGATGCAGTCTAACATCAGGGCCTCACATTCCTTGATCATTCTGGTTGATTGTCCCCAGAGGCCCACAGAAGACTATCTTTATCACAGCAAAGCATTTTATGTAAAGAAAGGTTTATCAGATTTGAAAACAATCAATAGCCTGTAATGAGAATACTAAAGACAAAACCATTAATGTTCTAATTTGTAAATACCAAACATTCTTCTGTCTGATGCAGCATTGCATTTTATACTAAAACCATACTACTGATCACCACAGGAGGGAAGAAGGAAGCAAACCAGTGTTGTGTGGAATAGAATACCTTGCCTGTTCCCGCACCATCATGTCTCCCTTCTTCCAGAAAGAAAGTGCCCTTGGAGAGGCTCTGGGTTTACAATCCAAGATTACCAGGCTGCCCACCTGCACCTGAACCATTTTTTTCATAGGGTTTCTTGAAAAATCTGGAGCAGAAGCTGAAGGGAACAGAGAGAGAGAGAGAGAGAGAGAGAGAGAGAGAGAGAGAGAGAGAGAGAGAGAGAGGAGACTGTGAGAGATAATTGTTTATTTAATAAGAACTAGATACTTAAAACAATTACTGTAATTTGAAAGGTCCACTGTATCTATGTTTCTAAATTCTGCTTGCCACAGGAGATGCTGATTTAAGGTGTATTATGTTCAACAATGCAATGCTGAAAAATTAATTTGTGCTACTGTATGAGGCCCCACTCTAAATCTTAAGATTATTGCTTTACAAGGAGATTCTTTTAATATTTACTGTGATTTAAAATAACTGTCATGACTTCATTAAAGAAAACCATTTTTCATAACCTGTTTAGGAATGTTTGCCTCATTATGATGCTGTGGTCTCTATGATCCTTAGGGCACAGCATCTAGTGAGGATCTGTCACTCAGAGGATGCTGGCCATAGGATCTAGAATGATGGTAGAGTTCTGGACTAATTGCTAATCAGATTGTGTCATAAAATTCTTATATAATTAAATGTAACTTACAAAGTGAGGAAAGAGGACATAATCCAGATGTAATGTTCAATGGTGTTTTATCACATTAAATATCATAATGTATAGAAAACATGCTTGCTAAATCTCTGATGTCAAACTTTAGGCTACATAGTAAGAATCATTTAAATTAAATGATAGGCTAATCAGAAAGTCATTATTCCTTTTACTATATATGTGTAAATGGTTAGGAACCTGATTTACTCCCAAGAATCCCAATTATAGGATGTTAGGTGTAAATCATAACACTTAGATGCTTTAAAAATAAGATTTAATTATTTTTATTCTATGGGTATGAATGTTTTGCCTGCAAGTATGTTATTTACCACACATGTGCAGTGCCTGCAGAGGTCAAAAGAGAGATTTGGATACCCTGAAACTGGAGTATAGGCAATTGTCATCTGTCATGTAGGTGTTGGGTATGGAACCAATGTCCTATGCAAAAGCAGAAACTTCTCTTAATTGATGAGTCATTTCTTCTGCTCCTACCCACCTGGCTTCTAATGTTCTATACTATGGTAAATCCCAGTGAAAATAACTTACTATTTGGCACATCAGCATTTTATAACAATCATAGCATGTGACTGAGTATGTTCATGTTCAACTGCTGCACCTAAGGCTCAAGGAACATCTGGGAAGAGAAATACATACAGAAATACTATAAAATCCAGTAAACTAGGAAATCTCCTGTGAGACTGAGCCTTCAGGATATTATAGGGAAGCTGGGTTCATGAAATCTCAGCAACCTGGCTACTTAAATAAAACCTAAAAAAATTTCTACCAAGGGTTAATTTCCAATTATGGATGGGACAATTCATGGGGTCCCAGTCTTGCATGAAGAGCAACTAACAACTGGCCAAGAGCAAGAAGTAGTCTTCATCAAGGATAAACCCCATGGCTGGCTCTCTAATATCGAGTGGTCAGCCCTAGCAACACATACATGTAGGAAACATTGAGTTGACTCAGCAGATTGTATTCATATGTTTATTTGTTGATATGTATATGTAACAACAATAATGAAAACAGAGGTGGCTGTGAACTTTGAAAGGAATGGGGGCAGGCGATGTACACAGAAGGGGTAGATAAAAAGAATAGGGAGGAAAAATGATGTAATTATCAGTTAATCAAATAAAAAGATTTTATTATGAGTGGGTCTCATAAATTAAAATCCTGTGAAAAAATTTAGTAAAACAACAACCTATTTATATGTGAATACACATTTTAACTTATGTATATTTTATTTTCCCATATATCAACTCTACTGCAAAATAGGTAGAAGTCTATCCTTTTAAAAAAATAATTGGACTATGGCCCTGCAGTGACATGTGCTTCTACAGAGACATGTGCTTCAACTTATATTTGTATGCAGTCCTCTCTTGTCTTTGTTGTGGTATGCTACTTCTCTGTCACAGATAGTAGGAGGCAGATTTTCTCTGACAATCCTTGCACTCATCCTGAGACACATGAACTATTTCCAATCTTTAGGTTCTAGAGACAAGAGACTTCTTGTCTTCTCCAAGGGAAGATGCCCCAGCAGTTAAGAGCACTGACTGATTTTCCAGTGGTCCAGAGTTCAATTCCCAGCAACAACATGGTAGTTCACAACTATCTGTAATGGGATCTGATGCCTTTTTTCGGTAGGTGTAAAGATAACTTCAGTGTGCTCACACACATGGGGAAGACTAATAATGGAGATTAATCTTGTGTTCCTCAACATTTCCTGGAAGTTTGTATCACATAAGCATTTGTTGGGAGAAATGCAAAGTTGAATATTTGGAAGCCTCTACTATGGTGGCAAGAGCACACAGGAGTCCCGTTCTTTCTCTAGTCACTAAATTACCACCAAATTTTACAAAGTATGCCCCAGAGTAAAACTATTCTTAAATGGAGAGACAATGACTTAGATAAGTCAAAGCCTCACACTATTCAAGACATTTGTACCAGTTCAGTGATAGACAATGACAAATAAGAGTTTACGTGGCCAAGGATGTAGTATTGACATTTGCATTTAAGCAACTAGGAAGGTCTGCTTCTCCCATGGAACTGTGATAATAAACTCAGTGAATTGGGAAGTATTCCATAGAAACTGGAAATAATAGTGATAGTTATGTCCTGGCTTAAGTTATGCTCAAATCAAAACGTTCTATCTTAATATTTTGAGACAATAAATCACTTCTTCCTTCTCCATTTTCTACTTTTCCTTCTGTATTTCTGCTATGCTGTCAAATTACTGTTTGTTTTTTTCAGACATTTGACAGGTCAATGTCCTTTGCATAAATGCCCTAAACACTACAGAATATTTTCCTCATTTTCTTACACATGTCAAGCAGAAAGAAGAAAATAAACAAGAAAACTCAAGTAGTGGATCTTTGGTTAATCATACCTTAAGTGTACTCTATGCCTAAACCTCCAAACTGGGTCATGAAGTCAAACACAGTTTCTGAATCAAATATCACTGATTCCAACTTTGTCATTTGGTTTCAGGAACCAGTAAGAGCTAACACAAGAACACTGCTAAGCATTTCTTAATCTACAATAGTGTGCTTGGGTAAATGGTCCATTAGCTATGAAGGGCCTTCTTTCTTTTTGTTTAACTTAACCTTGGAACTTAATTCTGGTCACCATGGCTGCTTTTTTTTTTTTTTTTTTTTTTTTTTTTTTTTTTTTTTTTTTTTGATATAATTTAAAATACATATGTTTTTGTTTGGGTTGGGTTTTTTTGTTTCATTTTCTTTTTTGGGCCAGGCTCTTACTCTCTAGCTCAGGTTGGCTGGTCAGACTGCCTGCATTCCTATGTAACTCTGCCTGGCCTCAGCTTTGTAACAATGCTCCAGCCTTTGTTTCCTAGGTGCTAGGTGACTAGAGTATTCTCTAATTAGAAATCCTGAATAATAATAAAAAAATATTGTGAATACTATTGGTGGTAGAGTGGAAAATAAAAAGTCAGCATATTAGATTCTGGCAACAATGGAGGATTTAAGGGGGAAAAGTAGGTTAAACCCAATTAAAAAAACAAAACAAAAAAATGTATTCTTACCTACTACCTTGAGCTCAGCACTGGAGTAGATGAGGCCATGCTTGTTTTCTGCTATACACTGGAACATTCCAGAGTCAGTCACATTGAGGTTGGATATTGTAAGGGCACCATTTTCTATCTGTATTCTTTCCTGGATAGAAAATAAATTTTCTGGCAAATAAATAAAGTTTTACAATTTAAATTAATTTCCAAGAGGCTCTGCCAGAGCCTTACCAAGACAGATGTGGATGCTTGCAGCCAACCATCTGACTGAGCACGGGGACTCCAATGGAGGAGTTAGGGAAAGGACTAAAGGAGCTGAGGGGACTCGTAACCCCATAGGAAGAGCAATAATATTAACCAACCAGATTCTCCAGAGCTCTCCAACAGGCCCTTGTTCCTGTGAAGGCTCAGTGTCTCAGTGTAGGAGAATGCTAGGGTGGGGAAGCGGGAGTGGGTAAGTAGGTAGGTAGGGGAACACCCTTATGGAAGCATGGGGAAGTGGTATAGGTTTCATTTATTTATTTTTTTGAGGGGAAACCAGGAATAGAGATAACATTTGAAATGCAAATAAATAAAATAAACAATAAAAATAAATAAACAGTACTATCACTTCAATCAGAGAATAGATGTTGCTATTTTTCTCAGACTACTAGGTAGTCTGATATGAAAAGTAATCTTTTTCTTCTTTGAAATAGAAATTGATGCTTCGTATATACAAGTAAAAATCACAAAATAATTATTGAGCGCAGGGGTTAAGTGTGGGAGCCATTTCATTTTCAAATATGGTTAATGATTTAGACTCAAAAATTGGACTAGGAGGCTGATTTTCATTCTGGGAAGTAGAGAGATTTTCATCACAATATATTTGAAAATTGTGTAAGCTTAAGGCATTATACAATCAATGCATTAAGCAATGTTCAGACAGTATAGAAAATACACATACCAGGGTTTTCTTCCCCAACTATGATGGTTTTTATATATAGCAATATAAAGGCATGTAATTGATTTAGTACACACATACAAGAAAAAGCAGAAGTTGCATAGCTGGAGAGGTGAAGTGAATGAGAAAATAAGTAATGAATGCTCAAAGAAGCCAATTCATAGATTTATTTATTCTCCAGACACCAGACCAAGGTATAAAACAGGAAAAGAAAATGATATTCCATGTTTGACTAAAGTAAAACATTCTTTAACACAAATACATAGAATCATTATTTTATTAATATTAATATTTAATATTATCTTATCAATGCAAAATCATCAACATACCTTGAATTACAATGTGAAGATACATCATTAAATGACTGGGTGATTGGTTTTTATGATTCTTGCTGTATTGTGATGTACATGGAAAATGCCCCATGCAGGCTTTGTGTTTGAACATAAAGATGATATAAAACTCTGGAACCTTTGGCTTTGCTAGGGCAGGTGGGATGGGTGGGTAGTGCTCGAAAGTGATATCTGCTTAGGATCTAGTCCTAGCTCTATGCTTCCTGAATCCTGCTAACATAACCTCCCATTATACCTCCCTCATCATCATGGCCTGAAACTATATATTAAAGTATGTCATGCCTTCCTTTAATTGCTTCTGTAGAAACCCTACATTTTTCTACTAGGAGCTAAACTGCAGTGTGTGTGTGTGTGTGTTTGTGTGTGTGTGTGTGTGTGTTTGTGTATGTGGCATATTTTTTGTGTGGATGTTCTTGCATATTTGTTCAAAAAGGCCAAAGACAACCTTGGTTGTCTCTCCTCATTTGCAAACTATGTCTACCACTTTTCCTCTCTCTGTTAGACAATGTCTTACACTGGCAGCTATCCATGTGTTTCTATGTATCCAGCCACAGAATCACAAGCATTTACTTGTACATTCAGCATTATTTTTAACTTGGGTGCTAAGGATGGGACCCAGGTCCCCGTGGGAAGGCAAGCACTTTACCTACTGAGGTGCTTGGTGTCTAGAGGCTAACGGAAAAATACTTTTAAAAGTGCGGGAAGAGTTGGATGAAGCAAGTGTATCACCTCACCTCCAGTACTAAGGCATCTCCATTTTTCAGCCATCGGTAGGAGGGTTTAGGCTTCCCACTTGCCCGGCATTCCCAATAAAGACTGTCCTCCACAGCAATTTCCATGTCTCTTAAGAGTTGAACCCAGTAAGGTTTTGCTATAATAGAGAACAGCAAATAATAGGAAGACAAAATTTAAATCATCGAGTATATAAAAAAAAAAATGTCTTACAAATAAGTACCAGACTACAATCCATAGATTAACACAGGCTGGACTAGAATTATATTTAGTTCACTGAATGGCTATATAAAACATTTCTAGATTTAACAATGATGTTACAATGTGTTATAGCTCAAGCCAACTTTATTGTGTTTTGTCTGCTTTCAACGTCCTGAATGCTGTATTAAACGCTTCAGGTGTCTATTAATAGATGCTAATGCAAGTACAGAAAATTACTTTCCCCAAGTATATTTTTGAATCATAAGATTGTATTTCATGACAACTTCAAAGTGAATGACAGCAGCTATTTTTCTTAGTGGTGAAATAAATATTAATACTCATAGGAAAGAAACAACTGTGGTTAAGGAAAAATATTTACTTCAAGTTAGAAATATCTCTGACTTAAACACAAAGTACTGAACAGGTTACACAACTCTTCGCCTGTTAACATGAGAGCACCAAAAAGATGGAGAGGCAACCTGAATGCGAATTTTGTTCTTATATCAGAAAGGGATGTAATTAAAGCAATGTCAAATTATGGATGCAAATCAGTTGGATGGAAAAAATCAATAGTTTTCACTTATGTTTTGCAAGGCACCTGGAAACTGCCCTTTTTTTGCAGATGAAAGTGATATACCACTTCCAGTGGCACCCATGCAACATACACAGTGTATTTAGCCAAGTCCCAGATTGCATTTCAGAGCCAAACCTGGGAGGTGAGATTGCTTAATGGTTTCACATTGCATTATGCATGTGATGTGTGCCACGGGGTCTGCATTTGTGTCCTCCACATGGAACAGCAGTTTATTTCTGTTTAATTGCAACCACAGGAAGATTTGTCTTCGTGTGTTTCTTTTCTGTCTCCTAAAATTGCCTTTGTTTTTCTTTCTTTCTTTCTTTCTTTTTTTTTTTTTTTGAAATAAAATTAAAAGGAAACTATGGGTATTTAGCATTTTTCTTGTTGTTGTATAAAATTGTTTTTTCAGTATGAAATCCATCCTACTTTATATTGAAATTTCTTTTCCTGCTTCGGGCATCAGACCCACCTGGAAGGAAACTGTAGCTATATTTGATAGAAACTGCTGACCAAGGCCGAGATCTCCAGTGGGAATCTGTAGGGCTGCCTGACCATCCTAATATTCTTCTTCTCATAAAAGAAGAATAAATTGGTGACCAAAACTGAGATTAGAACTGCTACATCGATTATGTCTTTGCTTCCTTAACCATAGCCTGACCTTCAAATCCTCTATTACATCATTTACATAAATTATTAGAGCAAATAATCAGAATACTACAAGGCACTCATTAATGCTGTAATATAATCTTAAGGTAAAGTTTTGGGTTTACCATTAAGCTCTCTATAGTGATTACTTATAATTTATTCTTAGATACATAAAATATTATCTATAGAATGGACTAAGTATAGCAGATGCTATTGGTTTCCCCTTGTGCATTAATCTCTATTCTCACTTTCCTATTTATTATTAGAATATCACCAATCTTTTATACTGCTATCTTGTCCTCTGTCAGCTTACATTGCCCATAAACTTTAGGGAGGACTGATTTCATACCCTGTTCTAAAGGGAGGATCTTAACGTTGTCTAATCATATATTCCATTGCTACGATGGGCATTAGGGATGCACATCTGACCAGGAGATTTATAAATAAATGCTTGGTAGAACAAAAGGATGTGAGCCACTGGTATGCTTCTCATTGACATCAACCATCTTCTTGCTATAGTGGCAATTAATACGTAGAAACAGAAAAAAAAATCCAAGCAAGGGGAGGAAAAAAGAGAGAAAATGATTCATGGCCCGTTAAATACTTAAATGCCAGTTTAGCTTTGGATCTTTTCCTCAGGGGCATATGGTTACCATTTGGGCAAAGATCATGGTGCATAGAGTTAAAGGCATTCAAATATTTGATAATGCTTCTCAACCTGTGGATCACTACACTGTGGAGACTAAATGACCCTTTTACAGGGGTCAGCTAAAACCATCTGCATAGCAGATATTTATATTATAATACATAACAGTAGCAAAATTACAATTATGAAGCATCAATGAAAATAATTTCATGTGTGGAGAGATCATCCCAACCTGAGGAAATGTATTAAACAGAGTACATAGCATTTGGAATCTTTAGAAGCACTGAGTTAACAAATCAGAATGTTCTGTATTTTCTCACAGTGGTTGATTCTGAGTGTGCTGTGATCAAGAAGTAGATGAGGAGAAAGAAGAAGCTAAGCTAGGGTATGAGAAATTCTCTTTGTGTGTGGGACTCAGAGCTCACATGGGTAAGCTTACCACTACACTATTACCACCACAATTTCCGTACCACGCCACCAACTTACAGACATTGACATTATACAGGAAATATATGTATGATGCATATGTATATATGTGTGCATATACATAATACACACACATAAAATTATTTATGGGAGAATGTGGGAAAATTACAAAATATAATGTTTCATGCTGTAAAAACATACTTTCACTGTGCCCCTAATAGTTCCCAAGATCCAGTAACATAAGAAATATTAAACTTGTCAGAGGTAATATACTTGCCAAATTCAAATTATTGAGAGATGGACCCATAAAAGGTTCTACAGTCTTAACAGCTGTCTTAGTGAACGGTTTCCTTCCCTGTAGGATTTGAGTATGTTGTACACACTGCCCAGAAAATTGTTTCAATAACCAGTTACTAAAATAAATAGGCTATAATGCAATTTGCCCTTTATTAAATTGGTGAATTCATACTAGGTTTACAATGTTTCTAATAATTAAACTGCAAATATATTCAGCAAGCTCCCATTTCTGTGCATCTTACAAATGTATTTTGTACAGCAACACTTCAGCACTTTTAAAATTACATTTTCATCAAAACCTAATGCATGTTCTAAACAAAAGAAATTTAGAAGAAAAAACAGAATATTTAATTTCCTAAAAATGTCCTCTAAAAATTTATTCTTTCCTTCTCCAATTGAGCAGCATATTAAACAAACATGATTCTGAATGAAAGGTAGCAAATAGTCTACAGATACTTTATTTACATGGTTGGATGGGGCTGAATATTTCTTGGCAAGGCAACATCCTCAGTTTATTTGGTTTACTAATATAATAACTGTAACTTGTCTCAATAAGCAGTTTTATTCTGCTTTTCAAATAAATACATAAAAATCACTTCTTCTAGAAGTGAAAGCAACTAGAGAGAGCTGTCTCTTATATGATTAAGTATGTGAAAGGTCATGCTTCAAAAAGGGTGAAAGATTTCATTATCATATGAATCACTTTGAAAATGTAAAGGAATGTCAAGTTGATTGCAAAGTTGCCTTTCTTTATAATTTCTTTGTTCTCGGATGTTTGTTCTTGCTTAACAAAATGAGAATAAAACATTGGAAGTGACAAATTAAACCCTGATTTTCTGATATAAGGACCTCTGTCCCTAAGAACAGCAATGAGAGAATAAAAGCCATGAGACAAGTTTCCCCAAGGCTATTGCTTACCATAGTAAGTGAGCCGCCCTCTCGCCACATTTTTTCCTCGTGAATTTTCAGCAATGCACTCATAGGAGCCTGTATCTTCCTGTTGGAAGTCTGGAATTTCGAGCACACCATTGAATTTCCTCAACTTAATTTTGTTGGGAAATGGCATCCCATCGCTTCTTCTCCAATTAATCTGAGGAACAGGGCTGGTAAGAAAATCGTCAAGTTGTTGGCTGTTCTCTGGAAATCTCATAGACTTAAGATCTAAAGGCTTTAAGAGAGCAAAAGGCAGGCTGGGCAGTCGGGCGGTGGTGGCGCACGCCTTTAATCCCAGCACTTGGGAGGCAGAGGCAGGCAGATTTCTGAGTTCGAGGCCAGCCTGGTCTACAGAGTGAGTTCCAGGAAAGCCAGGGCTACACAAAGAAACCCTGTCTCGAACACCCCCACACCCCCTAAAAAGAGCAAAAGGCACGAAGGGTCCCATTATGTAGCCCAGACTTGCTCCTGACTCCTGATCCTTCTGCCATGATTGCCAAGTGATCTGATTACAGGCTGCCAAAATTAGAGACAATTTGTGTGTTGTCACAAGAGAAAGCCATGAAATCCAGACGTTCAGTAGTGGGCATTTTGACAAATTTTACTTCAAAAAAGTTAGGAAACCTAAAAGAAATGGATGAATTTGAAAATGTGCATGATCTACTAAAATTAAAGCCAGAAAATATTTTAAATGATTTACATAGATAATTACAGACAATAAGATAGACACTATAACAGGAGTTTCTGAGTAAAGAAAAGCCCAGGACCACATGGATGTGCTGCTAAATTCTCAAACTTGTTAAAGAAGTTCTCATTCTAGCATGGGCCAAGCAGTTTGACAAGGAACAAAGGGAATGAACACTATCAGGTTCTATGAAGCCTATATTATCCTGATACCCAAAGTGAATCAAAATACAGCAAAAAAGAAAACTATAGATGAATTCTGCACACTTAAATGGATGCAAATATTCTTAACAAATTACTTGCAAACCAAATTCAGGAACACAAGAGAAACTGACTCGCCATGGTTAAGTGAGTTTCCTTTCTGAGATGAAAAGTTGGTTCAACATACATAGATCAATAAATACAGTAGATCATATAAATAAATGTAAGCACAGAAATAACATAATCCTCTTGATAGATTTTTAAAAGCATTTCACAAAGTTTAGCATACTGTCATGATGAAAGTCAGGGGGACATTAGGGAAACATGTTTCATACCTCAAAATAATAAAAGGTATGTATAAAAACTGTAAGGTCAACATTACGCAAAACTAGAAAAATCAGAGACCACTTTCTCTCAAATATGGCACGAGCCAAGGATGCTCACTTTTACTTCTTACTTAGTATATTGCTCAGATAAGTCTTAGCTAGAGCAATAAAACATGATAAAGGCATTGCAGAGAAAAAATTGGGAAAAGTATTCAAATTATCCCTATTTCCAGATGATACAGTTGTGTATTTAAAGGACCTTATAGAATCACTTTTAGTAAAATTGCAAGATATAAAGTTAAAAGGTAAATATCAGTAGTTTTCACATATACCAAAAGGGAACTTGCAGAGAACAAAATTAGGACAGAATTTCATTCATAATAATTTCAAAAAATAAAGTACCTCAGAGTAAGCCTAGCCAGGAAGGTGAAGGAAAGAGACAAAATGATGAACACACCCCTCATGGTACTAAACTAAAACAATTAGCACCATGGAAATGGCTATGATCCAAACTTAATCTATATATTCAATGTAACTCATAAAATTTCCACTGTAATTCATCACAAAATTAGAAAAAGCAACCCACCAATTCCTATGTATATTTAAAAGACCAGATTTAGTCAAAGCAATACTAACGAGGAAATAACAAATTGTTGGCATCACAATGTTGGTCTCCAAATTATACTACCAAGTTACAATGACATTGTTGCAATCAAGAAGACCAATGTCAGAGAATAGAGGACCTGGATATAACCATCAAAGCTATGGCCACCTAAATTTTGACAAAGGTGTCAAAAAATGTGTAAGAAGACAACTTATTGCAGGCAAACCAGGATATCCACCTGCAGTAAAAATTCGATTCAAAGCTGTTATTCTGTACTAAAAACAACTCAAAGCACACTGAAGACATTAATTTAAAGTCTAAAATGTAAAGTCTAACTTGTAGAGGAAAGCATTGGAAATTTCCTTCAAGATACAGGTATTGACAAGAACTTTCCAAGCAGAACTCCAAGGCATGGGAACCAGCTCCATAGATCAATAAATGAAATTGCATGACATTAAAAGTTTTCTGCACAGCAAAAGAAACTATAAGCAGAGTAAGCATCCTATGGAATGGAAGACTATCCTTACAATCTAAAATTATGACAAGGGCTAATATTACAAATTTACAAAGAATTAGAAAGATTAAACATCAGCGAAATGAAACCGTCCATGAAAAAAAAAATGGGTAAAGATACAAATTTTTTTCAGGAAGCTATCAAAAGAAAAAACATAAACGCTGATAATATTTTTTTAAATGGTCAAAATCCTACATGATTGTCATGGAGTGCAAATAAACTACTCTGAGTTGCCACATTATCCTAGCCAGGATGACTGTCATAAACAAACAGGACAACAGATACTGGAGAAAATGTGAAGAAGGAGAAGCCCTTATACCTGGCTGGTAGAAGTGCAGGCAATATGGAAATAAGTATGGAGGTTTTGAAATAAGAAAAACAGAAAAACAAAATGAAAGGAAGAAAGAAAGAATGAATAAAATTAAAAAAGAATAATCAGGGGCATGTACTCAGGGGACTCCACAAGCTCACCCATATTTACTGATACACTAGTTGATAAATTAAAAAAAATGCAACTAGCCAGATAAAATGTGGTGCATACTTAGATTTAATTCTTTCCATTGTAAAGAAAAATGACATTTTCAGAAAAATGGATATTCAATGGATTATATCAGTATATTATGTGAGCTCATCCAAACTCAGCAAAACAAAAAAGATTTATTATCCTTTTTATGTGCATCCAAGACTTAACACACACACACACACACACACACACACACACACACACACACACAAATTTAGTGATTATCAAAAAATTAAAAAATGAGATCTACAGAGGGTAAACATAAGTGATACAAAGAGTCGAGGTGGGCAATTATACACTTATGACATGGAAGAGCAAACAATTGAGGATTGAGTTCAATTCAGGATCAAGGGTTGCAGAGTGTAGGAGAAAATGGGGGAAAGAAAATCTGGTAAAAATACATATTTTTCGCCTTCCGGTCTGGGCCAGAGCACTGAGCAGATCTTGGGTGGCAGCTCTGCCCCCAACCTCCAAGAACCCAGAGGAAGCAGGGATCCCAGGTGCTCGAACTCAGGCAGTATCTTAGGTAAGCAGACAGCAGGGCCTGCTCTAAACAGGGAGTAACTGGGAACCAAAAGGACCCAGGAAGTCACTCCCGGCTTGGAACACTGGTTCCTTCCGGTCTGGGCCAGAGCACTGAGCAGATCTTGGGTGGCAGCTCTGCCTCCAATATCCAAGAACCCAGAGGAAGCAGGGATCCCAGGCGCTCGAACTCAGGCAGTATCTTAGGTAAGCAGACAGCAGGGCCCGCCCTAAACAGGGAGTAACTGGAAACCAAAAGGACCCAGGAAGTCACTCCCAGCCTGGAACACTGGTTCCTTCCGGTCTGGGCCAGAACACTGAGCTGATCTTGGGTGGCAGCTCTGCCCCCAACATCCAAGAACCCAGAGGAAGCAGGGATCCCAGGCGCTCTAACTTGGACAGTGTCTTAGAAACTAGTTCTCAGATCTGAGGCCTAGATCAGACCTCTGCCAGGTCTGCTGTTGTGTGGACCCTGGATTCCACCTGAGACATACTGGAAGTTCCACTCAATCCAGATCCACAGAGGAACAAATGAACTCAGAGCTTCAGACAACGTATCCTGAGATATTCTAGAGGAGACACTGCACCCAGAATAGCAGACACCTAGCTGGACTACTACCTTGGAGGCACCATATCCTGAGGCATCCTAGAGGTACCACTTAATCCAGTGCAGCTGGAAAAGATCACAGAGACATCTGGACCCCTAGGAGATCAGACACAAGCTAGATAACTAGAAAGACAGGCTTCAGTCAGAGACAGCAAGTACAGGCAGCACTAGAGTTAACCCGATGGCAAAAGGCAAGAGCAAGAATGTAAGCAACAGAAACCAAAGTTACATGGCATCATCAGAACCCAGCTCCCCCATCAGAGCAAGCCCTGAACACCCCATCACACCAGAAAAGCAGGAATCAGAATTAAAATCACTTCTCATGATGATGATAGAGGGCTTTAAGAAAGACATAAATAACACTCTCAAAGAACTTAAGGAGAGCACTGGTAGACATATAGAAACCCTTAAAGAGGAAACACAAAAAATCCCTTAAGGAATTGCAAGAAAATGCAACCAAACGGGAAAAGGAATTAAACAGAACCATGCAGGATCTAAAAATGGAAGTAGAAACAATAAAGAAATCACAAAGGGACAATACCCTGGAGATAGAAAACCTAAAAAAACGATCAGGAGTCATAGACACAAGTATCACCAACAGAATACAAGAGATGGAAGAGAGAATCTCATGTGCAGAAGATACCATGGAAAACATTGACACAACTGTCAAAGAAAATGCAAAATACAAAAAGTTACTAACCCAAAATATACAAGAAATCCAAGACACAATGAGAAGGCCAAACCTAAGGATAATAGGTATAGATGAGGGGGAAGACTCCCAACTAAAAGGACCAGTAAATATCCTCAACAAAATTATAGAGGAAAACTTCCCTAACCTAAAGAAAGAGATGTCCATAAATATACAAGAAGCTTACAGAACTCCAAATAGTTTAGACCAGAAAAGAAATACTTCCCGCCATATAATAGTCAAAACATCAAATGTACAGAACAAAGAAAAAATACTAAAAGCAGTAAGGGAAAAAGGCAAAGTAACATATAAAGGCAGACCTATAAGAATTACACCAGACTTCTCACCAGAGACCATAAAAGCCAGATCCTGGACCGATATCATACAGACCCTAAGAGAACACAAATGCCAGCCCAGACTACTATACCCAGCAAAACTCTCAATCATTATTGATGGAGAAACCAAAATATTCCATGACAAATCCAAATTTACACAGTATCTCAACACAAATCCAGCACTTCAAAGAATAATTGGTGGAAAACTCCAACACAAGGAGGGAAACTACAACCTAGAAAAAGCAAGAATAATCTTCCAAAAACCCCAAAAGAAGAGAGTTATACAAACATATCTCCACGGATGTTAGCCCAAAAGCTTGGATTAGCGAAGACTCAACCCACAGACCACATGAAGCTCATGAAGAAGGAAGACCAAGAGGGGATGCCTCAGTTCTACTTAGAACGAGAAATAAAAATGCTCAAGGGAGCAAATAGGGAAACAAAACATGGAACAGAAACTGAAGGAGGGGCCATCAGGAGACCTTTCCACCTGGGTATTCACCCCATGTACAGCCACCTAATCTAAACACTGTTGTGGATGGCTGGAAGTGCATAATGTGAGGAACATGATATAGCTGTCTCCTTAGAGGTCAGCCAAAGACTAAAACACTCAGAGGACAATGTTCACAATTAACCACTGATATGATCAGGGGTTTCCCAATGGAGAACTTAGTGAGAGGACTGAAGGAGCAGAAAGGGTTATTGACCCCAGGTGGAAAGCAATAATACCAAACAACCAGAGCCCCCCAGGGTCTAAACCACCAGCCTGGGAACACATAGGGAGGGACCCAAGACTCCAGAGGTATATGTAGGGGAGGATGGCCCTGTCAGACATAGGTGGGAGAGGAGTTTCTTGGTCCCATAAAAAAAAAAAAAAAAAAAAAAAAAAAAAAAGAATGAAAAATGAATGAATGAACACACAGTGGGGGAGGATGTGAGGGCAGGGAGGGGATAGTGAGGGGGGTAGGTGTGGTCACTGCCTCATAGAAGCATGAGGAGGGGGATGGGATAGGTTTCTGGGTGGTGGGAGGAAGTAGGCTAAGGGGATAAAATCTGAAACGTAAATACTACAACCAATTTTAAGAAGCGGGAAAAAAAAAAGTCTTCAGAACCAACATCTTTAAAAAAAAATGTCAGCCCCCTGGGGGTGGAAATTTTTTTTTTTCTTTTTTCTTGATACTAAAACTTGTTCTGAGAATTGTATATTGCAGAATACACAGCCTTGGTGTATCTACTCATCAAGCAAACTGAGCAGACCTGCCCAAACCTCTGATGTCCTGGAATTCCATCTGGATTCAGTGAAGACACAGCACCAGAGGCTTATCAACTTACTCTCCCCCCCCACCCCTCTTCTAAAATCTCAACGCCCTTAATCAGCTTGAAGAAGTTAAAGAAGAGTCAGTGCCCCTATTCCCTGAGCTTGGGGACTAATGTGGTTAATAATGGTCTGTCTTTCTAGGGATAAGTAGTGGTTTTGTTGGAACAGGGGGGATTAGCTAGGACTTACTGCATAGCCATAACCTACTGGTAGAAATCTATATACTTATTATCAAGATGAAGTTATAAATTCTTAAATGGTACAAAATTTACTTTGATCTCAAATTTAAGGTTTTCATTGGTACGAGCCTCTTATTAATATAAAAATGAGATGAATATTGATACACTCATGGGCATTGTGCCTGTATAACACATTAAGGAATACAATGCCTAGACCCAGCCCTTTTTTAACTTTTTTAACTGATTTGGGATGGTTAACCTATGAGTTAAGGGACTATAGCAAATTCGTGGTTTTGAGTTTATTGTTACGGTGTTTTCCGTATTTTATTTAGAAATAGCCGAGAGGAGTTAACAGAAAACAGTCCAGGTTACCCTACATGGATAGTTGGTTTTCAAAACATCAGAAGTCCATAGAACTGATGCTACAAATATTTATATATTAATGTTCATATTGATTAGAGACCTGTCTGCTCCTGACAGCTTCCTGTCATGGATTCTAAGAAGAAATTGAGCATCCTTGGAGTTACTCCAGTTGTGTGGTAACAGCCACTAGGCAAGAATTGCCTCTCTCCATCTACAGACAAATTACTGTCCAGAAAAGGACACACATGCAGAATAGTCGACTGATTATATCTGCCTAGACAGAGTAATCAGTCCTTAATAATCCTGCATCACCAAGGTCTGTCAGATGATTCTGGGCCAGAAGGCTGAAGATTTGATGCTCCAATGTTCGGTAGTATAGGGGCTTTTCAGGTGTTCAGAGGTCTCTATAAATTGGCTAAGTTTTAGAAGCTATGCTTTGTGCTTCCCACAATTATAGTTAACTCAGTCATTCTGGATTTCTGACGGGGTTGAAAACTTATAGCTATTTACCATAAGAGAAAAGATTTGAGTGGATGGTCGTCAGCTGACATTCATCCTAAAGCCAGGTTCAGAACTAAATGTTTCAGTTAGGATAGATGACAGAGGTGCTGGTTAGTCAACAAAATGATGGACTGGGTAGTAGGACTATCTTGTACCTCACTGGTACAAATTGGCATAATTATGCTCTAATTGTATTTTGAGAGAAAAGTTTCATTTTAACAGGAAGGGTGATGTGTAGGAGGAGCTAAGGTAGGAGGAGTACTGAGAGCAAGAAAAGGAGTAAGAAGAGGAGGAGAAGAAGGATAGGAGAAGCTAGGTGATGAAAGAGAGAAAGAGGGGGAGACAGGGAGGTAGATATTCATGTATATCCACCAGTCAAAGATAGTTGTTATATCTAGGTCGGTCAGTGGGTTACACCTCTGATTGAACAATTCCAAACTTATAACACTTATGATTAACATTATTTTAAAAAAAATGTATAAATGCAAAAAGGAAAAGGGGGCATGTGATAGGGGTTTTCTAAGGGGGGTGGGGGGGAATGGGGAAAGGGGATGGCATCTGAAGTGTAAATAAAGTATCTAATAAAAAAATACATAAAAAAAAGAAAAAAAATACATATTTTTCCCCCTTTGGAAAATGTCATAGTGATATCTGATACCTTGTATGCTAATTTAAAATATCAAACACTTTATTAACATATACATAAAAATGTATTATGTTACAAAATAATAGAACCTACCCTCCTCCCCTTAGTAACCTAACACTGTGTGGGACTGTTAAAGAACTTACTTCCCTAGGGCGAAGCATTCCAACTTCACAGTTGAACCTTTAGCTGATGGAAGAGTTTCTGGAAACTGGACTTCTATTTTGGGTTCATATTCACCCATGACACCTGTGAATTCGTAATACAAAACGGGAAGTGTCAGTGTTCTCTATGGCATCGTTTTGTACTATGTATTTCCTGTGGCATAATTTTAAATAAAACTTTTTTTGGCTCCCTTTTGAACCTACTTCAATGATTGCAATGACTCACTTGTGCTACCCTTGACCAACAATGCACCCTGAATAACATTTAGAACTCTGGCTTTATATAGTCAAAAAATGCTACAATATGCAAAACATCTTAATGAATACCATTTAAATTTTATACGCGATGTGAACATTTCTATTTAAGTTGCCATATACAATGTATTAATAATCCCTTAAAGTACAAAGATTATAGTGGGGTTTTGCAAAATGGTAGCCCAGTCATATAAGTGCCAATCTTAAACATATTAAATGGCTCCCTGATGTCAAAACATAGTGATGAAACATGCTGGAGCATTCCAATTCCATTATACTTGACTAGAAATCACTTCCATATTTGTGTTCAAGATATGCTGTATGAGATATGATTTATTTTTAATAGGTCAACTACCAAGGCTTATAAATTGGCACTCTCTCATTTTCCCACTCAATAGTTCTATGCAGTCCGTGTTGGTCTCAAACCCACAGTGTAGCCCATAATGACCTTGAACTTGTGATTGTCCTGTCTTAAACTCTGGAATTACAGACATGGAACACCATATCTACTTTGTGCAGTTTTGAGAATCAAACCCCTGAGCTCTCTACATGTTTGGGAAGTATTCTAACAAGTACACTATAACTTCAGCTTCTAAATTGGACTTCTTCTATATCTTAAACATTGATCTAGGAGGTAATGCCACAGAGTTTTTCTTTACAATTTTACTTTAGTAAGACTTTTTTGCTTTTAATAAAATACATACTAACTAAACAATTTCAAGCTGACAAGAATGAAAAACAAATGCCTTTATGAGCATTCCACTGAGAAGGTCTCATACCATCAGAGCGTAGCACCAAAGGGGTTGGGGAGCCCAATACTCTGGCATTTGTCACAGTGCTGGTCACCACACATGTGTAATTTCCCACATCAGATGGCTCCACTTTAGCTATGTAGAGGTGTCCTGTCTCTTGAGAGACAAATCTTCGACTATCTTCTTCAACAAATGATGGATACTCATTGAAGACCCAAGCATATGATAGTTCTAACAAAAGTTAAGAAGACATGCATTTCATTATTTAGTAAAGTGTTCCAGACTCAGAAATGTACAAAATTACCTTTACATCAAGTTTTCCTTGCAAGTCATTCAGAAGAGCACTTAGTAAACTGATTCTGCATTTATTTTATACTATGATGGAGAATACTGTTGATTGGCATTCTAGTGCACACAGCACCTCTGCTCTCTTCCTTGTCTTTACTCTAGGTGATGCTTTTATAAGCCTCAATGGATTTGCCCTTGCTTTCTTTTCATTTCTGTCTCTATAGTTCCATAGCTCTAAATCACCAATTATGTCACAGCGATTTCTAGCATCAAACTGTTATCATGGCCCCTTATGAATAATAAAACAGTGGCTCAATCTCAACATAAATACCCCTGACAAATTCTGACAAACTCTTGGTTTCTCTTGCTCCTTGGTCTTTGAATGTGCTGTTCCTGGGCCTACAAAGACTTTTTTTTTTTTTTTTTTTTTGCTTGCCCTTCCTCCCTTCTTTCCTTTCTTCCTTTCTTCTTTTTTTCCTTCCTTCATTTTATTTTCTCTTTCTTTCATTCCTTCCATCTTTTCTTTCTTTCCTCTTCCCTTCCTTTACTCATTCTTCTTTCCTTCCTGTCTATCCTCATATCTTTCTCCCTTTCTTTCTTTGTTTCTCTCTCTCTCTCTCTCTCTCTCTCTCTCTCTCTCTCTCTCTCTCTTTCTCTCTCTTTCTTTCCTTTGTTCTTTCTTTATTCTTTCAATGGTAAATTGCCATATATTCATCATACATACTATTGGGTTGCATAATGAAATTTTTATAAATAAATACTGTACTTTTCTCACATAGGAAAACCCTACCCTTTTGCTCCTGTACCAGCTCCCATTCGTTTTTTTTTCCTAATGAGTTTCATTTTTACTTTCATGTCATATACACACAATGGTCTGATGTATCTATGAAAAATCTAGGATCCATAAATGTGAGCAAACCCTACACATAGCTCATGGGAATGTAACATAGTCCAGTCACCATGGAAACCAGTATAAAAAACTGTCAAAAGTTAAAATAATTACAATATATAAAGTTCTATATAAAGTGCTCTTGGGTATTTACCAGGAAGACACTTAGTAAACTTTACAAAACCAATTTTATAAATCAATGTTTCCTGAAGTATTCTTTATGATAACTAAGTTGTAATGTCCATCTAGAGATGAATGAATAATGAAAATGCATACAAAATAGGATTTCTTCAGCTTTAAGGAAGAATGAAACTGTGTCATTTGCAGGAAAATACATGGTTCTTTTTCTGGTTTCTACTTCTTTGAACATTAAACCCCATCAACCTGAAATAATGTTAAGTGGCTCATAATGTAACATGGGGAGTTACCTCCAGGAGAAGTATTCCTTCTACTTCCTTATATGGGTTGCAGCCCATATCCAGAGTGAAACCCAAGAGGTAATTTGTATTCAAGAGGTTAATTCAGTATGTTTGTGTGTGTGTGTGTGTGTGTGTGTGTGTGTGTGTGTGTGTGTATGTGTAGGAACCTTCAGAGGCTATCAGAGGCCATCAGATGCTAGGATGGAGTTAACGACAGTTGTGAACTGTTTAAAGTGTGTGATGAGAACAGGATTCCAGTCCTTTGTAAAGGCAATGCATGCTCTTAATTGCTGAGCCATCATTTAAAATCCTTCAAAAACTCTGAAGTTTACTCTAATGTAAGCATTTATCAAACATGTAATGACTGTTACCTCAGTTGTCCTTGTGATAATAACAAAAACCATGCCACTTTTTTCTTTTATCTCTGGTTCTGAGAATCAAAGCCAGGCCCTGGCACATCTTCCCTAGTGCTCGACTGTGAGTCACATCCTCAACCTTGGTGTCAGTTTTAATTCAACTGCTCCTATTTGGGAAGGGACAGTCCTGAATCTAAGGTCCTGTTCCCCAATTGGTTCTAGATTTGACAGTAAAGTAAGTCAGGGGCCAATTGCTGGGCAGAAGGCACAAAGGGGAATTCTGGGTCCCAGAAGGAAAAGGCAGACATAAGAAAAGAGAGAGGAGTTATTCTGCCATGCTTTGGAGGAAGAAGAATGCAACAAACATGTGAGGTCTCAGGGAAGCTGCAGACTATGACCACTACTACAGACTGGTGGCCAGGGGTGTTTGACAGGGTCTAGGTGGGAGTAGCCACTGAAGTTTACAGCAGGTAGAAAGATGGAGATAATAAATTGACAAGGGCAAGCTTTTCCAGGTGGGCAATATCAGCACCCAGCAACTGAGCCAAGAAAGCAAGTTGTAAAGGAACAAACTCTGTGATTGTGTCTTTTATCCACAGATTCAAGGGAAGATGGAAGGGGGCTGGTGGAGTGATTACCTCTGGAGCTGAAGCTAGGTAGAGCAAAAGGGAAGCCAGGCTGGAGCTGGTAGTGTGGCCGAGCCAGGAGAAAAGCCCGTAGCATAAAGCTACATGCAGTATATTTGTACTTGATAACTAAAACATTAACTGCATTTATCAAGTCCTAAATAAACATTTGCTGAGTCCGGTAAGGGCCTGTTATGCTATAAGCTATGAGTAAAAATTTAGGGTCTTCACCAACTGTGGGCCAATGTAACCAGTAGTTTCCTAAAGAACTATATTCTTCTCTACACGAATGAGATCTAAATAATACTATCCTTTGTGGTTCTACGTCCTCAAGTTTTTGAGAGAGCTAAGTGTTACTAGGGCAGAGTTACTGTGATTTGTTTACTGGCTTCTTTCTTCATATGCTCTATTTTCGTTTGCAGCTACATTAACCACATTGCCCTGGTTAAATGATATAAAAGTCTCAAAGGACGTTTTGAAAAACATATGCTAGCCACATGCATTTGAAATCTAATATATATTTGAAACTCAACATAGATTTGAAGCACAATTATAATCATACAATATATTTCCTTTTGAGGTAAAATGGACAGCCACTTGATAAAAATTAATATGAGACGATGTTCGAAGTTGGGCTATGAGATGCTATGTGTTGTGAGGAAAGGGGATACGAGACAGTTTCTCATTACTGAAGAATACACATAGAGCTCAAGAGAACACTCACGCTCACACAGCTGAAAACCCTCCAGTGACAGTATAATGCACATAAAAGGCTAGTAGAGGTGAGAGAGCCTGAAGAATTTGGTGATCATGAGCCATGACAATGCCAGTGGCAATCTTCTATCTTGATGAAACATATTGCAAATTGTTTATTCGCAAACATTGTTTTCTTTTCTCAGAGAGTGAAGAATAGTTTATGAAAGTCTAGTTAAGCCACTGATGAGTTAGGAAATTCCAAAGTTGCAGGTTAAAATTTATGAAAAAACAAAATTCAAAGGTTCACTCCCCTTAGGCCTACTCCCATGCTGCTTCTCACTCCAACAGTGTTTCCACATAAACTTAGAGAAGAATAATGCTGAAAAGGCAGGCTAGGCTTCTCCTGCGGTGGGTAAAGCTGGCTTGTTGCAGCAGCAATGGCTCTTTAGGGTTATTTTGTAGCTCTTAGTCAACCCACCTTTCAGACATCTCTTCCACCTCATTTTTATTTACCATTCTTTCTCTGCTCATCAAAATGCTCAAGACACAGAATTGACACAGTGGGCTTCTCTTTACTATTCAGACAGATTAAAACTTTGTTCTTAGTATAGGAACTGGGCATAAGTTCAATGAGTTATGAGTAGTTCAGGTGGCATAGCTATAATGTCCGCTTCTAGTATGCATGTAGAGGTGACATAAACTCCATTTTTAAAACCAGGTTATCCCCCAAATAAGAAGAATTATAAGAAATAACTCAGTGTAAGAGTCAGAAAACTTAACATATGATAAATTTATACAAAGAAATAGTTTAACTTAACATAAGCCTATATCAACAATAGGTACGTGTGATATCTTAGAATAAAAATCACAAGTGTAATTTGATTTAAAACATTTACTGTATATATATATATATATATATATATATATTACATGACTCCATTTACTAATTTTTTTTCAACATAAAAATCACTAGCACTTAAAACACAATGTGGTATTTTAATGTTTTAGATGTGATGATTTCTGTCTGTATCATAGTAATGACTTTGTTAGGAAAGCTAAAGAAATGAGGTCAACCATGGCTGTGTGTACCTCTGGGGTACACTGGTAGACATAAGAGGCTCCACTCTCATGCCACCATTGAGAATTTACTGTGGAGAAGGTAAGTATGGTTACCAGAGGTAGACACTCTAGCCATAATCACCCAGACTAGACCTGTTTGACTAAACTCAATCAGAGTGTAAATGCGGCTCATTCCTGAACCTCGTAGGGTTTTTCTAATGGGGAAGTCTGTCCTAACACTTCACAGAGAAATGTCCAAAATGCTTTCATACCTTTCTTGAAGTTTGACTCTTGTTTCTGTCCACATATATGTGACCTGATTCTCAGTCTCTTTGTTCTTCTTCCTGTCTCTAATCCTGCTCCCTTATGCTTTCACAGGTCCTTCCCAGCAATCTTTTTCAAATCTGATCCTTTAATCTTATTTCAGTGTTGACTTCCTGGGAACCTGAACCAACTTGGTTGCTGACATTGAACAACAGTCTTCTTTGTATTTAAAATTGTCCTTTCCCTTTGATCCAGAGGGAGCATCTATTCAGGATCATAAACTTCCTTTCCCAGGGATAATTGCTCTCCTCTTACATTTCTATCAAGATAATCTCCTCCCTAACCTCCTGGTTTTTTTTTTCTTTTTTTTTCCCAAATATGCTGGCAGCTGTCCTATAGACAAGAAAAGCTCTTCAGTAGCCCAGTGTGAAACAGTGTAAAGCTCTCTGCCTCTGACACTTACTCCAAAGAGGCAACTGGTTTACTTTTAATGCAGTGTTTTTCTCTGTGAAGTAAGTTAGTGAGCCGAGGAGGAAACCCACTCACAACCTGGAGAGCAGATGTCAGAAGCTACTGTCAGCAGAACTTAGGATGCATGCTCGCAGCTTAGGACTTGGGGTCATCAGGCAGACACAGAAGTCAATCACAGACCCCTGTGCTGATGGGTTCTAAATTACAGAGATGTACTACAACCTTAAAGAGTTAGCCAGTATGGATTTATATATATGCAATCTTCATTATGCAATGCATCATATGTATTTTACATTGTAAAAGGTGATTATAAAGTTTCATAAATACTTCCTTTCTCTAAATGTCCCTTCAGTGCATCTTATATAATGTTAGGTTAGTCAGTATTGTAAATGGAATTGAATGATAAATAGAGATCTTTAGTACATCCTAAAGAATCCAGAGAATAATAATTCTGGATCACTACAAAGGATAACAAGCAGCACAAAGAAAAGTTTGGAGAAAACCTGTAAGAGGAAATACTCGAATAACTCTTTAAAATCAAGTAGAAGATAAAGATATACAAGCCCAGTGAGGTTTTCAATGATCTAAATCAAAGCTCAAGTGTTTGGGTGACTTATTGTCAGAAGTCATCTATGAGAAGCTAAGGCTTTCCTGGAGCTAGCCCACCATTTTTGCATGGCTTATGATTTGTGAGCTCTGAGAACTCCCAAAAGACTTCATCTCAGGATTGCTTCTTGCAGCTGTTATACCCTTTTCTATCACTATTGCATAGTCTCGTGATTCCTGGGCATTAGCCAACCCCATTGGGCAAATTTCCTGTAGATCAACACAAAAATAAGCTTTCGTGAATTTATGCTGTTTAGGTTAATTAATTGTTTTTTATAGAATTCCTTATTTCATTCAAATAATTTTAGAAAGTTTTAAGAAATGATTTTAGTTTTTTCATCAGAAAAATATAATAAAATTAGAAACAAGAATAGAATATGCCGACTACTCATAAAATAGTAAGTAAATGATGCATTGTAAGGAAAATTATGAGATTTCACAACTACATTAAAAAGAGAAATAGGTTTGGGACAAATCTTTGATCAAGGAAAAGCATTCATTCTAGGTCGGGTCCAAGGATGAAGCCACAAGTGTGCACTATGATAAAGTGAGGGCATATGAAATTGTTGCTTTGAACTCATAATGAAATGCTGCTTTGAACTTAATATCAACATTCTCTGTAACTCCGCTTTAATGTAACA
The DNA here is from genome assembly GCF_011762505.2 of Arvicanthis niloticus. NCBI lineage: Eukaryota > Metazoa > Chordata > Mammalia > Rodentia > Muridae > Arvicanthis > Arvicanthis niloticus. The sequence continues at coordinate 41,610,313 of NC_047666.1, forward strand.
TTTTATCTATGAGGTACTTCTCTAAAGAACTTTTGTCTAAGAAGGTATACAAAAGCCAGAGAGACGGAATAAGATGTGGCATCTGGGGCTCAGCCCTATCCACCCATGAATGTATATGTGTGGCTTAGGGTAGCTCTGCCCTTTCCACCAAATGTATTTATGTATGTGTCTGTTTGCATAAACATTCGTGTGTAGGCATATGTGTATATATGTAAGTATGCAAGAGCACTTGTGGAGTTAATGAGACAGATGGTTGGCCCTGATCAGAATGTATGTGTGTGTGTGTGTGTGTGTGTGTGTGTGTGTGTGTGTGTGTGTATGTGTGTTTGTAGGATGTATGTGTTTTTTGTTTCTACTCATTTTTTCCTAGTACATGAAGAGTTAACAAGTCCAAGCCTCTTACATGGCCAGAGAGAGGGGTCTTTGGGCCAGAGAGATGGGAACCCTAACAAGTAAGCTTTCTTTTGTTCCTAATCCCCTGATGCTAACAGAAAGCCAACAGCTTTTGGCTTTAGACTAGCAAAGAGTTATAGCCAGAAGAACTGTCAAAGATAAATAAACTTTAGCCTTACCACTGACTCTATACCCTATTGCTAAATTTTCTCAGGGCTTTTTCATGCTGGACTGGACTCTGGCATCTAGTGTATTACACAGAATAAATGACCCTAGTTCTCCACACCTAGACCTTCAAACCTAGGGATAGGTCATTAGACATAGCAGAGGGACTCTGCAGATGTAAGTAACATGATGCATTGAGATGGGAAGATCTTCCTGGATTATCTGAGTGGGTAAAAGAAATGCAGGGAAGTGATAGGGGCCCCTCTCCATCTTCAAAGGAATAGCAAAAATACATTTCTGCCTTTATCTTGGTAGTTAGCCCATCAAACTGATAACTTGATTTTGGACTTTTAGATGTCTACATTAAGATTTCAGAATCTTGTCACTGCAGCATGTGGGCAGCTATACACCTGGCCTCGGGACTGTGATAAAGACATGCTGTTAAGGGCATTGCAGGGAACCTAGCATGGCCAATGCAATCAATTACCAGGAACTTTCGAAGGACAGACACACAGGAAGGACAGAGAAATTGGGTTGACTAATGAGCAGAAGTCCGAGGGAAATGATACCTTACTGGAAGCCAAGAGCCAAGGAATATAGGCATCTACTGGCAGCTGCCAAAAGCAAGGGCAATGAAGGGATGGCCAAGATTCTGGGAAAGAATTCAGCACAGGGAACTTCCAATACCTTGATGTCAATCTCAGAAATTTTCTGTTTAACTTTAATGTGCAATAAATGCATGTTGGTTTTAAGCAACATGCTTTGGATCAACTAAAACTGCTAAATCCAATAACTGCTACAATAGAAAACCGACATAAATGGTAACAGTCAACAACAAATAAATATTTACAGTGTTTCCTGGATTTACTACTGTAGTAAACATAAAATATCCTGACAAAAATAAAAAGCAATTTAGGGAAGAAAGGGTTTCTTTTAGTATATACACTGGAACAGTGTATAGTCCATCATTGTAGAAGTCAAGGCAGGATCTTCAAGAAGCAGCTGGTCATAGTCACAGTCAAGGGCAGAGAGAATGTGTGCACACTCACCAGTGTGGTTGCCTCTCTACATGTAAAAAGTCCAGAACCCCAAACCAATGGAACAGTGCTGCCACAATGGGCAGAAGCCCCACCTTGGTTAAAGTAACCAAAAGAATTCCCACCAAAATGCTCAGGGCCCAAACCACCTATAAAACATCTTAATGAGACTCTCTTCCTGGGTGTCTCTAGATTATGAAAAGCTACCAATTAAAAGCTAACATCACATAATGCTAGTTATTTCCAATAAAATATCCCAAATAATAAAATTGAAATGAGATTATATAAAATTGGATTTAGAGAGCCAAAAGAGCAGCTCATGTTTCAAATAATACAATTTCAAAGATCCATATATGAGGAAATAAATGGAACATTCCAAACTAGAAAAGCAACTACAATTCTCGAAGTCTTTTACAACCACCTAGACTTTTAATGATTTAGAGAAAGGATGCATGCACATCTACATGTGATAGGGCTTGCAGTGTCATAAGAAGTAAGTAGAAATCTGCACCATTCACAGTGTATATAGACCCTTTTTCTTAGAGGAAATATCTGGATCGAGGTTTGTTAGCATCTGCACGTCTATCTTAAAATTTATAAGTCACAGGACTTACTTAAAATATTTGAGAATTATATGATTTATTACATCCTGGATAAAGTAAAATGACATCTACTACAGTACTATGAGAGTTTACTTATAAAAATCTCCATTGGCAATAAATGTTAATTGGATATAGAAATGCCAAACACATATCATTTATGCATCCTTTTATGTACAACAATAAATAAAAGCTATGATATAAATTCTAATTTCAGGCTCCAACAAGCTAGACTTTACAAAATATTTAGAACATTTTATGGAAATCATAAATGCCCTATAGTTAAGTAACTTTGTCACTCGGCTTTATATTAGCAATGCTATAATAGTATTATTAATAATAGTAAATATTTTTTTTAATTGGAGAGCTAAGAGTGTCTAACAATCACAGCAATAAATAAAGAAAATGAAGGCTTGAAATTCTGCTTTTTGAAGAGCAGTCCATGATGGATGATGTCACTTTGGCATCCACATTCCTTCCCTGGTCACTGAAGTGTACAACCAGTCAATTTAACATGAAATACACTACTCTGGTGTTTACCTGGAGAAATATTAATGTGCATACTACTGGCATTTGACGGTTTGTTTCTAGTTCTACTACGAAATTCTATTATGAAGGAGATTTAATTCTAAGCCCAGGCATTTTGTAGAGAAAACTCTGTTAAACAAAACTGCAGTTAGGCAAAAATTGTCAAAAGAACTTGAGCCATTTTCTGCAGTGGCAACTGGGAAAATCTGACCTATTTTTAAGATGAGACATATTTAAAAGTTCAGGAAGGCTCCCTTGATGTCATTCAAGATTTTATCAGTAATTCACACAATTGAAAAGAGAATTCTCCTGTGAGGCTTACAGGTGAAACTACTTGGCTGACTGTCTGGGATACATTGTACACCCCACCATCTAAAACAAGGTTTAAAAGAAAAACAAAAAAAGGTCAATGTTAGGCACTGGTATGAGGTATCTAAGGCACTCCCAACATTTCAGGGGGCTTTCATTCAAAAGCAGTTTTGTAAATTGTTGAAGATGATATTATACAGCAGTTTCACTTGATAGATCACAAATATCTACTGAATCCTTTCTGACTTTGACCACTAACTTGTGAGGTTTCTAAGAATTGTGTTAAAACCTGAAATTATGATGTGCTCAGCTCAGGCTAGCCCCAGGTTGACTGTTGGGATACTATGCATACTATTCATGCTTGCTTGGAAATGGAACATTTTGGAGAAATCTCTCTCCTCTCTGTGTCTGTCTCTTCTCTGTCTCTCTGTCTCTCTGTCTCTCTCACTCTCTCTCTCTCTCTCTCTCTCTCTCTCTCTCTCTCTCTCTCACACACACACACACACACACACACACAACACACACATTCACACACATACACTTTTGTCAGAATCTCTATTTAGGCCACCAGAGAAGAGGTAAGTAGCTGTGACAGAGAGTAAAATATACTTACCTGTCTCTTTGAGTGTTTCCTAAAGATCAAGATCAAGTTCTATGAGTTTGAAAGTGCTTGACTGCCCTGTTTTATGTGTTCACATTTTTGTCTTTGTAGGGTAATCATGTTGTCCTAACCCCCTAGTGAGTTTTCACAAAACTTATTTTTCCCCTAAACACTCCATCTTGCACAGATTTTGTCTCTGAATTGCTTTACTTGATAGCTTAGTAGCATATATGTGTCTTTTTCCTTGAGTAGCCAGTGCTGATAGAGAATGTTGTTCATGTTCTGAGAATACTTCCATCACAGCCTCCTCTATTCTCTTTGAGGCACTGTAGTGACTTCTGAGGTTATCAATATCTCCCACTATTCTCTCACTTTACACAGTCCATTATTACTTATTAATTTTCAACATGTATGAGACCAAACATGACAGAGTGTTGTTGTTGCTAATACTGCTGTTGTTCTTATTGTTGTTGTTTGTGTTCCTCTTCTTCCTCCTCTTCTTCTTCCTCCTCCTCCTTTCTTTATGTCAGCTGCCACATCTTTTCTCTGGGACAGTTGTTATTACCATTGATATGGTCATGGTGTTCCTGTCTCTCTTTGTTCTGTATGTTCTCTGTATAGACTTTCTTGGAAACCTGCCGAGGTCAATGTGTGTTGCTTTTTGAAATACACATTCCTTTTCTCATGTTATTTTTAACAGACTTCCCTGTCCAACTACCCTTTCAGGGTGTTTACACTGGGTTGAGATCTAAGACACAGGGGTAAAAGTTGGAACCATATTTAGTGGCTATCAGACTGTCCATCTGTGTCTTTTAGTGTCCAAGGAGATGTAACAAACCCATTGCAATCCATCCTCCCACAAGCATGCTAAAAGCATGGCATTGCTCAAGATATACATTTACATTTCCACAGGGGATAAATGCAGCTAAAAATGGAGAATTGTGAAATTCATGCATATATAACAAGTTGTTAAGGCTACAGATACAATTTTCAAGTACAGTAACCCCAGTTTGCATGGAAGGGGACATCCAGTTATAATAATTGAGACTAGAATAAAGAACTTAAGAATAGCAGCTAGAAGATCTGTAGTCTTTTCTCATCACTGTGTAAGAAATACTTGGTTAAATCAACTCAAGGGAGGAAAATTTCTTTTGGCTCACCATATTAAGTACTGTCATGGCAAAGAAGCCATGAGAACAGGAGTGTGAAGCAGGAGGTTACATCCTGAAGTACAGCCAGAAAGTGGGGACAGAGGAATGATTGACTTCATCTGGCTTTTGGATACCAGTTCAACTGAGCTACCCATTTTCATGGTAGGTCTTCTGCCTCCAATCATTTCTAGAGAGATGTTGCAGAAACCAATCATGTTGATACGTAACCATGACAGTATATAGGACAGAAAACGCCTTCTTTTCTCTCTCCACACTTTTATTATGTAGGAGTTCAAAGACCCTGAAGACATGTCAGAAAGCAATTTTAAGATTAGTTCCAAACTAATGCAGGAGATTAGACATTTCATAAGCAAAGCCTTCCCATACAGCTAAAATTTGATACCACATGCTTGTTGGTATGCAGACCTTATATATCTGCCAAAGTGCTGTGTCTCTGGAGTCTGACTTTCCTCATCACTCACAGTAACTAGTGGACTATTCTTAAGGGTTCAGTGTTGGTAAATAGCATTTTCCTTTTAAGTATAGTCTAAGAGATATAAAGAACCTTACAGCTCACGGGAGTGCTAATTGGAGCCAATTATATTTTGATTGACCTACCTTGCTATTAAAATGATATGCAAAATTTACACTGCCCTTGCAAAATGGAAATTTTCTTCAGAACAAACTAACTACGGGAAGCCTTGCCTTTAATGAATCCGAAGGTGGTGCTTTTGGGTTATAATTCCCACATCAGCTCTAAGAGGCTAATTCCAGAGAGGGGCTTTGCAGGGCTGCAAAGGATACAAAAGAACCCTAGACTCATGAAAAGGTGCAATCAAATAGCTGAAATAATTAAAGGCCAAGGAAAAGCATCACAAAAATGCAGCCCATTTCTCATTAGGTCTGATTTTTCATTTATGAAAGTTTAAACTCCCTTTTTAAAGAATGTCATGTGAGCATAATTGCTCTCTTTATGTGCCTGGGCTTTTAAACCAAATTAAAGTGTCCATTTTCAATGGTAAGTAGAAATGAGATCATCAGAAAGAGATGAAGCTACTCTACTGTATCATAAGTTTCTTGTTTTTTCTATCTTTAGTGTGTGTGTGTGTGCGTGTGCATGTGTGTGTGTGTGTGTGTTTGTACATGCCTGAATAGGTTTCCATTTTGTTCATCAAGACTGGGACTTTCAAACCCATAGTGCAGTAGTATATCTAGCCATCTTGCTCTGGGGATCCATTGTCTCTGCCTTCAGAGCACTAGAAAGACAAGCCTGCCATATACTTCTGGTACTTGCAGGGATGCTGTGAATCTGAAATTGGACCCTGTGTTTCCATGGAGTCTTTTTTAACTGAGCCATGTCCTTGGTAATAATATGTAACTCTCTAGGCAGCTGGACAAATTCATGAAATGTAATCCCTCCTTCTCTGTGTGCCCGTTTCTCTGTCTCTCTCTTCCCCTCTCTCTTACACACACACACACACACACACACACACACACACACGTGTAGTTTGAATATGCTTGACCCAGGGAGTGGTACTATTGGGAGCCATGGCCTTGTTGGAGTAGGTGTGGCCTTGTTGTCAGAAGTATGTCACTGTGGGAATGGGCTTTGAGACCTTCCCTCTAGCTGACTGAAAGATGGTAGTCTTCTTCTGCTTGCCTTCAAAACAATATGTAGAATTCTCAGCTCCTTCTCTAGTACTATGTCTGGCCTGATGCTGCCATGCTTCCTGGTATGATGATAATGGACTGAACCTCTAAACCTGTAAGCCAGCCCCAATAAAATGTCCCTTATAAGAGTTGCCTTGGGTCATGGTGTTTTTTCACAGTAATAGAAACCTAAGACCCACAGACACAGACACACAGACATACAGACAGAGACATAGACACAGACACACAAACTCACACCAGCTGATGTTCTTTGCCTCAGTAGCACATCAAATCTTTCAATTACACCTTATACCATTGACCTGACTTTTTTTAATGACAAGATAAACTAAAAAGAGACAGCTCCGTTATAAATTGTGTAATGAATATGGCAAAAAACCCTACCTGATTATAATATTTGATTAAATATTATGCTTGATTAGCAAATAAATGTAGAAACAAAAATAATTTCTCCAGATATTCATAATTAACACTAATTTCCACCCACCATTCTAGTCAGGTGGTGTTCTCACTGGATTCCAGTTTCTATGGTCCCAAAGGACACTTTGGAATTCAAAAGGGCTGCCTGCTCAAACTCGTATTTACACATGAGTTTGCAAGCTTTAAGAAAAGTGATAGGGAAAAAAAAGTTGGGAAAACAGAATATCTCAAGTTCTCTCTTGTCATGCTATGTAATAAATACATTCAGCTTCACTATCTTCCCAAACTTCTATTTTTCTAGAAAAGCAGATATGTGAAATCTAAATGAAACATCTATCACTCCATTACCCTGAAGAGAAGGCTTTTAAGGCCAGAAAAAATGCAATAGCTTTTTCTATGATTTTAATAATTCAGCTAAAAGAAAGCAAGCTTCACTGAGGTTAGAAGTGCATGAAGAGCTACAGCGAAACTACTCATAATGGAATTTCACTTAAAAATTTTATTTTCTCACAATTAAACTCTTATGGAGACTACTTTTTGAAATTTAATTGTCAAATAACAATTATAGATTTTAAATCATATAAAGTTTAAGTTTTAATATTTGCAGATAATTGTCATATTTATTGGATCAAGCCAATATCCATTAGCTCACACACTTATTGTTGTGTGATCAACCTTTAAAACTCTACTCACTAACTGTCAATTTTAAATTACAAAAATAATTATTAACTATGCAGTCATTAAAATTCCATTCCTGTTTCTACATGAAACTTTCACAGTAATTGATCAGTATCTCCTCATTTTACTGATGTGAATCTGGTAACTGTCTTCTGTGTTACCATGCTTTCATTTTTATAGAATCTGAATGTAATTGCATAACGTAACAAACAAGGGATACTTCGGGTAAAGCTTAACAAAAATAATTATAATAAAACAATCTTTTAATGTCCATATTCTGTCCTAAAGACTCTTCCAAAATGGTGTCTGTTTATATTACTCTACTCTATTTTATTGCCTCAAAGTAGTTTTATTGATTTTTCAGAGTCTGTCCTGTTTCTTTTATTAGAATAGTTGTATACAGAAATGTCTGAAGGCGGGAGCAGTTAGTCCCATAAAATTTCTTTATTTTATTAAAACTATTCATTGATGGTATAATTAAAACATCTATCTATCTATCTATCTATCTATCTATCTATCTACCTATCTATCTATCTTCATCTCTCCTTCGCTCCCTCTTATATTGACATACACAGAGATAGATAGACAGGTAGAGCAAGAAAAAAATTTATGTATATATATACATATATACATATATGTGTATATATGTGTGTGTATGATGTATATGCATATGTATATGATGTATATGTGTATGTGTATGTATATATGGGGAACATGTGTTTCTGTAAGTGAAGAAGCCTTAAGGAAACATCAGATCACTTGGAGTTGCTATTACAGACATTTGTAGATATCCAGCTTGCTAAATGAATGCTGAGATCTGAACCCTGGTTCTCATGATTACAAAGCAAAGGGTCTTAAATACTAAGCCCTAATTTTTGGTATAGCTCTACCAATTATGATTATTAATATGTTCATGTTTTATCATTCAGTCTAAGTATTTACTAACTCATGATTTAAGTAACAAATGTATACTATATTGGCCAATAAAGGTAGATTATAAGGACCAATGGCATGTTAATGTAAACTATGTCAAGGTGTCTCTTTAATTAATATAGTCTATAAATCTAGTGCTTCAGTGTTATGCTGATCTCAGTTATTGTAAATCCTTTTTGAGTTACTGTCTTTTATCCTTTTTTTCATTTTTAACTTCTTTTTTTGTAAATAAAATTTCCATTAATTTATTTATTTATTAACTTTACATCCCAATTGCAGCCATCCTGTTTTCTCAGTCCACCTCTCTCATGAACCCTCCTCTACCCCTCCCCTTCACTTCTGAGTAGAGAGAGATCCTCCCTGGGTACCAACCTATTCTGCTGCCTCAAGTCATTGGCAAGACTATGCACATCCTCTCCCACTGAGGCCAGACAAGGCAGACCAGTTAGAGGAACAGGATTCATAGGTCGGAGCAGAATCAGGGTAAGTCTCTGCTTCAATTGTCAGGGGACCCACATGAAGGCCAAGTTTCACATCTGCTACATATGTGTGGGGGGACTAGGGTTCAGCCCTTGTATGCTCTTTGGTTAGTGGTTCTCTGGGAGCCACTAAGGGTCCAGGCTAGTTGACTCTGATGGTCTTCTTATGGAGTCTCTATCCACTTCATGTTCCTCTATCCTTCCCCCAACTCCTTTACAAGACTTCCTGAACTTGATTTAATGTTTGGCTTTGGGTCTCTGCATTTATTTCTATCAGCTGCTGGGTGGAGCCTCTCAGAGGACAGTTATAGTAGGTTGCAGTCTGTGAATAGAGGCTGACTGTGAACCTGCACTAAATCCTATGCAGGGAACACCTCCCAATATGAAGGCACCTGTCATAAAGACCCTGAGCACCCTGTCTGTATCTGCCCTACTGGATGGGCTGGAAGTTTCTGTGAGACAGATCACAAAGAGTAGGCTTCCAGCCCTTGCCACAATGGGGCTGTGTGCCAGGTTGGAATCAATGGCCATTCCTGCTTCTGTGTGCCTAGAAGGCAAGGCATGCATTGTTACACTGAAGTACATGTAAGTGTTTCTTTTCATTTGTAAGAGGACAACTTTTCTAATCTGACCAGTGCTCTAATATACAAGATTCAGTGCATTATGGCTTCATTGGGATTTTCAAATTTTTAGAATCAGAACCAATGAGGTAGGTGGAGCCAAAAACATGGGGGAAATGTCTTTTTTCAACTAAAAGTTGAATTATGCTAACTGAAAAGTCTAATTAAACTTAAAATCATCAGTTGAACATCTTTCATTTCAGGTAGAACTGTTGCAAATCTCTCTTCACAGCACTCAAATGGTCAAAGGGGACTGGCATTTAAATTCATCCAATTATTTATTATAATCTAAGAATGATGAAATTTTTTTTGAGTTACTCTTAACACGTAGTAAGGTTTAAGTTTACTAATTCAATTAAAATTCTTTTCATCTTTCCTAAAAGACACCACTTGAAATAGAAGTTCTAAATACATAGCTTCTCTCTTTTTCTTACCCCTGCTCTGGTTCCAAATATATTTACCTGAAAGAAAATTTAAAAACTCCATGGAACCACCTGCTTCCTCCTTCAGACTTTCTGTATAAGGAGACTCTAATAAAAGAAACAGGCCTGACTGTTGGAAGAAGAAAACAGCAGTCCTGTGAGTATTCTTTGACCAGCAAGATGAAACATTTTCCCTTCCAGTAACAAATATGTAGATTTGCAGTGGAGAAGCATTACATTCCTCCTTGATCAAAGCCATGTATAAACTTACCTAGGAATTCTAATCTGTTTGACATAAGTGTTCATTGATTCTCCTTCAACTGCAAGGAGTCTGTACTTTATACTACCAACGGCTAATTTACCACAACATCATTAATTTATTCTCCCTATCTCTATTGTATTTTTATATCCCAAATAATCATCTAGGAAGCAGGTTGTTGATTTCCTTATTTGTGCTGATGATAAATCACATAGTACTCTGTTTTCATTAATATCATCTCAGCTAACATAAGCTTTTTTCTACCCTGTGACATCATGGCGGCATGAACATGTTCTAGGTAAAAACTGCACCTGTGTCAGTTCCCTTGTGAGCTTCTTTCTTCAAGCAATATGTTGTGTCAGACTATGACAATGACTAAAGTGCTCATACTTGATTTGGTCTGTGTTTTATTTCAACAGTGTAACTCATGGGCAATTTCTGAGTATGTTTATATATTTCTTTCTCTTTATTGATAATTCAACTAGCTGACCTATGGTCACCATGTGATGAAAAGCCTTCCTGGTTTCCACTTGCATTAAGTCATGGAATATTTGAAGCACCAGGTTTTATATCAAATGACCTCATAGCTCTACTGTATTTGCTGTGCATAGACACTTATCATCATTGAACTCAGACAGGAATAGATTTCACAGCTTCTCTTTAGAGCAATTAAAAATTTGAATTCAGGAATCTTTGCTTGCACCAGTTGTTCTGAGGAGATGGAAGACAAGACAGTGGAAAGAGCCTTTGCAATTGCAAGCTGGTAATTAAATCCCACCTGTCTAGATATCCTTCAATGATGTTCTGTAGTTGGAATTTCAGTCTAGATTCATTTTGATCCCTTATACATAAGGATATGAAGCAGTGTTTCCATATCACATAAGAAAAGATGACAATATAGGATAACACAAGTTCAGAAAGTTCAAAATACTGTTAAATATAGATCAATGCTTGCTTTCCTACCCTTCTTCTTTTTATTGTAAGGACAAATTGAAACATGTTTTCTATGGCAGCTTTGAATGAAGCAGACAGTCTTGCTTTAGAATCAGAGAATTTAATGTTTAGGAGTGAGTTTGTGTTCTAGATATAAACTTTGGTGAATTCATTTACTTCCTCTGACCCTAGCGTTTATTCCTACTTCAAAAATACAAAGACTACAGGTTTAATTACTCACCCATAGGACATGGTTGAATGAATATACTATGGGGAGTGGACTAACTTGATGCCTCTTGTAGTTGGTGGATGGTTTAAATTGGATCATGTAGAACATATAAGGTATTGGTGTTTTCAGGGTGTTAACTATAACAAAAATAGCTAGCACATGCATCCCTTTAAAAAGAAAACAGTCATACCCTGGGGAAATCATGTAATTAGTTTTCTCCCAAAACCAAAACAACAAAAAAGTAGGGCTAAAGGTGAAGCTCAGGGGTAGAGCAACTAGCAGAAACATCAACATAAAAGAGAATAAGTAAGTATTCTTCCTCAGTGTGGGCTACACAGTGACCTTAGAGATTTATAAACATTAACTTACTTATTACATATTTTGTAGATGCAGCAGCTAAGGCCATTCATGAAGTAGCCCACCATTCTACCTAAAATGATTTGTGTTTTAGAACCAGAGAAGTGGCTCAGTAGACAGTGACACTTATGTCACTCAAGCTTGACCACCTGAATTCAATCCTCAGAACATATGTATATGCAAAAAGAAATCCACTCGCTAAGAATGTCCTCTGAACTCTCCATACACTGTACCATGTATGTATCCTCAAATTCTCCTCTTCTTTCCCCTCTATTTCCTTCTCTCTTTTACATACATGCATACTGCTAATAAAGAATAAATAAATTTAAAATTTCAAAGATTAAGAAAGACTTGAAGCTTGGACGGATGAGTGATAGTGTACACTGTTCTTAGGGTTGCTGCTCTATGCAGCTACTCAACCTTGTGAGTAAAACCAAAATGTATTGTCAAGGTTTAGTCTGTTGTTATATATGTAATGCTAATTCTGTCTGAGCATAAAAGTGAATTCTCATGATTACAGGCTTTTGTTGTGCAAACCTTGTTCCTTTATTTAAAACTATTGGTCATATAAAACTGGCCACTTACTGGAGGAATTAGAGGTAGGTAGCTTTGAGTGACCTGGTTGGTGGAGAGAGAAAAAAAGAGGAAAGAAAGGATTGGAAAGAGGAGGAAGCTGCCATGAGAGGAGAGGAACCATGTGCACATGGCCAGAAAAAAACTGCAAGTATCTGAGGTACACCAATGGGGAGGTAGCCAGGCCAGAAGTTAGATGAGTAGATTAGCGGTGATGCCTCAGTAATTATCAAGGCCAAATAAAATAACCATAGTCTTAGTCTCATTTATTTGTAAACTAGTCTGGGATAAGCTTAAATTGGTTGTACTATAAAACAGTGACATCTAAAATCAATTCATGCATTCAATAGGATCAGGAACAACTAGCATTTAAGACCTCATATCTTAGCAAACTTTCAAAGAAGTTTCACGTTTTATTTAAAAAAAAAAATCTAGTGGGGTGTAAAAAACATAGATATTAGACACATAAAACCCAAACAAACATAAAAGGAAGAAAAAAAGTAAAATTCTATGTGTAGGATTTAACTCCAGATGCTGCTAACACACTCTGTAAGCCAAGAAAAGTAGTCTCCAGTCTGTGCCTCTTTTCTTGTTTGGAAAATGAAGACAATTATAATACACAGTAGCACAAGCTCTTTCTCTGACTATATTAGAAACTACAGTTTTTCCTCTGTGTCTGTGGCTAATTGCTTCTAGGATCCCCATGGATACCAAAATCTACAGACAATACGGTAGAGTTGCAATCTACCCAGACCCTCCTACTCCATTTAAACAATCTTTAAGTTACTTAAAGTACATAATACCATGCAAATACTCTGTAAATAGTTACTGTATTGTACAGGTAGTCATTGGCTTGAGATGAGACTGTGTTCTGATGAATTCATTACAAACTAGAGATGTCATTTACTGAAAATGCATTTATTGCAGCTAGCCATCCAAATACCACTAATTAGTAACATAGTACACTACAGTCTTTACTGTTTCTCTCATAATTGAGTGGCTGGATAAGATTTATGGTTGGCTCCCACTGCCCAGCATTGAGAAAGTGATGGCTGCCTAATGTTTCAGCACATTAGTCAAGGGCAAAAATCAAAATTTGAGGTCTAGATTTCACTGAATAAGTGTAGCTTTCAAACAAACCATGGTAGTTGGAAACTCCCATGGAAAGGAGTATGCCAAGTCTGATGAGGGAGTATAAGAAAAATAATCTGCCTGTAAATGGTCAATATAGACACATTTCTTATAGAATCTTTTTGATACATGGTGGGTTCAGTCAATGGATATGAGCCCTTGGATGCAGAGAGATGATGGTCCAGGGAAAGTACATACAAGTCAGCATGATAGAATGTACATTCAATAAATGTAGTTAGGATTATTGTCTTCCGTTTGTTACCATCTTGTTTAACTGTCCTTGGTAGAGATATTACACAGAACTCAAACATTCACAATAGATTTTTATGTAAAAAGCTGAGTGCTGGAGCTAAATAACCCAAACCACAGCATCCCATCTTTCTCTGAGCCAAAGACTAAAGGGCAGGCAAGCCAAGGAGCAAAGCCAACAAGCTTCTGATGATGCTAGTCAACAAGGAGTCTCTGCTTTGTTGACAGTAAGAAACCAGCAAGAGATAGTACATGGTGCCTGAGCCCTGTGGTCAACCTAGTTGAATAATAGGAGCTATTTCCCAAGAAGGTTCTGGAAGAGACAATGTGCTAAACACTATCATGTGTATAGTTCTTTATAGGCATGTAAGACTTGTAAGAAATCACAGGAAGGGTAAATCAGCATCAAAACAAACAAATGAATATATATTTATGGTTGAAATAAAATAAAAGTATATGTAGAAAAACAAAATAAAACCTTATTTGTGAAATCATGTAAGCCAATCAAAATTTACTAGAAAAAAAATTACTTGGTCTTCTCAGAATAGAAAGTGAACAAAGCTGAACTCTGCCTGTGGCTGTTAAATTAACAGGATGGCGTGACAAGCACCAGCAAGGCAGAGGTTCACAGTGCAGGTGGTAGTGGGGAGCTGGGGAGATGGCCTGTGGCTCTCAGTGCTGCAGTGAAAGCTAGTGATGATCCAGAGATCTATTTCTATCTTGCTTTTGGAAATATTTCCAAATGGGAATAACTGTGTCTGAATGTCAGATGGCTGTCTCTAATCTTCAGAGAAACACATCACACCTCTCTGAAGACAGGGGAAGACTGTTTTGCCTTTCAAACCAGAACAGCTGTTCTTGAAATGTTCGCCTCCACACTATTGTCTTTGAGTGGGATTCAGATAACAAGTGAAAATGAGTAAAAAGGCCCCAACTCCACTTAACTTTAGAACTGTGATAATGACATATGAAGCAGGGCAGGAAAATGAAATTTAATTTGTGTTTGACATTCTAATGTCACACATAGAAAATGAGACCTAGGTAATTTAAAATGGCCTTCCCTTTCCTTCAGATTGATGAATTCTCATCCTGGAGTTGAATAAGCTATAGGCAATTAATGTCTACCAAAAAAGAGAGAATCAGTCTTCCCCAGGACAAGGTCTTAATAGATTATTCAGTTTCTAGTGGTAAGGACTAAACACACACACACACACACACACACACACACACACACACACAGCAATAATTATTAGAGAAAAGTAGGTCAGGTCATGAAGTTGAAAAAGACAGTAGGGAAATACTGGAAGAAGGGGTCAGGGATAGAGTGTGGGGTGAAAAAAACCCCATAAATATAGTATATATGTGTGGAATTCTCAAAAAAATGTTTTAAACTAAAGAAAGTTTAAAGATGTATTATCTGTTATTTGCCAATAACCCTTCTGGTTGAAGAGAGAGATTTTTTTCACAGCCAAACAGCTCATATCAGTGCTAGTGGACTACTGATTAAAGCAGATCCATTGGGGCTGGGGATACGATTCTGTGGGAAAGAACACCTGCTATGAAAGCAAGATGACATGAGTTAAAGTCCCCAGCAGTCACATGAAAGCTATGTGAGTCTGGTTCGTACATGTAAGCCCAGTGAGTGGAGGGAGGTAGGTCTTGCTGGAGAGCTAGTACAGGCAAAAAAGTGGACTTCAGTTTCAGCGAGAATGTGTTTCCAAAACTAATGTGGAGGGTAATAAGGGAATCCACTGAATGTCTAGCTTTGGCTTCTGAATGATCAGACACAGTTGCACATACCTTCATGAATACATGCACATACATCATGAGTTCATGCATGTACACCCACTCCTGTGTGCTCACATGTTTATGTGTGCACACATAGTTTTCACTCATTAAAATTGTCTTCTTTGGAGTTGAAGTTTTTGTGGGTGAGTTGATGCCCCTCTTCTTCTTCTGGAAGGCCTGCCTTGCTATAGGAGGTGGCCATTTGAGTTTCTAATTCCCCTCTGTAAGGAATCATATCTAGGGTTACCCACATAGACTTGCTTATCCTACCCCTTCCTCTTGTCCTAGAACTCCAGGAGACCCAGAGATGCCCCCTCACTAATTTCCATTCTCACTCCCAGCCCTCTCTATAGAGGGAGCAGAGACTAAGAGAATAGCCAACCAATGAGACCCATCCAGTATGAGAGAGCCAACCCTATTAATGATACTATTAATGATACTCTGCTATGTTTGAAGACAGAAACCTAGTTTAACTCTCTCTTGAGAGGCTTAATCCAAAAGAGGTTGCAAGAAAATATAGAGACCCATGGCCAAACATCAGGCAGAGCTCAGGGAGTCTTATGGAAGAGTAGGGTATAGAAGTGAACAAGTTGGAAGGGTCAAGGACAACATAAAAGACAACTGCGCCAACTGTCCTGGGACCATGCAGGATCACAGAGTCTGGGCTGCAAACCAGGGAGCATGGATGAGCTGGACCTAGGCCCCTACACATTTGTAACAAACACACAGCTTGGTCTCATTCTCTGTTCCCTGTCATTTGATCCCCTTGCTCCTATAGGGACTTCTTGGTTGGGCCTCAGTGAGAGAGACTGTGCCTAGTCTTGCTGGAAATACATGTCCACTGTGAGATGGTACCCAAGGGGGATCTCCCCTAGTCTGAGGAGAAGGAGAGGGAGCAATAAGGTGAGGGATTTGTAAGGGTGGAACTAGGAGGAGAGGAGGGAGAATGACTGTGATCAGGATGTAAAGTGAATAAAAAATAATTATTGGGAAAATTTTTCTTATTTCTCAAAAGGTTGGCACATATTAGTTGGTTCAAAAATGATTCAGTTTGATGACTTTAAAAGTCATCATTACATTTATATCAAAGTATATATTACAAGTACTCACTGAGACCCTAATGTTAAACTTTGTTGTGCATTTAAAACATTTAAGACATATCAATCAATTAATTTTTTGATGGAACAAACTAAGTGCATAGCTGTCAAATCACTGTTAGTGTTGTATTTTTAAATCAGTCTAAAACTAAATGTAAGGGAGTTCATATTATATAAATATATAAAGTTTTTATAATTATTAAAAAAGGAAAAGATAGATATAAAAATAGCAGTTAAGATCCAAATTTATATTTACAAAAGATTTAACAATAGGAATTCGACAAAACACATTAATTTCTTTGACAATCATTCTTGACAAATTAACTCAAATTATTCTAAGGGTTAGACAAAATAATATTTGAATCCACAATATATCCAACCCTTTTTTTTTGCTTCATAGATTCATAGGAAACCACACGCAACAGCCTACAGGCATACAGGCAAAAGAAAAATCAACTAGCCTTTTAAACCTTCAACAAAGAAATCACCAGTAGTCCACACAGCAGGAAAGCCTGGATCAAATCAGAGAACCAGGGTTCGATGCATATTTGAGACAGCTAGTTCACTAGGTTTTCTTTTTCCCATCTTTTCTGTTAGTCCTCACATTTTGAGTTAATTATTGACGCTCATTCCTGCTGTTCTCTGTATTAGAGATCAATATATCTGCTCTTGGCATGTGTCCTACACGACTGATTAATTTTTCAGTGTGGATTCACACTGGCAATAGCTTCCACTGACTTTGAGTCCAAATTACTGAGAGGAGAAATTGAAGTGAATACTTAAAATGAAATTTAATTATTAGAAATCACTGACCTTTATCGCTCAGATACTACATGTGTTACTAGGCATTTATGGGCAAACTTTATGGAATAACATCAGCTTTTAGATTTGTAGAAAGCATTTTGAGATGAAACCATAATGATACTGTCACCAAATTAACAAGTCAGATTAATTGTCGAAGCTATTTTGGTACACCGATAAAATGGGTTTTCTGGTACTGTGGGACAAAAACATATATCTCCTCTTGCTCCTGAAACGATGGGTATCCTCTATCCCCCTGTACCTAATGTTCTATATATGGTATCACTTGAAAACAGTCACACATAGTGGGATTACTTAATGATAGTAGTAGAAACTGTGGCGAGTAATAGTAATTAGTAATAGTTTATTGCCATAACCAGTATATGAAGATAATCAACTTTTTGTAGATGTGGTATTAATACCACTCATGTCTGTTTGTCCATTCACCATCGTATGATGCAGGAAGCACAAAGTCTATTGTATACATTCTACCAATGAGCTCCATACAGGCCAAGCAAGACTGTATAAATGTACATGGAGACAGCACACTTTGAGCCTAGCTTTAAATCTAAGTTGCAGCTCTTAAAATCTGAGTAAGGTCGGTGCTCATTTACTCACACCTGTACTATCCCCTTCCCCCTCATCTGCAAGGCAAAGAGAAATGACAGGACCCGAGATCAAAAATTCCTTATTCTCTCTGAAATCAGTAATGAGCTCCTGAAAGACACAATTCAGATTCCTGAGGAGAAGCACACTGATAATTTGTAGGAGTAAAGATTAAACCTTTAGCTTCCTTTAGATACCTTTCCTTTAAACACATCCCTATTCACATGGCCCTCTCCCATCTCGCGTTGTTAAATGGTATAAAGATTATATTAAATGAGCTTCAAAATGTGCTCTCAGGAGAAGTAAGAAAGAAACCCATTATTCATTAGCCAAGTGATATTCTTAAGGAGACTGACTCTATCAGCTGACTCTCACTTTTAATAGATCCAAAATATTCAAAACTCAGAGTTTTGGACTTGGGTGGAACTAAGGCAGAGAATACAGGCTTTTGTTATAAGGTTCGCCTATACATACAGAGGTGAAATGTTAAACAATTTCTAGCAGCATGCTGTTCTATACATTGCTGAAAGTCTTGTTTTTTCAAGAAAAAAACACATTTCATGACAGAATACTTAGCTATGATTCCACAGTGCTCTGTATCATTTCAACCATGTCTAGGCCTCAGAAACCTTTAACTAGATTGGAGAAGAAAAGGGAAAAAAATAAGAAATAGACATAACCCATTTGGAAGCTACACAACACAGTTTGAAAGATGGGCACTGAATATAGCAAGCTGGAATCACATACAAAAACTTGTTCATTTCCCAGAGGAATGTGCATTGACTTCATCTTAGAAAACAGGCACAGGCCGGCAGGCAAATCAGGTCAACCCTAACACCTCTCCTAGCTGGAGGTAACCACATTCCCTTATGTTCATCACAGATCTATGTAACACTCAACAAACATTTTTCTAATGCTTGTCGTAAATTGATTAATGTAATAATAATAATAATAATAATAATAATAATAATAATAAGCAAAGCTATTAAATAACAATAAACAGTACAGCATTCAGCAGTATTCAGACAGATGAGCTAATATAACTGGGCAATCAGAATTATGACACAAGGTTAATTTGGGTGAAAAGAGTGAATTAAAAGCCATCACATACCCTGAAACTATTTTCTATTCTATTTATTAGTTTCTGTGACATTCTTCTATTTATGAAATTATAATAAGATTCCATTCCTGGCTACGAATATGGGAGATTTATATTACCAGAAGAATTAAACATAGAACAATTTATAATACAAATGAACTGGTTTTAATAACTTTGGGGTTTGGCAGCTCAGTAAATATTCATTGTCAATCAGAGATTTATACTGAAGTCCGGAGACTTGACTGACAGAAAAAGTTCCCCCAAATATCTTATCATTTGTCTAGTCCCACACTTCCTGAGGGTATGTTACATGAAGACACAATATAGTAATAATGTGGACACTATATCACTGTTTGTAATTATAAGATCAGCACTGGGGTACATGGAATCTTATTGGCTTGCTTAGTATTTAACTTAGAGAAAGTTACTAATTCTAAGCTTGTGGCTCAACTGCAAAATGATAAAAATAATTTTCCTTTCCTAAAGGTGTCCTAAAAATACTCTGACCAAGAAACAGAAGGGAAGAAGGTTTTATTTCAGTTCACACTTTGAAATATATAGTCTATCATTGTTAGAACGTCAAGGCAGTAAACAACTGAGTCAGCTAGCAGAAAACTGTGAACACTCCCTGTTGCTCAGTTATCTTTCTGCTTCATAGAGATAGTTCAGCATCCCAGTCACAGAATGGTGCTACCTATGGTAGGGGAGTCTTCCCACTTCAATAAGTGAAATTAATATCACCCCCCACAAGCAATCCCAGAGGACCATCTCCCAAGTGAGTCTAGATCCTGTCAAGCTGATGATTAAGAGTAACCATCATACTGTTCATGGCATGATGAAGAAATATTCATGCAGTAAATAGGTAGTAAATACGTGTATCACAGAAAATAAAATTTGGTGTGTTCAGGATGCCATGGATGTAGACTTGTGGCACATATTAACCTCTCAAAAATGGTTACAAGTTTTATGATTAGGACCCATACTCACATACCTAACGTAAATCAGATACTGTGGTGCATGTATGCTTTAACTCATGAATGTAAGGAAAGACCCTGCAATTAAGGAAGTTAAATTAATTAAGGAAGGGTAAAAGGAAAGAAAACAGGATCAGACAGAATGGGAAGTGGAGGGATGGGGAGTGGGGAGAAAAGACAGACAATCGTGAAAGTGCCAAAGTGGACCTTAAACATCAAGCATTTATTTGAGAGGACTAGGGAGCACTCCCTTAATGGAGGTGGACATGCTGAGGCAAAGGTGGATCACCAGTGAGAGAAGTTGGAAGTGACAAAGCCAGGACACATAGAGACTGGTCAGATCCCTCCATTTTCTGAGTTTTCCTTACCCCTCAATTTCATTTCGTTCAACAAAAGAAATTTTAATAGTCATTAAGTCTTCCATAATATCCTAAAGATGACATGCATGTTTTTTTTTAAAAAAGCTCAATTACAAAAAAGGAACTAATTAGGTATGAGGTAAAGAAAATACTGTGCTACAGATCTAGACAGACAACACTAGAGCTAGCTGTGCACAAGCAAATAGAAGAAAAGATAAAGCAATTCCTCTACCTCAGCATACTGCATTCTAGAGGCTGGAGATAGGTCATTCGTGGGCAAATAAATAAGTATGTATTAATATATCAAATTATAAGTAAAGTTTTGAAGACAATTGTGGAAGGTTGATGAGGCTGGAATTGATTTGTTTTGGATAGCTAGGAACAGGATTCAGTTTGTAACCATTTCCAATAGAGCCTTGTCAATCAAAAGAAGGAAGGCACCATTTTCACAACTTGTTTAATGACTTAGTTGAATGTATTTTGATGAGACTCACGATCTCTTCCTATTCGTCAAAGCTCCAGCATCCTTCCCTGCACAACCCAAATGTGTAACTACTACTTTTACAAAACCTATCAGGTATAATTTGTAATGTCCATGCACTCTTGGATGCATAGCCTTCCAGTGGCATTTGACAGATCTACCAGTAACCACTGTCTGTCTCTCTCCCACTAGATATCAACTGCCAATATCTCCTTAGCTATGTGTGGGTTTTGTGCTCAACTTCACTCTCCATGTTAGGGTTTTTTTTCTACCTTGAATTTAGGCAGGTTGTGTGCATAATGTCACAATCTCAGTGAATTCATACTATCCTACTCTGTGTGGAACACACTGTCTCCAGGACTATCCATCGCCTCTGGCTCTGATAATCCTTTTTTTTTTTAAACCTCATTTTCTACAATTATCTTTGGTTTTGAGAGGAGAGGATATGTCTCTTCTAGGGATGAACACTCCATAGTCTGCTGTTCTCTGCATCTTGACTAGTTGGGGACTCTTGTGCTAATTAACATCTTTACAGAAGAAAGAATGTTCACTGAAGAGAACTGAGTGATTCACTACTCTAGTAGTATAATGATAAGCAATAATAAGTGGATCCAATAGGATGCCTTTTAGCAAATAATAGCAGTAATGCCCATAACCTGTAAAGTTGAAATGTTCTTTGCCCTGATAATGGTGCCAGGAATGTATTTCCTCTTTTGAGGAAAGAAACCTTAACCCAATCAGAAAGTGGCTGGTTACTCCTGTTACATCCATGTCACTACTGAGCAGTGGGAATGTCTCATCAGTCTAGTCATTGCTGTGGCTGTCAGACTTCATAGGTGGTAAGATTAGTAATTACTTTTCTACTTAAGTACTTTGTATAGCACCTTTCAGGGGATATAGAAGCTGTCCAATAGGGATGATGCTTCCATGTGACTATCAGCTTAATTTATCCATGTTCTACTATTCATGTATGTGATGTATTCAACAATTGCATCTTACCATAAGGATCTGGAGGGAAACAAAGGACATTGTCAAATGCCTGTGAATTTTGAAAGTTCATGTGAACTTACTGGCCAAACAAGGCAAAAGTTCATGTGAACTTACTCTACACAAACGAGGCATTCACAATACTCTAAACTCCAGCCAATGGTTTCATTCACCCTAAAAACTTCTTCCCAGTCTTCAAAGTTCATATACAGCCCATTTTACTTCAAGCTACATACAAGCCCACCCAAATAAGGGTATGCACACAAGCTAAAATCATCTAGGAGAATTGTTTCACTAATATCCTTGGTGAAGACCTCTCTCTCATTCCCACTCTGCAACCCCATACTCATTCCTAGGACTGGGATCTTGTAGAACCTACACATTCTGTACTCTACCTCATCCTTCTAGCCTGTTGTGCAGAGGCACCTGAATACACTGAGAGGGAGGAAATAGAGAACCTGGAATCACAGAAGGAACTCCAGCATGCAAAACATAGCTGATACACATACCACAGAGTCTACTTTGTTTTAGACAATTACTCCTGGGCCTATTCTGGAGTGTGGTCAATATATATAGTGACACTCCATTTTAGAAACTGCTGTCAACTGCAAATAGCTTATTGGTTGCACGTGGAGATCTTTAGTTTCTATTTCTCCCAGTACCTTTCCTTTCTATCCTCTACCCCAACTTAACTCTTCTTTATTCATTGACCTTAAACATCTTTACACTATTGAGTTATATTTTTCCTCCCCTGAAATATCCTGTTCCAAATGGTCCCTATCAATTTCATGACTTTATTGGTATTCAAAACAAAACACGTATCTGTGAAAATTCAAAGCCAACACCCATAAATAAGAGAAAACGTCTGACCTCTGTCTTCTGGGTCTGTGTTATCTCACGTAGAATGATTGCTCCAAGCTCTATGTATTTACCTAAGAGTTTAGTAATTTCATTTTTGTTAACAGCTTGGTAATCCTCCACTGTGTAAATGTGTCATGCTTTAATGATCCATTCATCAGTTTTCGTTAATAGTCATCTATGGTATTTACTTTTCCTGGTTATTGGAAATTGAATAACAAAGAGCAGGAAGATATCACTGTAGTAGGACACAGTTCTTTGGGTGAATGCCCAGGAGTAATAATACTGGATCTTGTGGGATAAATTTTGACTTTATGAGTAAACTTGATGTTGATGTCCATACTAGGTATTCTAATTTGCACTCCTACCATCAGTGAAGAAGTGACCTGCTATCCACACCCAAAGCAGAATTTTCTGATTTTTTTTCTTAGCTATTCTGACTTGGGTAGGGAGAAGAAAAGTCTCAGCAATAGAATGGATCATGTTTAAAACAGATTGTACCATTTTACCAGATATACATTTATACCATCAGTACCCATTGCAATGAACCAGCTAGGCATTCCCATGGTTTTGTTTTTATATAAGGGCTTTTGCAGTACACATCTCTTATTATATCTTTATGTGTTTAAGATGTTCTACATTAAGATATAGCTATATTATACCTGCCTTTTGTATTTTCTTATTTCTTTAGTATATAATGTATACCCACCACTTTTTATTTACCCTGAGTCCTAGGAATAGAATATACATTACTTCCAACATAAAAAAAAAAACTATCCAATTAATACCAAAATGGAAAACTTTAAAATATGAATCTATACTGAATTATTTGATAAAACTTTTGTCTTAATAAGGACTAGCAGCAAAAAGATACTCTCTGACTATAAATTTCATACTTTGACTAACCAAGCCAAGAGTCCAAATTATAATGCACCCCATGACACACATCAAACACTGAAATATATCTTATTGTTGTGGTTTAAATTCTGTGGTATATCATGCCATAATTGGAAAAATAAGTTTGCATAACTCTATAGCTATTGGATTTCCTCCCTTTTCTTATACTCAGTGTTCCTTCCCAGGCATGTTTGTGAAAAACTCAGTATTCTGCCTTTGCTGGTAATTTAAAGGGCAGAGTTCTGAAGGATGCGACATGAAGTAGAGAAATGACCCCTGTTGATCATGGAGCAGAAAGATCACTGAGTTCCAATGAACATTTAGGACAAAGGTTGCCAGGTGGGAAGAAGAGGCAAGAGAGCTAGTGTGGCAGAATTCGGCCAGAAACAGGGGCTGAACATGAGGCTCAGAGAGTAGATAAGGTCCAGAAAGATTTCTGAGAGCACAGATCAGGCAGATGACACAAGGTTCCTTTTTCTCATTTGCATAATTTATTAATGTTTAACCTGATCACTTACTATCAGTTAAAGGAAAGAGAATGATAGCCATAAGGGTACCTTGTATACTTCTGAGAGGTTAATAGCAGTAGAAATTGTATTAATTGTAATTCAATTGTTGTATTTGAATAACTTAATTAAAATATATTAAAAGATCTCAAAAGCAAAATTGCAAAATATTTGATAATAGAATATGAAGATAACATGCAGCAGACATAGACAGATAAGAGTAATTGCAAAATGGCTTATTCCTTAGAGGGACATCAAAAAGGAATAGTGTTTATAAACTTACCTAATTAGACAGTCTGGAGAGATGTCCTTCTCAAAAGAATATAACAGTGAGTCTCTACAACATAATGGGATTTTGATATTTTTAAATTTATGAAAAATTTCTAAATTAGTACATAAAATATTCAGAGAGTAGTAAGTCAAAATACTATAAAAAGACTGGCTCTGATCAGTAGATATACTACATAGTAAGTCTCATAAACTGTGTTTGCCACATGTTACTTAAGCATAAAACATGAAAAATACATCTAATTATGAAGTATTATATCATAAAGCTACTACTAAAATACAGATATAGACAGTTTAATATTTTTATCCATTGTAGAAACAGCTGGCAAAGATGTCCCTCAAGTGATATGAAGAGTTTATA
Organism: Arvicanthis niloticus; assembly: GCF_011762505.2. Taxonomy (NCBI): domain Eukaryota; kingdom Metazoa; phylum Chordata; class Mammalia; order Rodentia; family Muridae; genus Arvicanthis; species Arvicanthis niloticus. Next base: position 41,635,149 of record NC_047666.1, read on the forward strand.
CTTTATTAGTACATATTACAATCTCAAAGAAAAAAAAATCTCATTTCTTTGGTTAAACAAAAAAATAGGCATGATGATGAAGATGAAAAAGATGCTGTTGAAAATTATAATGAGGCATCCAAATTTTTGGTGCAAAGCCTACAGGCTAACTATCCTCATATCTAACTACAAATATAATAAAAAATGACACTTTAAAAGAAACTGGATCATGGTTTGTAAATTCATTTTATTTAAGATGGTAAAGAATGTACCAAGCTGGGGAAAAACTTCTTTCTGAGTCTTTGTGATAAATGTTGAAACAATCACCACAAACAAGAAGACCACTGGTTTCTTTCAACTCTTTGTGTTTTTATTTTTTAATTATGAAAGAAGATAAGATTTTCATCAGTCCTTGGCACTATACTGCGCTGATAAATAATGGGATGTGCGTAGAAATACTTTGAAGTCATGGACGTCTGTATAAATATAGGATACTCATTATATCACAGAAATGTATGAAAAATGTTAACAGAAAAGAAAAATATAATATAAATGAATATTGTGATAAGATAAAATATAAATTGTACAAACTGATATGTGTTTTAAATATTTTAATTAATTTAATGCCCTGACAAGTCTTGGTTTCTTACATGCCTACAGTATTTCTTTTGTTCTTAGAAAGTTTTTATGACTTTTTCTGTCTCTGAGATAATTCTAGGATTATAGTACATGACCATCAACATCATCATTCTGTCTCTGGAGTGTGAGGAGACTTAAAAGCTCAGGAATGGAAGAACTCATGCAATATAGTCACCAAATCCAATTTAGCAGTTAGAGGTAATACATGCTTACTGGTGAATATAATCAAAATTGACTTGATTCAGGTAATGAATAACCATAAATACATCAAAGCATTCACACTGCCCGTTATACATTTATGGACCAGAACACCCTCTCTCAGATCAAAAACATCCCAAGACTATAGCAAAACAGTAACACATTCTAGAACCTGGCATTTCCAATGAATCTGTACTTATGGTCCTAACACTTACTAAGGATTTTATTAGAGTCTTGAAAAATATTGTATTTAATGTGAAGTAGCTTTTAAACAGTCAACTCAGTTGGGTTTTAATCCTTGGAACCTCCTTCTGTTAAAAAAAAAAAATGCCATCAAGTCCTATACTTCACAAAGATGTTTCCAGAAATAACCTTGAAAATGATCAGAGATGTACTTAGCATATAGATTTTTATCAAAATGGTGCTGGAGAGATGGCTCACTAGTGAAAGACAGTTTCTACCAAGCTTTATGTCCTGAGCCCCATCTTTAAGACACTAAGAAGGAGATAGCTAATTCTCCAAAATTGTCTTCTGACTCCCATATGTACACACACACACACACACACACACACACACTCATGCATACACACCACTGCCCTAACCAAATCAATGCAATAATTCCTTTTTGAAATTACTTTTTCCTCCTACTTTCTTGTCAAACTTTTAAAACTGTTTTAACGAGGTTGCTGAAACTTATGACTCAAGCTTTGTTCAATAGTTCATTTTTAGCATCATTTAGTAAGTTGCGAAGATGTAAAGTTTCATTGTCTAAAATGTATTGGAAGCATTTACCAGTCAGGGCAAATGGTGGACATCTTTCTTAACCTTCCTTCCCTTGCCAGTTTTTCACTCTCATTATAACTTGTATAACTTTGACTGGTCAGTTAGCAAGGAGCTTAAAAGAGTCCCACCTACGCTTGCTTCTTTTTCCCACCAGAGGACAAGCAGCATGAAATCTATCACCATAGCTCATGAACTATTGTAGCCTCTATGCCTAGCACACAGTGTCTAAAAATGGTGAATAAAATGAACTTGTTACATCAAAGGAATTGAAATGAAAAAAAAATCAGGATAAATCTGCATATGCCTGGCTGTATTATACAAATGAAATGGCTAGACAGTGTTGCATGGAGAATTTTAACTGCTTCTTGAAATCATCACAAATAAATTTCTGAATGATGTGTCTAATTAAAAATTGTCAGTAAACTTTGTACAGAGAAGATTTTCCAGATCAACACAAGGCTCTTTCTTCTTCTTCAAAGATCCCATTACTTTTGCTTTTAACTTTTCTTTGTTTATCTTCAAACACAGGAGTCCTCCCTCACCATATCCATTTAACAGATGGGAACACTGAAGTTTAGACCTGCTGTTAAATTGCTTTCTCAAGGAAGAACACTCTCCCAGTCGGGGTCACAGAGAAGTCTGGCATCTCCCATTACTCTTTCAATTATATTCTGCTTCCTAGTCATTAACACATTTGCTTGAGCCTGCAAAATAAGCATCCTTTGTAGACTCCAGAGTAGGAAATTTCCATTTGAGCAAGACTTATTTCAGAAAGTTTTATGTGGACTTGTAATTGCATGTCATTATGAAAATCATTGCACCATTTTAGGCTTAAAAGAGTAATTGTGATCAACAATTCACTGTAACTATGGCAACAGGATATTTTTAGCTGTTTACTTTTAAGGAATTAGAGGACTATTTATGGATTAAGACTGCTATACTTTTTATACCAGGTGACCTTTACAAGGATGAAATGGAAGTTTTATAAATCAGTGCTGGCAATGACTTTGGGATACATAAGTATATGTGAGAATTTCAGCAATACTGCAGTAAACAAGACACTTTGAGCACTGACTCATATACTAAAGGACTATTTTAGGATAGTATCTATGGTTGCTTAGATTGTGGAGCAGTGTTTACTATTCAGTGGTTAATCTGCCATTTTGACATGATGTAGAATCCCTTAGGAAACAAACTTATGAAGATCTTTACAGGGATTAAGCAAGAAAAGGAAAGCCTATTCTTAATTGCTCAGCAGTTATCCCAGGTGTGAGATATCCGTTGTAAGAAAGAGGAAGACAGAAGAAAGCAAGCTGAGAACCTGCTTCCAGGTAGTAGAAATAGTCTGATTTCTGACTATTGATGCCCTGTAGTCAGTTGCCTCAAGTTCCTGGGGCCATGTCACCATGCCCTGAGCGACTGCACTTCAAAAATGAGTTTCAAACAAATCCTTCCTTTCTAAGGTGTCTCTGGTCATTTTTTACAGCAATGATAAAAGTAGCAAAAGATGGACTGAGATGAAAGGAAGAAATTCTTAATCTTGGACTTCATTCAGCTAAATCATATCTCTTCATATTCATTACGGTGCTGAAGGTGCTAACACTTGAGTAAGAATGATAACTGTGTGACCCTGTGGTAGAAATGTTCCCTAACTGACTAGGTATGGTTGATTGTTCACTGTGACACAAATTCAGTAATTAATAAGTGTCCAAAGAGCATCGGATGATAGATCAGCTGGTAACATATTTGTCATGCAAGCATGAACACCTCTCTTTTGGCCTTAAAATCTAGGTAGAAAAGGAAGTGGGTATAGTGGGAAAACCATGTGAGCCCAGCCCTGGGAAAATGAAAACAGATGTGTGGTCCAGGGGTCTTGAGGATTAGCCAAACTGCCTAATCAAGATGCTCCAGGCCAATGAGAGATCCTGGCTCAAATCCCAAGGAAGATTTCAGAGAAACAACTAATATTGACCTCTGCCCCCCAAACACATAATAATATATATCCATGTGTACCTCCCATGTGTAGTCTCAGACGTTTACTTACAAGCACAGGCACATATTTCATCCTTGACCCTTATAATTCACCCCTCACAGAAACAGAGAGACACATACAGAGAATATTCAAAAAGCATTCTAATGCAACACTTCATTACTCCTTGTTATTTCTTCTTCAATCTGAATCACTCACAAGGTGAGCTTTTCGTTTTCTTTTTCCAGCTGCTCTTACTACAATAAACATTCATTTTATCAAAATATGATGCAAGACACAAAGGGGGACTGAGAAAGCATCTTCTTCTAGCAGGGCTTGTATGATCTCTGCTCTGATGCTCATTCATCCTCCCTCTTCTCCCTATATTTTCCTAGAATAGCCTCAAATGAGCCAATTTAGCAAGTTATCGATAAAGCACTAAAATAATGTTTAATTGAGTGCTTAAGAAGACCCATTCTAAAATATACGATACCATTGTTTCTCTTAGTAAATTCAATTTGAGGAACATAAGCTGACTCTTGCAGTATTGATGTTAAGCATTCTGATGTATGCACGTAGCTGAGATTAACAGAGATGAAGAGTATCCAGTGCCAATGGAGCATGCAGGTGAGTGCTCCCATCCTCACGATTCAGTCCTCCTCTCATGTCTCTGCTATCCAGGGACCCATTTTTTCCCCAGAACTGTCATGCTTCTATAAGTTTCCATATTTCTTTAGCAGTCAAACTTTTCTATCTGAGAGTACATTTTGCTCAAGATTTAAATAAGTGGCTTTGGTTGGGAATCCCAGAAGCAGAAAGCACACTCCCTCCTTAGAATATACTCCAGAAATGAGTTCATATCATTTCATTCTTAGTCTAGGATATGCTCCTAGGGCCTGGTATGTGTAAAGTCTCATGTGTGAGCCTCAGAAACCATCTGTTTTAGAGCATCTAATCTCCTACATGGATATATTATTTTATTAAAAAAATAATGAAAAAAATTGTTAAAAAAAAAAAAGGAAAAACTGCTTCTATCTTCAAAGAATGGGAGGGAACTTCAAAGCAATTCTGCACATTAGTGGTTTCACATTGGGTCTATCCCACACTCTACAGGGTCAGTGGTTTTCCCTTCCTTCTTATTGAAAATGCAGACCCACTATGTCAAAGGTATAAATGTGAGCGGTAGTGTAAGTGAGGCTTCTACCAACTTAACAGGAGGCTTTAATGTTAGCATATTTATTTCTATCCATGGCTTACCAAATCAAATTTATCATCATAGATTGCTACTTGGTTATTATTACCAGATTTTGAAGTCATACTGAATGGACCTCTATTCAATTTCTTGTAAAGTCAAACAACTAAAAACATATGATTTGCTTATTAGTGAAAAAAATTAATCTCTTCTGGGCTTGATGGGAAACATTACATTCTAAGCCTTCTAGAAGATCTTAAGATTCCCATAATTATACCCTCCCTTAAAGCAAGATTATACAGACTGAGAATGTTATAATTAGGAATATAGATATATAAATATATATTCATATATATAGATATGTAATAACAACTAGTGAAAAGGGATTATAAATTTGAAAGATAGCGATGGTGGTATATAAGAGGTTTTGGAGGGAGGGAAGAGAGAAATGATGAAATTATATTAAATATGTATTTTAGTATCTACTATAGTATACTAAAATATATTAAATATAAAATAAAAAGTCAAGAGTTAATCAAAGTAAGTCTTTCATTTACCAGAGTAGGAAAACCCTGGAGGAGTCTATCTGCACCAGAAATCTAGGACTAGTATTAAGCCTCAGTCCATGGGGTAATGAAATGGCCTTTCTGACTCTTGTCTCTAAACCCTTTACAGTGTTTTTCTCCAGAGCAATCTCTCTGGCCACTGTCTGCTCTTATTCCCTGAGGCAGTACTGCTTCACAATGGTCTTTTAGGTGACTATTTAATCTCATCCCTCCAGTTTTTTTTTTTTTTGTAACAAACTTTTCTTATGTTTTATATTTTAGTTTTTTGTCCTTTTTAAATTCCTTTGATGAAGAACTCAAGGAATATGACACCAAGGTAATACGAGAGAGAGAGAGAGAGAGAGAGAGAGAGAGAGAGAGAGAATTAAGAAAGAGAGACAGAGAGAGAGGAAACAGACTGGTAAAATGATGCTTTGTATAAGTGGTATCAACTCCTATAATTAATTTTCGAGTAACAGATCAACTCCTCTTGAAAGATTAAGTATCAAGGATGTCGCCACCCACCCATCTCAAAGTTTTTAACCCAGAAATGTTCAAAGAAGAACAGGGACAATAAATGGAACAGAGATTGAATGAAGGGCCAACTGGGGACTGCCCCATCTGGGGATCTATCCTGTCTGCAGACACCAAATGCAACACTTTTGCTGTGGTCAAGAGGTGGTTGCTGACAGGAACCTGGTGTGGTGGTTCTTTAGAACGTCTTATCAGCAACTGACCAATGCAGATGTCGATGCTTGAGCCAACCATCAGACTGAGCTCAGGGAACCTGGTCAGGGAGCTGGCGAAAGGACTGGAGGAATGGAGGTCAATTACCACCCCACTGGAAGAACAACATAGGCTGGTCTGACCACCCAGTTCCCAGAGTATAGACAACCAAAGAGTATACCTGAAGGTATCCATGTCTCCAGATACATATATAACAGAGGATGGCCTTGCCTGACAGCAATGGGAGGGGAGGCCCTTAGATCCTGGGGAGGTTTGATGTCCCAGCATAGGGGAATGCTGGAGCAGTGGGGTAGGAGAGTGTGGGTATGTGAGGGAGCACACTCATACAGGCAAAGTGGAGGCGGCAGGGCAGATGTGGGATGGGGGTTGATGGAGGGATAACCAGGAAGTGCTATATCAGAGGATGCAGGATTGGTGGAGGGGGTAACCAGGAAGTGCTATATCAGAGGATGCAGGATTGGTGGAGGGGGTAACCAGGAAGTAGGATATCATTTGAGATGTAAATAAATGGAACAATTAATTTAAAAAAAGATTAAGTATCAGGATGTAACACCCACTTTGCAGTATAACAATTACAAAACCCCAAATATTGCAAATAACCAATAGTATCAAAAATGAGAAAAAAATAATTGAAGGCTATTGCCCCAAACATGAAGAATATTTGTTATGGATACAAAGGTAGTTGTCCCAGTCCCATGGGGCATTGAACTGGGATCAGAAGACCGGGAAGAGAGAACTGGAGGACAGATGACACAAAAAACAGCAGCTTGTCTATAGTCTGATCAAACCTTGATTTTAATCTTTTTACACAAGGGTTATATACACATAAAGCAGGATGTGGAGAAGGGGATAACACAGGAGTATAGGTATTCTCAGGGAAAGTACAGATATCTTCCAAAACAGGGTATAGGCTGGGTGAAGAAGAGCGAACAGGTCACTATGACTCTGTCTATGATTCACTTGTTCTTATCCAAGCTGGCACTTTCCACCAAGGCTACCTATCCACATGGTCTTATGACTACTTGTTCTTATCCAGGCTGGTAGTTTTCCACCAAAGCTACTTGTCTACAAGGTCTATAGCTAGCTGTTCTAGGGTTAGTGTTTTCCCACAGAGACCAAGACTTTGTGTTAGTAGGCATGTATGACTAACTTAGGTCTTTGGCTGACTTAGGCCTTCAGTGTATAAACAAGGTTGCTCCCGACAGGTAGTGGAATAGAGAACCACTTTGGTCTAGGCTGATGGAGCCATATGCAAGCAAGTGGAGAAGGTAAGCTGTGGGCACACTGGTCAAGATCAGTGACTGCTGAGATGGCCATGAATCTCCAAGGACTTCTCTGAGCCCCATTACCTCTTCTCTGTAATATGTCTATGTGGGACACAACGTTGGGCACATTTTGAAAGTGATACATGTATACTTAAAGTCCATTCTCTTTCTAAAAAAACAGAGAAATAAGCAAAGCCTTAGCAAGAAGGCCACATGTTTTCCTTGACTATATTCTCTCTGGAGTCATCTGTCCTTCCTTCCAGTAATGAATTTGTAGGTTTTGTTTGTTTGAGAATCAGTTCAAGATGATTTCCATTCCATTTGAGAGAATGAATGCATCCAATTGGTAACATTATTATCACAAATGAAATACATGTCCTAGAATAATCTTCAAAAATGCTTAAAGTGTTATTAAGATTTAAATATATCAGGATTAAAATTTAAATATCAGAATTTAAGGATTAAGATTTAAATATATCAAAATCTACTATATATTGGTATTTTTAATTTTGCCAATACATCAAAAGAAAAAAAACCAAATTTCAAAGAAAAAGTGCATTTATGCTCAAGAGGGAAGTGATACCCAGGGGAGAGGATCCCTCTTCTCAGAGGAGAAGGTGAGGAAGAAATGGGAAAGGACCTGTATTTGGGGTTACTGGGAGGAGAGGGATGGCTGATATTGGAATGGAAAGTGAAATCATAAACAAAATAAAATAATAATAATAAAAGGAAAAACTTCATTTATATACTGATATTAACATATTGATTAATATGGTTTTTTCATGTAGAAATAAGGCAACTACCAAACCAGAGATAGAATGTATCAATTTCAGAGACACAATTATGAAAAATTTAAAACTCCAGAAGCAAAATGGGTAAATGAGTAACGTAGAGTATATGCACTATTTAAAGCTGGAAAAAAATAGAAAAACACATGGATATGAGAAGTAAAACATTTATTACAAAAGACAAGGAATAACTGAAATGGACTTTAATTATTGTGAATTATAGTGTAAATTCCCTTTAGAAGACATTAAAAGGCATAAATTTAGTTGAATTATGTAGTGCTCAATTATGGGAAGAAAACAAAGTATAACATCACATAGGTATGAAAACACTCAAGTGAAGCCTTTATTGCAAATGCTAATGGAAAGCTAACAAAAAGGAAAGCAATTTTAAAGAGAAAACACATAGGTCAAATGATGTTTATTTTGGCATGTGGTAATATAAATGACTTTGTCATTGTTGTTTAAGGGGTTTACTTTTATGTGTGTTATAATAACTACAAACAATTTAATCAGCTAAAGAAATGGCCATAACTTGTTTTTTATTTTATTTTAAGGAATAGTAATAAAATAAAATATAATATCATAAGATAAAACAAACACTCTCACATTAGAGTTGAACTAAACAGCAAACAGGAGGGAAAACAGCCCAAGAGAAGGTACCAGAATCAGATGCCTACTTATTTTGCACACTGAGGAATCCCATACATTACTAGGCTAAAGCAGACCTGTGCATGCTGACCTTTTATTTTTCAATATCCCCAAGGGAAAGGTGAAGGTTCACTTTGAAGTCTTACCTTCTTTATCTTCCTCACTTTAGCTGTATACTTTGGGAAATTCTTTTAATCCTGTATACAATCCCCCTTGACTTCAAATGGTATCTTCCTTTAAAAATCTATAATTTTCCCAAAAGTGAAAGAAAGCTGCACATAAGTGTATGTGTGTACACTTACGCAGTGACAACAGCTAGCATATACAGAACAACAGCATTATCTCTCATTGCATACAATTATCTTGTTTCTGCTAGAGTAAGAAGCAATAATGAAAAAGACCAGAGGAGAATCATAGCAAAGAACACGTGCCGATTGATTCTTTTAGGAACTGAAATAGCAACTGTACTTTGTTACAATGCCTGTTGTCGATGATACAAAAGCATACATTCAGTTACTTTCCAAATGTGCGATTCTGAATAATGATGAATTGGAACACTTCGTTCCTCCTCTGATTTGAATGCCTGGTCTTTAATTCCGGTATGAAAACAAGTATTTTCTTATTTATCTATTTAATGCTGATGAAGAAATAATAAAGAACTTCAGGGAAACAATAAGTAGCATGAGCATTTTGTCTCTAGGCAACAGAAGAATTATAAGTGAGGGTCAATGAAGGTCTATGGAAATTCAAAGTATACCAAACATTCTTAGCACAAAACCCAGAACTTTTGTTCCTGAATAATAACTTCAACCAATACATTTGGAGAATATAGACAGATTCTTAAAAATAAACTACAAAACTGTATTGAACTCTCTCTGAGAAGTTTCATTTAATGAATAATAATAACCTATTGCCATTTAACAGAACTGTTTCTTCCCTAACAAGAAGGGCATCACTGAGAATATATAACAGTGGCCTCTGCTGTGAGTGTTGTTGATTATTTGCAGTATGGTGGATCTTTGACTAGATTCTCCTTACTCTGTTATTTTCCAGCTTAGAAAGGATTCTCTGAACAATAACTGGCCTCCTGCAATCAGCTTATAACTCACGTAGGTAAAACCTTAAGTGGAAGATCATCAACAAGACTTTAATAAATCTGATTGAGAGTAGACAGAGCAAATGTCAAGTTAATGTGCTTTGAAGGAATTAGTACACCACTACTCTTGCAAGTTTGGTTTACATTAATCTCTAGATTTCACCAGCAATGTTTCTGATGTGCTTTTTGGCAATCTGCTGTAACTGTGTTTAAGAAAAAGGAAAGAGAATTCTCTAGAATATGAGTTCATAGGCCTTTGATAAAAGGTATGTAGTAAGTCTTAACCCTGCATTATTTCCCAGGTAAAGCAGCAGTGGTTGGTTGATTCAGTGAAATAATAAAGAATGAAATAATGAGAATGCTCAGGAGGTAGTTTACTTCAAATTCCTCCAAATGCATGGACATTTAAAAGGTGTCCCTGTGCTTGGAGAATCTATGATTGAGACCTGAAAATGTTTTTTGTTCTTCTGTGTGTGTATATATGGGCACATGTGCATTGGGATTGGGTGGTAGGGTTCTTTTTGTGGGTACAGGGGGCTTTCTACAAAAGATTCATTTCTAGAACAGGCAAGGTTTTGGTACTCATTCTCAGGATGCACAGGAGACTCTGTATTGATCTTTCGAAATTAGATTTAGCATCCTTTAGCACATGCCTTAGAGTTTGTAGATTAGTATGTATATTATCTCTGCAAGGGACACTTTTTTAATTCATTACAACTATTCCCCTGAAGTCCCTGAAAGTTCTGATTCTAAAATATGTCCCTATAGCTCATCCTTCATTCTATATATGAATCCAACCTCACCAATTTGAAATTTGTTTCCCCTAATCATATTAACCTTCTTCTAGGAGAGTATAATTGCCCATGCAATTCTCAATTCTATTAGACTTATTAAATTTTAATTTTAAAGGTTCTGTAGTTTGGGCTGTCAAGATAGCTATCAGTAAAATGCTTGCCATACAAACATGAGGACTTGACCTCAGGCCCTGGAGATTCCCCAGGATCCATGCAATGAAGTTTGGTGTGGTAGCATGCAAATTTAATCTCATTGCTCTGGAGTTAGAGGCAGCTGTTTCCCTGGAGATCATTGGCAAGCCAGGTGAGCATAATGGGTGAGCATCAATTAGCAATGAGATAATTTTGTCTTGAAAACATAAGGCAGAGGGCACTTGAGGAAGACCCCTGACCACCAAATACACATGTACATAGGTATACTTCTATCATACTCCTAAAACTTCTCTACATCTTTTGTCAACACATTGTATCAAGCTCAAAAGAAGCCTTGTCAAGTCTTCCATGAGGAAAATCTGTACAAGAAGTTTGCTTATAGACAAGGGATGTGTGTTGTGACCATCATTAGGGGAATTCATCTCAGTCTGGGGAACATAGGTAAAAGGGAAACCTTTAGCCTGAGGCTGCTCTGTTACCAGGGTCCTACGTATACAAGCTAGAACTTAACTTGGAAACATTTCCCATAACTGACTAAAAAATAAAGTAAATAAAATATTAAGCTTTAGCCAATCACAAACAGCAAATCAGCTGATTGATCATGTAACTGAAGATTTCTCATGGTCATAGTCACATGAAAGAAATTCTTCATCTAATTATAACAAAATAAGAGCAACATATCACAGTAACCATGATCATAGTCACATGAAAGAGATTCTTCATCTAATTATAACAAAATAAGAGCAACATATCACAGTAACCAGTCAGGTGACATTTCAAATTCAAGTTCATGGTTAACCTGGAAATGCTGATTTTTTTTTTTTAACAATGCATGGAGTAGAGAGTGCTCGGTACTTCTTCCAGGTTTGAATGCCACGTATTCGAGAATTCTTCCTTGCTCAAATAAGCTTTCTCAGGCACACTTTGTCTAAATGTTATCTTTAAACTGTTCCTATATTCCTCCTACAGGTTGTTAAAACTTCTATTATAAACATTCCTAGAAATCTGTTTTTAAGTGCACAAAAGCTGGAAGCTCACAAGAATGCTAACTAGGTCCTATTTATTGAGCAGAATACTTAGATTCATTCTAACTTTTTTCCACTTTTTTTCACTTGCTTCTGAATTCTTTTTCCCTCCCTCCCTCCCTCCCTCCCTCCCTCCCTCCCTCCCTCCCTCCCTCCCTTCTTTCTTTCTTTCTTTCTTTCTTTCTTTCTTTCATTTTTATATTACATTTGTTTACATCTCAAATGACATCCTACTTCCTGGTTACTCCCTCTACCGCCCCCCCCCAATTCCATGATATCTCACTTCCTGGTTACCCCTCCGCAACTCCTTCATCCCATGATTGTTTCAGGATCACTTGCTTTAGCTGAACAGTGAATCCCTACCTTATTTTCAACTTCTCATAATTAGACTTTTATGATTGGTCATTTGATTAGTTTTGAATTTTATCAGGGGTGCTTTACTTTCAGGAAAACTGTTCATTTATTTATTTGTTATCATTTTTTGCATCCAGGACTTAAGCCAAGTCAGGGCCTTGCTCATGGTAAACTAGCTTGACACCATTGATCTAAAACCCAGCAATTTGCTCCATGCCATTGTGATGCCATGGCACGCTGGTGCTGGACACTAGTCTTCCTTCCATTTTAGTTAAACATTCTTGTAGATCTTTCACAGCTTGTACTATGTACCTCTCCACACATGTACCAGATATTACAAACAAGCTATGGATCTGTAGTGTCCATTAGGACATAGTGTGAGGCAATGCCTCTGAAAAAATAAAGAAGTTTGTTTCTATGTTCCACTAACAAAAGATTCCAAATACATTATTTGCAACCTTCTCTGGATATCAGGATCCTCAAGTATCTATGTCATGTAAAAACAGTCCATAAATTCTTATTAATTATCGCAGAGAACAAAATCTTCTCTCTGGGTGGGTCAGGGTTCTTCACTCTCCATCTCTTCCTGACTTAAGGATATGAGCCCGAGATTCCAAACAGCTTTGGAAACCAAAGATAACTTTTATGTCTACTAGGAGAGGGTTAACTCACAGCCTCTGTTACAGCCTTGGGAAATAGGTATCACATGAGCATCTGTAAGAAGATGGCAGATTTAAAATTGTGCTAAGAATTAACATTTCATGTTTATGCCAGATGTCAGGTACACTGCTTTTCACTGAGCTGTCAAAAAGTAGAAAACTGAGAGAAAAGGTCAAAGCATCCAGAGGGATGTCAGCAGTGCTTCAAGATTGTAATGATGGAAAAAGTTGCTTTAAGTCTGCATCCATCACCACTTCACATGTCAATTCACATCAAGTGGAAACAGAACGAGCTTTCTTAATAGCTTTGTGGGATGCAATATGCTTGGCACTAGAGTTGAAAACACACCATGGTTACAGAATGCCTGCCAGGGTGGGTCCCTTCTTCTGAAGATCAATGATTATGGATGATTGATGGGCTGCTTTCCCTAGCAGCAAACACCAGCCTGTTGTTATTACTAGAACAGATGTAAATGTGATCCACACATAATTAATTGAATTTACAAAATGCCAGAAGTATATTAACTAGTCAAAACAGCCTTTTAATTTTCTCCCCCAGATTTCATAATGATGTAATGAAGAAGCTACCCACAAACATATTAAGACATTTATAGCCAAGCTCATTCTGAACAAATTCTGGCAAATAAATCAACTTCTGCTCATGCTCAGATGAAATAAGAAGGGGCCTCCTTGCTTTCTCTTTCCCTCCCTCCTTCCTTCCCTCCATCCTTCATATTATTCCTTTAAACATTAATTTTCTTTTTTTCCATGAATTTATTTATTCACTTTACATCCTAATTGCATTCTTTCTCTCACCCATCACATATCTTCTCCTTTATCCTCCCCTCCCTTTCTCCTCTCAGGAGAAGACCCCCCTCCCCAGTACCAACCCTCACTGGTGCATCAAGTCACTGTAGGTTATGAGCATATCCTCTCCCATTGAAGAAAAAGAAAACAGACAAGTTAGGATCCAAAGGGAGGGAACAAAGTCAGGGACAGCCCCTGCTTGAGTTGTTGTAGGATCTGCATGCCCTAAGTCTGCTACATATATGTGTGGTGGCCTATATCCAGTCCATGTACTCTTTTGTTGGTGGTTCAGTTTCTGGGATCCTCCAAAGGTCCAGGTTAGTTGGTTCTGTTGTTCTTCCTGTGGAGTTACTACCCCTTCCTGATCCCTCAATTCTTTCCTCAACTCTTCCACAAGATTACCAAGCTCTCTTTAATGTTTAGTTGAATGTCTCTTCATCTGTTTCTGTCAGCTGCTGGATAGAGCCTCTCAGAGGACAGTTATGCTAGGTTTTTTTTTTTTTTTTTCTGCAAGCATAACAGAATATCAAACTATTAGTTTCAGAAACTGGCTCTTGTTCATGGATGAATCACAAGTTGTTCTGTCATCGGTTGGCCATTCCCTCAGTCTCTGCTCCATATTTGTCCCTATACTTCTTGTAGGCAGGACAAAATTTGGCTTGAAGGCTATGCCTTAATTTTCATTTGTCATGTCTCAGAAAGAATTATAGCTTTAAATAAGACTTATATGGAAGTAAAATATTTAGAATATTTCAAGGGAAATTTATAAAAATTAGAATAATCTACACAAAGTTGTACCACTAATTACTTTTAAAGGCACAGGACACTTTACACTATATTTTAAAAATGAATTCTGCAGTTTATTTTCTAGGTAGGTCACCATTTCCTACAAAATTCCAAGTATGTCTGGCCTGCAAGAGTTTGTGAACAAAGGCTGTCTTCTCTTTGGAGAAGAGATGCATCTATATTTCTATATTTCTTTCTTGGGGGTATGTCCTTGTCTAAGTAAAAGCTCAGAGAAATTAAAGGTATGTTTTGCCCAGCATTTTTAAAAGAGATTTTAGAAAAGAAAGTTCATACTTTTTCTATTAAACCTCTTATTAACAAGAACATACTGTGAAAATTGCTGTTAACTGGGACCAAGTGGTCTCTTTGGATAGCACAGGATGATGAAATAATAACAGCACAGAAGAAAACAGAAAGAGCTGCAGTGCAGTCTTTGCACCTTTACCACCTATACTTAATGCATGAACCTGCTGGCCAGAATCCTGTTGCAAGGGACGTGCAGAACAAAGTGATAACTGTGTGTAAAATGACAGGGGATTAGTGCTGCAAAGGACACATGAAAAGCTTGGAAAAAAGACATTTTAAATGAGTTTTATAAAAGTCATCAAGTGGGGCTCAAAACAGACAGTATCTGCAAGCATTATAATGATACTAGAGACACTGAGTATGTTAGAAATAAAAAACAAAAGAGCATATTTTGTGCCCCTATGCCTGGCAGTCTCTCTGTCTGATTCTCTGTGTCTTTCTCCACATCTGTGTGTCTCTATTTCTATGTCTCTGTCTCTCTGTCTCTCTGTCTTTCTCTCCTGTGTGGGAAAATGTTTCAGTACTGGGGACTGAACCTAGAGCTCCTAGCATGGTATGTGATCACTCTAACAGATCTATATTCTCAGACTTCTTTTTAATTTTTCAGTTTAATTAAGTGGGTAACGAAGATGACCAGGCTGATCTTGACCTCCTCTGTATATGCTGGGCTATATTTCAACTCACAGTCTTCTTGAATCAGCCTTCTAAGAAGCTAGTTACAAGTGTAAATGGAAAAAAAAAAACTCACAATTTTCTAGACTTACAGAAAATTTCCCACAAGACAAAACAACCCAGTTGCTCACAGCTATAATAGATGAACTGCTTGACTATTGTTTGCACTATACACACACACACACATACATATATATAATACAATATATATTGTAAAATGATATATATCACATATAATTACACAAAATTGCATAAATATCTAAATAATATATATAATATATATCATGTATTTATTTATTACTTGCCTTTAATATGTCATTTAACTTTTCAGCTCACCTTTCTCTGGATAAAATCCACAGCAAGCATCACAGTACTAGTGTTTATGCCTAATAAACCCCCAGTCTTTAAGATCTTACAACTTCGTTGTATTTAGCTGACTGACTTAGCCTCACTATGGGGACATAAAACATTTGCTAAAGAAAAGTAATGATGTAAATTATGCTAGAAGGGGAGATGCTTAATTAGTTCTGAGAAGTATGTAAAGCAAATATGGAAAACTCCAGAAGGGTTGAAATACTCATGTCTGATAGTTCAGGCCTCCAGGATCCTAGAATAAGCTACTTTAATTAGCCTTGTTGGGAATTATTTTATGTAGTTCCAAACTTAATAAAATAATATTTTCAAGACCACAAACCATAAACTTAGATGTCTCTGAGACTGTGTTCCTTAATAACATTTAGTGAATGAGGCTTATACCTTTTTGAAAAGTTGGAATTAATTAAATACCCTTGAAAGAGAGACTTCTAAGTGCAGTGCACAGGCTAAAGGCACCTTCAAACCATGCTTTGTTTAATCCAATTTTTTAAAAACAGTTTTTACCAGCTGACCAATATACAGTTTCTTGCAATCTTTAAGAATATAGTTTACTTTATTTATTTATCTTACTTGTATGACTGTATGGGAGATTCTCCCGAAAGTCATAAGATGGTACTGGATTTTCAGTGGGTTGTGAGTTGTTACATAGGGGCTGAACTTGAATCTTCTGCAGAAAAGCAAGTATTTTTCATCTCTGAGGCATATTTCTAGCTCAGATTATACTTTCTTCAAGACAATATTCAGCTGGAGATGCATACTTGAAGAGTAGCTCTTTTAAATTCATTAAAGGGGCACTAATGGACACAAAATAACTATATTTTCTATGTTTAATAAATGCAAGGAAGATTGGCAATGTGGTTCACTTGGTAGATGCTTGCCTAACATTCAAAACCTCCAAGGTTTAATACTCCCTATGGCATAAGCCTAATGTGGTGGTGTACAATTAAAATACTAGGACTCAGAGACTGGTAGTTGGGGACTGAGAAGTTGAAAGTCATTGATAATCAGAATGTGTTGTAGGAAAAAATATTCTTTTAAATTATTCTCAGACACAGATCAAGTTTAAGGTCAACTTAAGATACCTAAAACTTTATCTTTTTTTAAAAAGAGAAATAAAAAATTAATTTAAAATGTAAGTAAAGTATGTCTTTCATTTTATTTACTTACGTGAACCTTCTGGACCCCAAAATAAAGATGGTGATTATTATCTATTTCTTATGAATAAGCATAAAAACAGGGTAAAGAAATGTTGATTAAAATTGAGTCCATAATTCACTTTATAATTTTTCTTTTCTTTTTGTGCTTGCTTATTATTTATTTATTTATCTATCTATTTATTTATGTGTGTATGTATGTGTCCTGGCCCAAGTTGCTGCTCGGGTCCGCAGGTCAGGGTCTAGCAAGAGAGAGAGTGGGGATGAAGGAGAAGAGATGCAAAGAATGGAGACAAGACAGGGGTTCTGATCAAGTCTCAAATCTCATTTATTGAAGGGAAGTCTGGGGTATTTATACGCTTTGCCATGTGCCTTTTAGGTGTGGATACTGCGTGCGCCTTACAGGTGTATATAGCATGGATAGCACGTGCACCGTGTACCTTGCAGGCTTGGATACCACGTGTGCCTTGCAGCTGGGGGCACTAAACAACAAAACAAGATATGTGGGATAAATAAGATATTTATCAGAGTGTGCTCAGCTGTTGTAGTTGTAGGCTATTGAAAACAAGTCTCTTGTCAGGGTATATGGCTCAAGATGGCTGCAAAGTTGATAGCTTCTTTCTGCTTAGGAGTTGGCTCCCAACATGTATGTATTTTATGTATATGAATACACTGTCACTGTCTTCAGACACACCAGAAGAGGGCATCAGATCCTATTACAGATGGTTGTTACCCACCATGTGGTTCCTGGGAATTGAACTCAGGACCTCTGGAAGAGCAGTCAATGCTCTTAACCACTGAGCCACCTCTCCAGCTCCTGATTTCTTAGTTTTAAAACTCATCATCATTTCAAATTTTAATGACACGAAGGCCTTTTTAAATATAAACAGATGACGATCAGTTTTGAAAGTCCATTCCCCAAAAGATTCCTCTGGTTTTTATTTTAGGTAGACTTTATCTCTTTAGACGCAAGCAACACAGATACAACGAGACTCATTTCCAAGTTATTCCCAAGTAAGTGCCAATTTGGTGCCTATGACAATGAGAGGTTATTTAACTGCCAAGAAATGAGCTAAGTTTCTGTGAGTACACACAGATGTAGTTCACGACTGGATACCTATCTTCTACTCTTCTCCTGAGCCCATGGAGCTATGGTGGGGAAATTGAAGCTATATTGCTGGGCATACAAGCAACTTGGCACTCCAGTGAAGCTGAGGTTAATGAAGAAAATACTCTGCTGAGCTGAGAACTGCTTGGCTTATAAAGAAAGGAATATCAGTACTTTATGCAAAGTAATCCACTTTGCCATCTAAGTACAAAATCTCTACTAAATTTCACTCATTGTGATACTTTTACTCCTGTACATTCCCCCAAAACATTAAAATCATGTGACTTAAAGACAAAGTGTGGCTAGATTGCCTTAAAGTGTACCTGGATCAAAATTCCCCAGTCACAAGTCAATAAGGTAGATTTCTAGGAAAATATACTGCACTCTGGGGTCTGACCTGGGGTCTAGGCCTGAAGAGAAGACCTGCTTTGAGCTTATATTCATACAGCTGTAGGAGGCAACGACTGAAATTCACAGAATATTATGCTCAACACACAGGACAGGATGTGTATTCACAAACCCCCAGAGCACTTATCTATGTAAGTCCTGTCTACTTAAAAGCAGCAGTAGCTGGATCTTCGTACTTGCATTTCAGCTCTATTTCCTCTGAGGGAGAGGACATCAGCAAACAGACTCAATATCCTCAACTCCTTAGGTCCTCGTTAGGGAACTATATCGATAATCTTCGCACATAGGTGAAGTTCAAACAAGGCATCTTTAAAACTCTTACTTCTCCTTTTCCCCTGTTTCCCCTTCTTGAAGCAATCTGTCCCAGGTGAAAAGGATGTAAACGAAAGAAGGGAAGCCAAGGTCAGAGACACTGGATTTGAATGGCTCTGAGCCAGATGTACAATTCAATTTAAGCTAATGCATTTTCAGGTTTCCTAATTCACCCTGGCTCTCTAGACTTGATTAGAACAGGATGATCAAACTAGCAAAAAGACTCAGTGGGTAAACGTGCCAGACTCCAAGTCTGCCATGTAGAATTTGATTGACAATCTGAACTAAATTATTAAGAGGAGTCCAATCTCTAAAACACACAGAAAGAATCCCCAAAGTTGTCTCATCTCTACACATGTGCTATGGCATGAATCTCTCTCTTTCTCTCTTTCTCGTTTTCTCTCTCTGTCTTTTACACACACACACACACACACACACACACACACAGAGAGAGAGAGAGAGAGAGAGAGAGAGAAAGAGAGAGAAAGAAATACAAACTAATTAAGATAAACAAAATACAAATGTATATAATTACAAAGTAACCATTATTTTATCGTTTCTCTTTGCTAGTATAAAAATCTAATTGTTAGCTCTGGCATAGTGACAGCATACTGTTTCTCCTCAATTCTAGGATACGGTGTTAAGATTCAAAGCTTCATCATACTTGAGACATACTAACTTTACAACCTATTTTTTGTTTTGTTTTAAAAAAAAGGAGTAACCAGCAGTCAGAAATCCAAGCATTAAAATAAATTCTTGTTAATATGCTATTTCTCTAGCAATGCGTTCAAACTCCCAAGTTTCCCTGTGTAATTTTTTTTATACACTTTAGACTTAGTCTGACTCTTTTCTGTGGGAAAAAGGAGAGTAAGAACAACTCAGCTTACTGCTTTACTTAAAGCTGGGTAGAAAGTGCCTGTTGTGGGCTCTGCTCAAGGAGAAAAGAGAGCCCATAGGGAAAGCATGGCTCAGCACTGATGTTGGCACAGGGAGCACATTTCAAAGAATTCTCATTCCATATCTCTAACATAGTTCTTATTCTAAAAAGCAAGTCTTCATGGAATGTGATGATGCTTGTATGCAATCCTAGGGTTTGGTAGGCTAAGAAATAAAAAGGATGCACTGGGGAATGGATACATAGTAAGATTCTGTCTTAAAATAAATGAACAAACAAACAAACAAAAAGCAAGAACTCAAAGAGGAGAGGAAATATGGCTGTATAGAATAATGTCATTAAAAATAGGGCACAAAATTTTCAAGCAAGAAAACTTCATGGAGGAGGAGTAGAAGACAATATAATCAATCCTGTTCATGGAGTCACATGAAACACTTTTAATTTCATGCTTTTGCCATATGATAAATATATTGGGATTGTGTTATGTTTGCATATTTGAAAATGAGGCAGAGATAAATTTTTTTGTATTTGGCTCCATCTTAAATCCTCACAATGATTTACTAAGGATAGATTATGACCTGTTTATAAGGAAACAAAAAATATAGAAGTTAGGCAACTGCTCCAAATTCCAGAGTTAGAACCTAATACAAACTTGAGACTTAGCCCAATTTATTAGTCTAGCTCTAGCCTAGATTATGGCTTCAATATATCGTGTGTGTGTGTGTGTGTGTGTGTGTGTGTGTAAGATGGTACTTAAGCATATTTTAGTTAGGCTCACAAATCCATCAAAACTATTTGTAGAATGTCAAAAAAGTGAAATTTGGAATAAACAATATCAAAAACAAATTCAAACCTTGTAATTTATATATGCATAAGAAAAATTTCTATATTTATATTTGAAAAAGTATTATTTTACAACTGAAGCTGAAATCATGCTGCATGGCTTTGTGTAAATTCCATAACCACCTTGAGCCTCAGCTTGCTAATGTTAAAAGATAGCACTACTAATTTTTTAAAATATCAACTTAATATCACATTGAATATTAGCACTCTTACTGTCATTTCCGGGCTACTTAGTTACAAACTGAAGCACATTGTCACTCCAAATGGACCCAGCATCCTGAGCATATGGGAAGCCCTGGTGGTCTTTCAATTTCCTGCAAAATGAACCCACTAGTTTACAACTGGGGATTGGTTCTGAATATTTTGATCTCAATATCAAGTAAGTTGAACATATCACAAGTTTTTTGGTCAGGATGCTTTTAGGTTTCTCTCTGTGTATTATCAAGCATTTTCAGGTTCAAAAGTAAAATGTTTTTGATATATAACAAGGTTCACATACCCAGTTATTTGTGGGATATATCTGTAAATCGATGAAAGTAAAATGGAAGAATGGACAGAGCAATAGATAAATAGATGAAAGGATAGAAAGAAAGACAAGAGGAAGGCTGGCTTACTCAATGGATACTTTTAATTCATAGCTTTACAGTTAAGCAAGTTATAAACACACAAGATTTGATATCCAACTATACAATAATGTGCAATAATGGGCCTACCAACCATTTCTCTTTAGAGATAAAAAAGCTTTGCAGTCATTCATATGATTCTACATTAGGTTTATATGTCAATGTACCGTACGTGTATAGATGCCATTATGGACCAGTTAGAATTTTTGACATTCAGTTAACAGTCATTCAGTATTGACATAAATTAAGAAAAATGTGTATATTAATCTGATATGTTATCCATTCATTTTATAAGTCGAGTCTCTACATCTTTGCCTTGATACGTTTATCTACCACTTGGCAAGAAGCAACAGCTTAGAGATAATATCCTATAGCTTAAATGACAGATTCTTAATAACCCATCATTTCAGTTTTGATGAGGCCAGTTACACTATGATGCAGTTATTGGGTATTCTTCCTTCGTTTCTGCTGTGATGCAAATAGAAGATACAAGATTTGAAGTAAATACAGCCCCTGAATCCTGCTTAGGGGGGAAGGAAACTATGTTGATTTTCAAAAAGTTTCTTTTTAATCTAAAAATTGAAAAGGGCTGTAATTTCAGGTATGGTGGGGTTATAAACATTGAATTGAAGTTTAGGAAAACTGAGTTCCTGAAACAAGGAACTGAGTTCCTATGATTTGAAATAAAAATATTTTGGGAAATGGTTTAGAATCATGCATCACTCCACACTAGCCACTGGGTCTTTCTGTCTTGCTAACATCTCCACTGACTTGACAAGTTGATAAGGAAATGAAAATTTCTCTTTGGTGCCATCTAAACTACCTGAGATGACTTTTACATTTTGGCCCATTCATCTTGGGAGAACAAAAAAAAAAAAAAAAAAAAAAAAAAAAGGAAAAAGATGTAGCTCCACGGGGTGTGAATCCCACACCATCTGGCTGTGCAGCTTCAGTTCTCACCTTGGTCACACCAACACTTTACACAGCAATTTTTAGCATGAAGTTGCTTCAACCTCTATTACCTGCTGCTTGACACTCACACCTCCCTGTCACATCCCAAAGGCTATGTTGTTGGAAGTGGATGACACTGTACAGAACTGAATGTTCAAATGCCTGCATGTAGCACAGACATGGCAAGGTGCAAAAGAGACTAGTTTGCTAAGAAAACACTAGGGCAGACTCTGAGTCTTATCCATGCACAGTAAGTTTTGGCAGCAATCATTGGGCAAAACCAACTCTTTTTTTTTTAATTGGATATACTACTTATTTGCATTTCAGATGTTATCTCCTTTCCCCATTTCCTTCACACACCCCCACCAGGAACTCCCTATCCTGTCCCTCCTCCACTGCTTCTATGAGGGTGTGCCCCCACTCATCCGCCCACCCACTCCCTTCTTCACCCTTGAATTCCTACCCACACTGGGGCATCCCACCTTCATGGAACCAAGGACCTCCCACCAATGTTTGAGAGGCCATCCACTGCATATACAGGTGGAGCCATGGGTCCCTCCATGCTTGTCCCCAGACACTAGGAGC